>NW_020172781.1:4348800-4706980 GCF_003031525.2 Neophocaena asiaeorientalis asiaeorientalis | reverse complement strand
CACGTCACACAACGCAGCTGAGCAGTGCCAGTCAGATGGGCAGCACTGAGCTGTGTGTAACGATGGTGATGCTTGGTGGAAAGTTCCAGAATTAGGAAGAAGTTAGAGATGGTCCTTTGAGACAGGCCTGAACACCAAGGCTCCCAGGTGGCTGTGGATGAATCAGAAAATTCTGGCTCTAGGGTTCAGGAACTCCCAGATGTAGGAACCCAACATCCAGTTGGTCAGGACAGTGGTATAAGCTGCTGCTGCAGGCCGATCCCTGGTTACCTCCTCTGGTCCCAGCCCACTCACCTGGGTCCCCTCTAACCCGACTGTCTGCAGAACCTGCCACTTGGAAAGTCAGTAACTGGCAACAAGTGGGGGGGGGAAGAAACATAAAAAAGGTCACGGGGCAGTGAGACAGGCCAAAAAGTGCCCATAAATACTCTGCATTGTGGCTTCGACAGCCCCACTCGCTACGTGGGTCAAGTTTTACCTGGTTCACAGTTTACTTTCCTTCCATCAGGGGTGTCTTCAATTCCAGTACAGAAAGCCCCCTGCCATTCCTCCCATTCCCATCCTGACTTGAAGCCCCCAGCGCTCAAAACTAGGGTGTCTCTCTTTTTAGGTACACGTGGCAAGAGATTCGAATCATGACTGAACGGTTAGAAAAATATCTGGTCTCTAATTTTAAAAAATAGGATGTTTCACAGTATCAAAAGTGCTTGCTTGTTCTAAAAAGCAGCCCAAGACTGCAAAGAGCTTAAGAGCCAGTTGGAGACGTGGTGCGCGGGTAATTTAGGAGTTAGGATCGCTGGGCTGCAGGGAGGGACCATAGAGTCTTGTGCCAGGGGCCACGGGCTGAGTTTGAAGAAGTGGCCTGGACGTGCTCCAATAAATATAAATAAATGTTCGCAGGGTCACAGTGCCCGGCATGGCCCAGGGATTCGCTCTGTGAAACCCTAACGGACTAAGGGAGAAGAGGGCCCGGAGGCCAGCGGGGCAGGTGCCTGGTTCAGAGTTCAAGTTGCTCCAGTCCAAGGGAAGTTGTACGGTCTGCCAGCCCCGCTCCCAGCCTCAGGGCCTGTCCGCCGGAGGCTAAGGCAGGTGTTTCATCCTAGGAGAATAATAAATTAAAGGCCTTCCCCCTGGGGTGTTTGCATGGCACACCAGTGCGTCCCAAAGCGGGCTGCAGGATGTTTGGGAGCCAGACTGGGGAAGCAGTCTAGAGAGACCTTGTTCTCAGCTCGGCTAGGCCTCGCATCTCAAGCCTCGGAGAAGCATCAAGAGTGGGGGAGGCGGGGATGCTTGTCCGCTCTCCTCTGTCCTCCTGACTTGGGGAGGCCCCAGAAACTTCCCGTGGAGGTCAGGGAGGAGAGCAGCTACTGCCCTGTCGGCCAGCAGCCCCAGCGACCGTTCAGAGGCCTGTGGGAGGGTGAGGGGCCTTTCTTGCAGGAACACCCGGCTCGGTGAGCATCCTTCCTGGGCCCAAGTTCTGGGGCAGGCGAGGTCGTGGGCTCAAAGCAGGGCTATAGGCTTGTTCCCCGGGGCTCCCAGGTACTGAGAGGAGGAGGTGACGGCTGGCGTGGCCGCACTGTCCGGGGTCGAGTAGGTGCTGTAGAGACCGGTCACCTGCAGGTCTGGGAAGGACTGGTCACTGCCGCCGGAGACGGGGGTCAGGCCCGAGGCCCCCAGCTCACAGCCCAGTGGGGAGTCTCCGAAGGCGCCCAGTGTGTCCAGGCTGAAGCCCTCGTCCTTGATCTCCTCCCAGAGGTTCCCTTTCAAAGACAAGAGCATTCATGTCAAACGGACCCGAGTTTGAAGGCCGTCTTAGGGCTGAGGCAGAGACCACGTGTGGTGTTTAGTTTAAAGGCACGCGTCGCAGGACAGCATGGAGGAGCCAGCGTTCCCGGCCCTTCCCTCTCCACTGGGCGTCCTTGGGAACATCACTACCATCTCAGAGCCTTGGACTCCTCGGGAGGGAATGAGATGATCAGAGAACCCACCGCCTAGGATTGAGAGGCTGGAACTAGGCGATGAGTGGGAAACGCTCGGCCCTCGTTAAGTGGTACCATCGTGATCAAAGCCAGGGGACAAAACCATGATTTTCCCAGCACGTTTTAACTGCATGATAACCCAGGTGGAGAAGCAGGGCAGTTCAAACATACCCATTTCACAGCTATAACTGACTAACTTGCTAACTAACTAACCTGATACCTTGTCCAGTTCCCTCACTAGACACGCAACTCCTTGAGGGCAGAGGATTTCTCGGCCGTTGGCTGGCACACAGTAGGCGCACCGGTGTTAGCGAATGGATGACTTATGAGCCTTCACTGAAGCCTGAACTCCCCTTGCTCATTCATTCATTCGTTCCCCCTGTATTGAGGATGACCATGTGGGTCAGAGTGTGACCTGGCACGAGGTTGGTACATGCAGGTTGAAGCAGTTACCGGTTGAAAGTTTGGGGTCAGAGAGGCCCAGGTTGAAATCCCAGCTCTGCCACTTACTAGCTGGGCGACCTCGGGCCAGTGACTTCACTTCTCTTGGCCTCAGTTTCCTCATCGGCAGGATGGGAATATGAAATGGCAGTGGCCTCCCAGGACTGTTGCTGGATGATGCCTCTGAAGTGCTTGGCACAAGGCCTGGTATACCGCAAGTGCTGACTAAATGCTTGCTGTAATTTGCTAGGATTAGGTGGTTGGGAAGTGTTTTCTGAAGGGACGCGCTGTGGGGTAAATGCAGACCGCCCTCCTTTCCCTTGCCCTCCCTGACCTTTCGGGCTGCCCCTCCCCCAGCCTGCCCCTCCCCCCTCTGTTCCCCTCCCCCGCTTCCTCCAGCCTCACCCTGCAGAGCGAAGTCCATGATGCTGGGGTCCAGGGCGTCCACCTCGGTGTTCATGTCGGTGCTGATGTTGATGAAGTCCACAGGTGCCCTTCCCATGGTGGGCTGGGGGAGGGGGCTGGGGCTCAGGTCCGGCAGGGCATGCAGGGGTGGGGTCTGGGCCGGGGCAGGAGAGTCTGGGGTGAGATGTGCCTGGGGCTGGACCTGGTGGTGCAGGGGAACCGACTGCAGGGACAGGGTCATCAGTGGCTGGGGTGGGAGCTGGGAGACAGCCAGGCAGCTGTGGGCCATGGCCACCGTGGTGGCATGGGTCAGCACGGGGGCCTCAGGCTCCCCTGGCTTGTCAGGGCGTCGGCAGCTTTCTGGCCTGTCCGAGATCAGCTTGTCCAGCTCCTCTGCAGGCAAGTGGGAGAGGTCACTCATCAGAAGCCACCCTACAGTTTCTGGGCCCCAGCCCAGGCCTGGATTCAAATCCCAGTGATTTTAGCAAGCCTCCTGGACTCTCTAGGCCCCAGCCTCTTCATCTATGAGATGGCAGCACACACGGTCCACAGGGTTGTGAAAGTGGAATGAAATCACAGATTACATAGCGACTCCGAGAAGTGAGAGGAGTCTCAGATAACATGGGCTCCTCCCACGGGGACAATCTCGTAACTCTAGGACTTCACTTAAACCTCATCACAGCCCTACGAGAGGGAGGTGAGGCAGAGATTACAAATCCCACGAGATTGGGACAAAATTTATTAACATACAAGGGGTCCTAGCCACTCCCTGCTGCTAAAGAGACATGAAGCATTGCTGTGGATTGAAACTTGGATCCTCCTTAATGCTCTTGGATAGAACAAGACGCAAATTACTCTTGAATTATTTTTGGTTGTTGGCTTGTATCTCGTTGACTACAACACAGGGTCCCAGGATCTATTTGGGTTGCATCCATTTTAGAAACGAGGACACTTGGAATTTAGAAGGTGAAGTGGCCTGCCCTAGCTGTCACCCCAAATATGTGTCAGGATGGGCCCTGGATCTCGAACCAGACCCCGGAGCTCTCAGCTGAGGGCCTACTGGATCCTGCTATGGCCTTTCTCCCCATCTTACTGAATTGTTCATCTCTGAGCTAGACTCCCATCCCCCTTGATACTCAAACCTCAAACACGATGACATTCACAGGGCCAGGCCAAATATTCCTAAGGCTGGGTGGCATTAGCCTCCCATGTCACTCTTTCCATTCATATGTCACTTGTATGTCCCCAGCTTCCATCTCTTAAGTAAAAAAAAAAAAGCGGGTACAATATTTTTTTTTCTAATCTAAAAGTAATTCACGAACAGGGTAGAAGGTTTGGAAAATAGAGAAACGTGAAGAATATAAAAATTATCAGTGGTCTCTCCATTCACGGTAAAGATTTTGGTATATTTCTTCCAGTCCGTGTGTGCGTGTGTATACATGTATGTCTGTAGATATATACATGTGTGTGTGTATGTATATATACGTACACACACACACACAAATGGGTGTGGATACACATTTTAGAATGTGACCATGCTGTGTATATTGTTTCATAACCTGCCTCTTTTCACTTATTGTATTGGGAGCATTTCTTTATATTCCCAAAATATTTTTATCTCTAATACTTGCACGGTATAACATTACATCTATTTAAATAATCCCCTATTGCAGGATGTCTAGATTGCTTTCAATTTTTTACTATCAGAAATCACTTCATGATGGATAACTTTGTTCGTAAACCTTTTGATCAAATCTTTGATGAGTAGAATAAGTGGACCAAATTGGAGGACCAAGTTTGCAAGCTTTCGCTACATTACTTGGCCCCGGAAAAGTTTCACAGCTTACGTTCCCAGCAACTGTACATGATGTTGCTGATTTCTCCACATCCTAGCCCACACTGGGTGTTATTGTTTTGTTACTTTGGGAGTCTGTACTGATGTGGTAAGAAAGGTAAGGAAGCCGTGCTTTCCCATGGGTGTTTCGTTCGACATGTCTGTGGGAGAAACTGGGGCTGTTAGCGAGATTCTACAGCTTTTCACGTTTCTGACCAGACCCTTCAATGGACCAGCCACCACGTAGGGATGGAGAGGAGACGTGTATTCAGGGGAGGGGAGGGGGGACGGTCACCAGGCGCCCATGTCCCCGGCATGGTGACTGGGCTCATTGTGGGATGGGCAGGATGCCGGGTGGGGATGTGTGTGTGTGGGTGTGTGTCTGAGGTGGGGCACCCGGGCCTCACCGGGGTTGGCCATGCTCCGGTGGATGGCGGCCAGGTCCTTCCTCTTCCACTTGTGCATCTCCTCCTCCATCTTGTCGATGCGGGCCAGGTTCAAGGCCCACAGGCAGCCCTTCCGCGAGGAGCCACTCATCTTATTCTCCACCTTCTCAAAGCACTTGTTCAGGGACAGGTTGTGTCGCACTGAGTTCTTCCAGCCGTCGGGAGCCGTCTGTGGGGAGAAGTGGGCCCGTGGGAGACCCCTGCAGGGACGCCCCTCTGAACCCTCTCTCTCCTCGGGGATCTCAGACTCAGGGCTGGAGGGGCAGGGGGACGATGTCAGTATCCAATGCTCAACCTCGAGTCGGGAAGACGAGAGAGCAGGGGGGCAAAGTGGCAAACGGGAGGGTCCATGCCCTGATTGTACATGGGTCAGCTGCACTTTAGCTCTGGGCAGTGGTTAAGACATGAGGACAAGGCCCAGGGCTGCCAGATCTCCCGCTCTTTCTCTCCCACTCAGGAAGCAAGCAAGATGATGCTAATATGTGGATAACTGGTTGAGTGCATTAAATGCTGATCATTTTTATAAATGCTCATACTTTATTGTTAGGTAACCAGATATTGCAATGCACCTCATACCCTATTCATTTTATTCTCTGTCTCTCCCTTACTAATGGTCAACCAGGTGTCAGGAGCTGCCAGTGCCTTTACATGCAGATCCTTACTAACCTTGCCAGCTGGGTATCATTCTCCCCATCTTAGGGGGAAACTGAGGCATGGAGGGTGAAACTGAGGCATGGAGGGTGAAACTGAGGCTCAGAGAGGCAAAGGTTCTCACCAAGTCTGTGTTTAGCATCATTATGTTTTACTGAATCTGCGCTGAATAACTAGGTTGGCCCTCTACCCTTTGCCCCTTGGGATACCTGGTGAACTCCTCTTCATCCGTCAGAGCCCAGCTCAAATGCCCCCTTCTCTTTCTGGATTTCTTGGCCCATGTCTGTGTGAGTGCACATTGCAGGTGTCTATGGACATAACTAGGGGACTAAAAGGGTGGTCCCGTTTGGCCCGGGGCCAATCCTGGGTTCTGGCAGTGCCAGGGAGAGGCCAGAGCTACTCCAACATCCCTACCCTGGCTGGGCCCCTCACCTTGAAGTAGGGGAAGTGCTCCTTCATGAAGCTGTAGATCTCGCTCACAGGCAGGCTACCTGTCTTGCTGTTCTTCAGGGCCATGGCGATCAGACAGCTGGAGGCAAAATGTGGGGCAGGCCAGGCATGAAGTCATCTCAGGCTGACAGCCTAAGCCTCCTCTGCCAGGAAGCTGGCCCTGCTTAATCCTACTGGTACCAGCCCCTACACATAGTGTTAGCTCTTGATACCTTTTCCTGGCCCTGTGTCTTTCCCACCCGCTGACCTTGACCCTGAGCTCAGCCATTGGTACCGATTTGAGAAACCTTGTCTTTTCTTCCTCCTTTCTATCCATTTCCCATAACTAATGGGCCTTTAGACTTTCACTAGGCTGCTTACCCCCCTCCCCAAAATCTTGTGAGGTATGTAATACTATTATTTGATGACTTTTTACATCAGAGGGAACTGAAGCTCAGAGAGGCCAAGCCACTTCCCCAAGACCACATAGCTTGTGAGTGACAGAGTGGAGTGCTGGGCTCTGTGTCTGGGGTGGGTTCTCAACCCTGGGGGTTGACTGACCACATGACGGTCCTTCCTACGAACGGGTCCCACCTGGGGGTTCCCCACTCCCCGAAACCTCCCCCTTGGAAGCCTGGGCCACCACACCCAGCTGTCTGAGGTGCCCTCAAGGCAGCCCTCACCCCTCTCCTCCCTGAGGTCCCCACAGTCCCAGCCCCCCTGGACCTCACCTGTATGAATAGATGGGCTTGGGGTAGTGTTTGGGGTGCAGTTCCTGAGATGAATGCACAGCCATGCGGGGCTGGGGGTAGGGAGGCCGTGCCCCAAACGGGGAACCATACAGGCCCACAGGAGCGCACTTCCCACGGGTGGGGACGGGGAAGAGTGGCAGAGAAAGAGACGGTGAGAGAGAGCATCAGTCACTCACGATGACCCCGCCCCACCCCATCTCAGAGAGCCAGATGCAGGGTTTACAACCCCAGCAGACCATCTTGTCTCCGCCCACCGCAGGGTTTTCAGGGGAGCCGAATGAACAACCCCATGATATGGTGAAGCATGTTATTCTCATGTTCCAGGTAGGTAAACTGAGGCTCAGAACAGTCCCTCGCCAGTCCAAGTGAGGAGTGTCTGCCTCTGAGTCCAGGGCCCCTCCAAGCCCCCGGTACCTGCTGGATGCCCCGGGGTAGCGGGAACTGTGGTTGGGAGGTGGGAGAGTACAGCTGTGGCGGGTCCTGCAGGCTGGATGCGGACTGGCCCCCCACAGGGAACTGGTTCATTTGCTGGGGCCGGGAGAGAAGGAGACAGAGGGTCAAGGAGGACTCCAGCCCTGTCGGACACACCCCTCCCTCCCTGACCCCTGTGGTGGCACTTACGCTGGCTCCATGGTTGGTCAGGTGACCCAGACACAGCATGCCTTGGGGGGCCATGCCAGCTGGGCCATGGAGCAGGGCACCTGGGACTGCTCCCACGTGCAGGTCAGCTGCCCTGGCCAAGGCACCTGGATAAAGGAAGCACAGAGATGCCCAGGCTGGGGGAATGGTGGCTGCGGGCAGGGACAGCCCAGTCCCTGGGCACCTCCAGAGAATGGAGCCATCCCCCACCCTTGGGGCCTGGCGTATAGTAGGTACTTGACAAATTACTTCTCTGGGTATGGGGGTGGAGAGTGTGTTCCTACCAGCTGCGGGCCCCTATCTGCTCTTCTGCCAAGCATTAGCTCAGGGATAGCAGATGTACCCCCTTCTCCTGTGCTGGGCCTGTGACAGACATTGCATCTATCACAGATTCTCACTGCACCGGCCTGACTTTAGGTAGCCACCCCCAATCCAGCAAAGCTGATGTACAAGGTGATCCTGCCTTGGGGCCTTCAGCTCTCCTCAGTTCTGGCTGCCACCCGGGCTCATCTTTTGTGCTTTGGTCTGTCTGCCTTGTCCTTCTGTCTGACCAGATCCTTAGCTCCCTGAGAGCCAGGACCTCATTTTATGTGACTCAGTGCTCCAAACACCTGGCATAGTGACAGGCACGCAGGAGGTGTGCAGTGATGGAAGGGGCTTTCTTATTTCACAGTTTACATCTACGGAACATCTACTGTGTGCAAGGTACTTTCTGCATTGAATCCTCACAACACCCTATGAGGACAGTTTTATTATCTTTTCATTGCAGATGAGGAAGGAGGTTCAGAGGGGAAGGCACCCACCCAAGGTCACACAGCTGTCCCTTGGGGTTCTAGATCAGGGATTGACAAACTATTGGCCACTAGGCCAAATTGGCCCACAGCATCTTTTTTTAAATTAATTTACTTATTTCTGGCTGTGTTGGGTCTTCGTTGCTGCGCATGGGCTTTCTCTAGCTGTGGCGAGCGGGGTCTACTCTTCGTTGTGGTGCACGGGCTTCTCATTGTGGTGGCTTCTCTTGTTGCGGAGCATGGGCTCTAGGCACACGGACTTCAGTAGTTGTGGCACGCAGGCTCAGTAGTTGTGGCTCATGGGCTCTAGAGCACAGGCTCAGTAGTTGTGGCGCATGGGCTTAGTTGCTCTGCAGCATGTGGGATCTTCCTGGACCAGGGCTCAAACCAGTGTCCCTTGCATTGGCAGGTGGCTTCTTAACCACTGCGCCACCAGGGAAGCCCCACAGCATGTTTTTTTATATAAAGTTTTATTGGCACATACACCCACTCACTTACATATTGTGTATGGCTGGTTTTGCACATCAGTGACAAAGTTGGAAAGTTTCAACAGAGACCATCTGGGTTACAGGGTCTAAAATATTTACTGGCCCTTTATAGAAAGTTTGCTGACCCCTGCTACTTGGCCAAGAACAATTTGTCCAATGAGAGACATACTCCTGGGGACTTCCCTGGCAGTCCAGTGGTTAGGACTGTGCCTCCACTGCAGGGGGAGTGGGTTCGATCCCTGGTCAGGGAACTAAGATTCCCACATGCCACACGCAGCACAGAGGAAGGAAGGAAGGAAGGAAAGGAAGAAAGAAAGAAAGACTGACTCCTCGGCATTAATTTTTCAACTATGGGTACTTTTAATGTACTGTGGTGATATTTTTTTTCTGGCTGAAAATTACCACGACATATTTATTTTTAAATACCAAAAGCCTCTCTCTGGTCCATTTTTTGAGTTTCTTTTGATCACTGACAGGCATTCAATTCAGATGTAACAACTTGGTCTGCTGGAGAGAAAATTACACTTATCTAAAAATCTGACTCCATTAATTTTAGCAGAGAAATACAGAAGTCTGTGAGAACAATATATTCCTGCTTGTAGCATCTGTGTTTTATTTTAAGACTATAGCTTTATAAAATATAGGAACTTGAGAACCACTCGTAAGAGGACAGAAGCAAACCCAGTGTTTGTCCCCGTCTAGGGGAAGGAAGGCTGCCTAGTGCATGCACTGCAGTGATTGTTTTTGTTGACTGTTTTTCTTTGACACTTTCTGTGTCTCTAAACATTTAATCCACTTGCTTTGACTGCAACTAGCTGCCATTTACTGAGCACCTACTGTGTGCCAGGTCCTGAGCTCAGCACTTTCTTGGAAGAAGTCGAGGTACTTAAAAAAAAAATTTTTTTTTATAATCATTTTTTAAAAATTGCAGCGTAGGGACTTCCCTGGTGGCCCAGTGGATAAGACTCTGCGCTCCCAATGCAGGGGGCCCATGTTCGATCCCTGGTCAGGGAACTAGATCCCACATGCATGCCGCAACTAAGAGCTCACGGGCCACAACTAAGGAGCCCGCCTGCCACCACGAAGACCCAGTGCAACCAAAAAAAAAAAAAATGCAGCCTAGTTAATTTACAACGTTGTGTTACTTTCGGGTGTACAGCAAAGCGATTCATATATATATATGTCCTTTTTCATATTCTTTTCCCTTATAGGTTATACAAAATATTGAGTATAGCTCCCTGTGCTATACAGTAGGTCCTTGTTGTTTATTTTATATATAATCAATGATAGTGTGTATATGTTAATCCCAAACTCCTAATTTATCTCTCCTCCCCCTCTCAAAGTACTACTTTACTTTTTAGAGGTAAATGAAATAAACTTTTGTAAAGCGTCAGACAGCAAATACTTTAGGTTTTGCCAGCCACGTGACCTGTCTTCTTTGTTTTTTAATAACCCTTGAAAAATGTAAAAGCATTCTTAACACAAAGGCCACAGGCCACAGGCTGCATTTGGTTCCGGAGACCGTCGTTTGCTGACTGCTCTAGGTGTTCAAGATGTACAGGGGTAAGGGAAGGTCTGTCTTTATTTGTTGCTGAAAACTTAGCTCACACAGCACCTGGTACACAGTGATGAGCCTATGAACAAACCACATCCCCCCGGGGAAGGTAGAGTTAGTCCCATTTTACAGAGGAAGAAACAGAGGCCCAGAGAGAGAGAGGGTGACCTGGCCACGGCCACACAGTGGTGGATGGCAGTGCTGGGCATCGCCCCTCCCCCGCCACCCCACCCTGCCCCCGCGCCTACCTGGGTGCGCGTGTGGCGCACTGGGGCCACCCAGGTCCACACGGCCACTCGTCACCTGCTGCAGCCTCGGCACGTCCACGGCCGTGAGCCACGACAGTGATTGCAGGTCCCCGGGAAGGTCATCGTCGCTGGTGGCGGCCAGGAGCCTGCGGGGAGGGGCAGGAGCTCGGGCAGGGGCGGGGAGCTCAGGCCAGCTCTTGGGGGGCTCGCCTACCTCTGGAATCACCCCCTTTAGCCTCTTACCTCCCCCAAGCCACCCTAATCCTCCAATCTGCCCACTCCCAGATATCCCCCTTTGGCAGCCAGATCGCACACCCTCAAATCTTCCCTTCCTTTATTCACTTAACACGTCTTACTCAGTCCCTACCCCCAAGTAATAAGCACTGATGTCTGTTGAGCACTTACTATGTGCCAGGTACTGAATCACGTCCTTCACAGGTATTAACCCACGGAACACCCGAGCCACCTGATGAGGCAGGTGCTATAATTATTCTCATTTCACAGATGGGGAAACTGAGGCTCAGGGCACTGAGTCACTTGCCCAAGGCCACACGGAACAGGAAGGGGTGGGGCTGGGAGCCCAGCGTGAACTCTTCACCGTGACCCCAGGCAGCCCCTGGAGGTTCCAGTGAGGACCCACACCCACCAACCCTCAACTGATTCACAAGCAAAAGCATAGCTTTCTATGGAAAGAAAAAGTCTGCCCATCGAGGGCAGCAGGCAGGTACCCCAATTTGGGGTAACCATGGCTCCCCGGTGCCCTTGAAGTCATGCTTGCCCCACAGATCCAGGGCCCTGGGCCTCTCGGCAGCATCCTGCCCGTGTTATAACTGCAAACCGGCCAGGAGCCCACGCCACACCCACGGCCCCGCAGGCCAGGCGCCTTCTGGTCTGTTGCCCAGAGGCCCATCGTCCAAATTCTAAACTCCAGGTTTCAAAACTAGGTGTCCTGGGGCCTCAGAGAGAGAGAGAGAGAGGGATGCAGCCTGTGGTTTTCTCATGCACGTGACCGTGGACCCAGCTGGGGCATCAGCCTCCACCCCCTCCTGCCATCTGCGTGGCTGCCTCAAGCCTGTGTTCTCTCTCCTTCCCTCACTCTGTCTCTCTTCCCCCCTCCTTCCCATCTCTCCTGCTCTCTCTTTCCTTGTGTTTTAGGGCCACAATTAGCGTTGCCATGGCACCCGCTGCTCGGTTGTAGCCGGGCCTGGGCCCTCAGCCCACCAAGCTGGCATCAGGTGACCACCCGGCTGCCCCGGTGATTGGCTGCCTCGTAGGAAAACAGGGCCTGGAAACGATTTGAAAACTCGGCTGGTCCGTGTCCGTAGCAGCAGTTGGCCCGGCTGCTGTCCCCTGGCGGCCCATTGTGTGACAAACGACTGTTGCCCCCATGGCACGTGGCTCCCATTGTACTGGGGTCTCCCTGCAATTGTTTTTACAGCCCCCCCGGCTGCCGCCCATTTGACCCACTCATAACTCATCTGGACAAGTGACAGCCACAGGCCAGGCCTGGGCGATGCCATCTGTCCCGTCAGGCCCGTGGAGACCATGGGGTGAGGCTGAGGGGCAGGGCTTGACGTGCCGCCCGCTGTCGCTGTCGGGGGAGCCTGGCCAGCCCCCACCCAGGCCCCTCCTCACCCCACGGCCAGCCGACCTCCCAGCATCTGGTGGTACGAGCTCCACTCCCGCTCAGTAACCTGCTGTGGCTCCCCAGTGCCCTTGCTGCTCTACCTGGCGCTGGGGCCTCAGGGAGGAGTGGAAATGAGGCCCTGGTGGCAGGTTTCTCAAGAGGGGGGCCCATCAGAGCCCCCTGAATGGTGGGGGACTTGTAAACACACCAGGTTCCTGGGCATCGCCACGGAGCAGGATCTCTGGCGGCAGGGCGAATCTGTTAGATTATGTGTTGGTTAAGAGCTTGGACTCTAGGCTCTAATCCTGAACTTCACTTACCTGTGTGCCCTTGGGCCACTGACTTAACCTCTCTGAGCCTCAGTTTTTGTTTTTTTTAAATAATGTATATTTATTACTACAAAAGTAATATGCCACAATAACTAATGATTGTGAAAGCTGTGAACTACACAAAAACAATTATTAAGAATTTATAAATAACTATAAGTTTAATGCACAAGGAAATAGGTGGACTATTAATACAAAGACTGAGAGACAGTGTTAATTGGGTAACCTTAGAAAGACCTTATATCCTCTTTTTTTCTTTTCTCTTGTATCACTTTTTTTTTTTCACACACACACACTGTATTTTATTTTTACAAGAGATAAACTGACACCAAGCATTGTAAATGGATGACCACAGAGCCTCACTTTTTGATCTGTAAAGTGGGGCTAAAATAATAGTTCCCATCACATAGGGTATGCTGAGGATTAAACATATAGTTGCATGAAAAGACTTGGAACCATGTCTGACTTTGCTGTCATTAATATCAATATTAATGTTAATGATAATATTAGCCAAGTCCTCAGGGGACTGGAAATACATCAAAGCTTTGGACTCTGGGGTCACACAGACCTGACCCTGCTGCTGTTACCACTAGTGGCTTCCACTTACTGAGCACTTCTTGTATGCCAGATGCTGGGCTGCATGGTGTGCCCATTTTACAGATGGAGAAACTGAGGTCCCGAGCTCACAAATGCTCTGAGCTTATTTCCCCCAGAGTGAGAATCACATAATGTAACTGCTTAGCACACAGCTGCACGTGTGGTAGGGGCTGAGTTAATGGTGCTCTTCTGATCGTTCTTTTCTTTTTTTCCTGCTGTTTGTAAGCCCTGTTGGGCCTCCCCTTCCCTCATAGCAGCAGCCCCAGCACCCCACGGCCCCACCCCCATGCTAGGAAAGCCCTTTTGGCTCTTCCTCCCCCACCCAAACTGTGCCTATCCCTGGAGGCTCCCTTCGAACTGTCTTCTGGCCTCTTAATGCCAGTCTCCTCAGACATCACCTGACCCCACCCCTCATTTTACCCATGGGGAAACTGAGGCCGAGAGAAAGGAGACAGTTTGTTTCCAATGTCATACTCCAGGAAACGACCAGGGCAGGGGCTCCTGGCTCCCCATGTGGCCTTTCCTAGCCCAGGAATACCTTCTCCTCCAGGAAGTCTTTGCCACCCAGACCCCAAGCTCAGGGACCCCCTCTGCATCCTGACTGCTCCCTGGGCCAGTGAGTCCTGCCTTGCCATCCCTCTGCCCACATCCTGCCCCTTGGCTCGCTGAGAGCTGGCCCTGAGCGCCCCCATCACCCTGTAGCCCAGGACATAGTGGCACTACTTAAATACCTGCTTGGCCAGTTGAAACAGGCTGACCCCAGACCACCAAACCAGAGAACTGCTTGACAGTGACTGTCACATCCAAACTGTCACATTAGCACCTCTGCCCCCTTGAGTCCTTGAGACAGCCTCAGGACAGGGATAGGGAACAGACAGCCCCACTTTACAGATGGGGAAACTGAGGCCAGACTGGTGAAAGCAAAATTGTGACCAGGACTCGAATTCGGGTCTATCTGCTGACATCTTGGGCTGTACCTGCAGCACCACAGGCAGAGAACCTGATATCCTCTCAGGCAGATACCCCACCCTGAGTCCTGGGCTCTCAGCTGGGGCTGTGTGAATGACCATCACCCAGGGGCTGGTTCAAATGCAGAGTCCAAGGTCTATCCCAGACCCTGGAATCCCACTCTGGGGCTGTGGGGCCTGGGAAGCTGTGTTTTAGTGCCTCCCTAAGCTCTGGGGGGAGGACAGCCCTGAGGGGGTGTGGCAGGGGCTTCGGCACAGCTCAGGCTCTGGTTGGATGGATCTGGGTTCAAGTCCTTATGACCCCCCCACCCCAGTCTGTGAGACCTCAAACAAGTTATTTCTGGCCCCTGAGCCTCCATTTTCTCATCTGGAAAATGGGAGAGGAACAGACCACATCTCCCTGGGTTGTTGCAGGGATCAGATGAGCCAGTGTGTGTTCAACTTTTGGCACAGGCCTGGCCCCCGTTCTCCCTTCTTGGGGGTTTGCTGCTCATTCTGGGGGTGGGCAGCCAGGTCCTGTTCCCCTGCTGCCTCAGGCATCCCAGGGTGGTCTGGTCCCCCCTCCAGTTCAGGCCAGAATGCCTGCTTCCATGTGTGTGGCACATGGCCCAGCTGGCCCTGCTGGTCTCCTGAGATGGCTGTGGATGCCCCGGAGCTCTGTGGGCTTATGTCCTGCTGCCCCCTAGGCTCACCTGGCATCCAACCTCTTCACTGTGTGTCACAGGAACCAGGAGGTGATGCTCTAGGGCCTAAATGGGAGTGTCCCATACCCACTGCCGGGCCCGGGGCCTTGACCATCTCTGCCTCCTCTCCCACCCTCCTCTGCCCTTGCAAAGAGGCACAAAGCCCCCTCTCCACGGTGGCATGTAAAGGTCCCCCAAACCTCTCCCTTACCAATGCCTAGAATCCCCTCATTCAAGGTGTCCCCATGTGCCCCATTCCTGCGCTCTCCTAGCACTTCATTTTAAGTGGCATAAACCACGGGATCCTTGGCAGTTGTGACAAGAGAGACTTCTTGGTTCAGGAGCCACCATGGCTTCTGAGCCATAGCCCTTGGAAAGGCACTTAATCCCTAGCCTCAGTTTTCCCACCTATAAAATGGGCACAAATGATAATACGAGCTGTAATATCTTATACCCTGCCTGGGACTGGCTTGCTGGTGTGGAGGCCAAGTGGCTTGTGAACCATCCTGTCATCTGCGAGGGTTTGGGATTATTCCCTGGAGTGTGTGTGTGTGTGTGTGTGTGTGTGTGTGTGTGTGTGTGTGTGAGAGAGAGAGAGAGACAGAGACAGAGACAGAGACAGAGACACCCTGTGTCAGTCTCCTGAGTGGGTTTCTCATCTGCTGGACAATGATGGGATATTTGCAATGCAAAGGAAGAGGCAAACCTAGCCCCATCACCCTGGGATCTCCCAAGACCTGTCCTACTCACTCTCTGCATCTCTGGGTGAGGAGGAGAGCCAGCCCCAGGTCACCATGTCGCTGATGCCTCCCCACCCAGGGTCACCTCCAGAGGAAGCTACAAGGAGAACGAAACTATGAAACTTCAGAGACACAGCTCCTTCCATCTGCTCCCTCCGCTCTCCCCACCGCGCCCCTGCTCCTATCTCACCCCCGTCCCTCTGTTCTGACTCTCTCCCACTCTTTCCTTGCTGGTATCTCTGTGTTTGTCTCTGTGTATGTCTCTCTGTCTCTCTGTCATTGTGTCAGTGGTGCCCTGTGATGAAGTCCTGGCCCCACTTGTCCTGCCTGGTGACATCAGACCTGCTTCCAAACCTTCCTGAGCCTTGGTTTCCTCCTCTGCAGAGTGGGGTAACAATGACAGAGGCAAAGCACTCACAAGAGGCTCTTAGTAAATGTCCATCCTCTCCTCCTGTTCCATCTCCCTCTGATGCGGCATCCAGGGTCCCCAGATCTCTTGCAGACCCGTCTCCGTCCCACACACTCATTCACCCATCATTCCTGTGTGCCCAGTGTCGGCACTATTTTAAGACACTGAGCCAGGCTTTCAGGGGATGAAAGCAGTTAACCCATGCTCCCGCGCCCAGGTAATTCCCACACGCCCAGTGCTGGGGAGCCATGGCCCCTGCCACACCCTTCTGTCAGCTCAGGTGACCCCATGCTCTGACACGGGTATAGTGTGTGACGGGCCCTGGGCCCCAGGGTACCAAATGTTCCCACCTCCTCCAGCACCCTCCATTGTGCCTGCATATCTTCTTCTTCTTTCACAAAGGATGCCTTCCCTTCTCCTTCTCTGGACCTGTCATCATCCCCTCACTTGAGCCCCATTTCTCTGAGCTCCAGGGAGCCCCTTAGTGGGCCACAAGCCTCCACCTTCTGAACCTGGCTGATGTCCCCAGGGAGGACAGGGGCTGCACTCCCAGATCTTGGGGGGCCCCAGGTCTGGCAAAGAGGAGGCCGGGACAGGGGCCAAGTTCGCTGCTGGGTGCTGATGCTAAAGCAGGACCCTTGTACCCTGGCAGGAGCCATACACCCAGAGCCCATCACAGGGCCGGGCATACAGTGGGTGCTTAATAATTACTCAAAGATTGGACATGTGAGCAAACAGATCCAGCTGTCTAGATGTCCCACCCCCACTGCCCCCAGGGCCCAGGCGGGGGTGAAAGACTCAGTGTAATTTTATTTAATTTTATAGTTAAATAAAATTGAATCTTATTACAGCCTGTGGACACAGGTTGGGGTGAGTGAGCCCCTGGGGTGCACCTTGTCCCTAATGGAAGTGACTGATCTCACGTCATCCTCACGAGAGCCTGATCAGGGAGGTATGTTACCATTACTACCTTCCCATTTGCCAGGTAGGGACCCTGAGGCCCAGGAGAAACAGGCCTGTCTAGGGTCCCCCAGCCAGAGCCTGGGTTGATTACAGCCCCACCGTCCTCTCTCCTTGCCCTACAAGGAACAGTTGAAGAAATGTGCTCTGTGAGTTCTAGAAAATCCAGGCACTGCGCTGCCTCACAGGGAGCCACAGGTGGTTATTTAAATTTAAACTCACTAAAATTAAATAAAATGATAGATGCAGTGTCTTCGTCACGCCAGTCACATTTTGAGTGCTTGGTGCCCATACGTGGCCAATGGCTTCCATAGTGGACTGTGCAAATGTGGAACATTCCCATCATCGCCAGGCATCCTACTAGGCGGCAGCCTTCTGGAACATTCTTCACTCTTGATGGAACAATGTGTGGTGTTTCTACCTTGCCTTAAGACAACTGGACATTTGATTTGGATTTGGACACTTAAGGAGCTGATTTCCTGGAAGTTTGAGTTTTATTAGATGTGGGCGTAAAAGGGTCCTCCACCCCACCCACCCACCAGTGAGGAAGTTATGGGGAAGGGCTCTGTAAAAACTGGAGCTGCATATAAGGCAGCTTATGAAGTAGTGAGCTCTCCATCCTGGGAGCATGCAAGTAGGAGCCAAGGGATGGCCTGTCAGGCCCCTGTTGGATGAAAGATGAGCCTTAAGCAACCTCCAAGGTTCCTTTTGATACAAAGACCCTGTAACTCAGGGGAGCAGTCTGCAGCTAAATCCCTGGTTGCATTTCCAAAGTTCTAACATCTTGGGCAGCCCCTTTCCCTCTCCAGGCCTGTTTCCCCATCTATAAAGCATTACTGGCAGAGTAGAAGTTCCCTCAGGGTCCCACTGGTCCTAGGGCTCTAGGAAGGCAGAGTAGCACCCCAAGGTTAGCGGGTGTGAACCGCAAGACAGGTGGGCCCGGGCCTGACCTCTTCCTGGCTGTATGACCATCACCTGCCCTGGGCCTCAGTTTCCCTGCATATAAAATGGGAATAATAATAATAATAGCACCTACCCTAAGGGGGCTGTTGAGAACACATTAAGAGTTCATTTAAGCATCATATCAGATGAAGCATCTGATTTCAGTTTAACCTGAAAAAGCAGGTTAAACTATTACCTCAAGGGTTCCAAAGGGGACCCCTGGCCATGCAACCTTCTCAAACCAAGTGGAGGATTTGTCACCAGCAGGGTATCCTCATTAGTGAATAGAAAGCTTTGGGGGCAAAAAGAAAAGAAAAAGACCTAGGTAGCACTCCAGAGTCCCCTTCTGAATAAAAGGGTTCACTCGCAGCTCCCCGCCCATACAGGAGGCACTTCAAAGCTCGGCCACATCCATCTTCTCCTTATTAAAACACACACACACACACACACACACACACCCTAGAGGGCATCATCATCCCCTTTCACAGATAGGAAAGGTGAGGCCAGCAGCCTCCTGGCAGTGGCCCCAGGTACTGGCCTCAGCACCTCCAGCCTGACCCGCCCCAGGCCTCAGTTTCCCCATCTGGAACACAAGGGGGTTGAACTCCTTCCATCTCCATGGGGCGGCCACTGGGACACACCACCTGCAGGGCCACGTGGGGTGGAAGACTGTAGAGGTGGGCAGCCCACCTCTGCCAGGAAGTGAGATGCTGAAGGGTACAGTCCCATTCTGAGGGGGTTGCAGCATGGAGTGTCTGCGAGGTGGCAGACCCTGGTTAGGAGCCAGGTGGTACCCCGGGAAAATCGACATCAGAGTAATAACCCCTTCTTGTAAGTGCAATAATGGGGCTGCCATTTCTCAAGTGCTTCCTCCATGCTTATCACTTTACCTGTGTTTCCTGTAATGAGTTTTGCTCTAAAGGTTCTGGGCTTATCAGAAGGCCCAGGCCTGACCTCCGTAATGCTACATTCTGAGCCCATCTCAGCTAGAAAGCCTGGGCCCTGGCTCCCGTGTTTCTCTTTTTGCAGCATTTCAGTGTAGTTGGTTAGGAGTGTAGGCTCTTGGGTCCACCAGGCCTGGCTTTGAATCCCACTCAGTCACTTAGTAGTTGTGAGATTTGTCTGCAGTCATCTGCTTCTCTGAGCCTCAGTTTGCTCACCTGTAAAATGGGAGTGCTAACGCCTGTACACATCTCATTGGTGGCTGTAAGGACTGACTGAGATAGTTCAGGTAGGGCGCCCAGCCCATCAATGTGTATTGCGTGCTAGTGGTTCCGATTAGTGTCAACATCCTCCGAAGAGTATGGATTCAGCGTAAAGTGGGCTCCATGGGGAGGTCAACGTGCAGAGTACCCGACACTCAGGAAGCACCAGCTTCATTCCACAAATTTTTCCTGAACTCCTACCTGCCAGGCCCTGTCAGACAGACAAAGTTCCCTCTCTCCAAGGAGAGAACTTTCTAATTGACCTAGGGATTCAAAGAAGGGGGAGTCTGCCCCATGGCATGCCCACCTTCCTGCCAGCCCTCTTAGGTCTGCATCTCCCTCGTCTCCTGACGGCCTGTGGGATGGCTATTTGTCATGCCCATTTCATAGATGGGATGGCTGAGGCCCAGAGAGAGGAAGGGATACCCCTCAGCCACACAGCATGTCAGCAAAGGAGCTGGGATTTAAACCACCCACCCTGGAGCCTCTTCACTCGATGTTCTGCCAGTATGGCTGAAACAAATCAAGACGTAAGCAGGAAGGGCAAACCATTATCACGTTATTTTTAGAAGGATCAGGCTGCAAGGTGCCTCCACGGTGACGGGGCCACTGGTCAGGGGACTCTGTGGTAGCCTTGGGCAAAGTGAGATACAACTGGAGTCCATGGCTGCCATTCTGCACTGGCCAGGGGACCAAGCTGATAACATTAATTAACAATATCCTTAACTAATCAGCCGTGTTAGCTAATCCCATGGAGGGATGGAAGATGAGCCAGGAGAGTAGGGCACTGGATGGGGTGAGCCCAGGGGGGCCTGGATTCCAGTCCTGGCTCCACTCCTAATGGGGGTCCTTGTGCAAGTCACTCAATGCCTTCGAACCTCAGTTTTCTCAGGTGTAGAATAGAGGTGATAAAAGGGCCTGGCCTGCTTCCTGGTTCAGGGTAGGTAAATCACTGCAGGACGTGGTACAGTATGTGGCTCGAGTGCTAGGCAAGTGTTTGTGGAATGGATGGATTTCATACCCAGAATTCAAAGCAACCTTTCAAAAGGGACATTAGAACTAGAACTTGTCACTGTCCTTAAAATCCACTGGGGTAGTAAGAGTCAAGCTCCTTGCCATGATCTGGTCCTTGGCCATTTCCTTCCTTCTCCCCTTTCCTCTAGCAAACCTGTCCATCTTTCAGTTCCCCAAACATTCTATGTTCTCTTTGCACAATGCTGTTCCCTCTGTCTGGAATGCTGTTCCATGCACTCATTCACAGCTGGCTCTTTCTCATGTTTCTGGCCATAGCCTAAAATTTCCCTCCTCTGAGAGGTCCTCCCTGGTCACCCCCACCCCTGGTGGTCTTTCCTGTGTTGTGTCTGCAGAACATTTAGCATTTTGCCATGAGGTATATTCATTTATACATGTTTCTAGTCTTTCCACTCTAGGAGGGCAAGGATGGAGAGGCTCTCTATTTTGTTCAGCACCCACCAAAGGGCCAGGCACCCTGTGGGCATTTATTCCATACGTGCTGGAGTAGGAAAGGGAAGAGGGATCCCCCTGCAGTCCAGCCCAGTTCAGCTCCAACACATCTTGTGTTCCCCAATCTCTATCCATTGCCTGCCCAGCTTAGACACCACCTCCCCCAGGAAGCCCTCCCAGACCAGTCCAACATCTCCCAGTGTTTCCATCCACGGGAATGACTAGTGCCATTAGTATCTACCCATGGCATAGATTCCTGAGATCACTCATTAATTTTAACTCTCTTGTCTACTCCTGCCTTCTCAGGGCAGAGCCCACATTTAACCCTTTATTTCCTATCTTGGGAATTCTCAGAGTTGAGACAGCAATTGTGCAGTGGAAGGAACACCTGTTTGGGGTTCGAGTCCTATCTCAACCCCTTTGTAGCTGTGTGACCTTGGGCAAGTCACTTCACATCTCTGTGCCTCAGTTTTCCCATCTGTAAAATGGAATAAGAATTCCCACCACAAAGGGAAATTGTGAGGATAAGATCAGATAACCTGTAAGAAAGGGCACCAGGCAGGTACTCAAACCACATTTCTTTCTTTTTTCCTCTGACCTTTCATGGCTACTAGGAGGGGTTTGCCAAGAAAATATTGTCTCTGCGGGAGTGGGGTGTCAGATCAGCATCCCTGCGGTACAGAGAGGCACGTCTGCTATGATTATAACCAGGAGGTTTTACCTGCCTTCTGGAGATATGGTTAGTAAGAAATTGTTACATCGTTAGCAACTGTTCTTGTTTACAATCCAACCTTTACACAAAAGGGATTAAACATTTCATGGAGCTGTTTATTTAGCGAACATATCATTTGTAATATCTTTCCTAACCGTTTACAGGAAAAAGAAAATCTAATGCCATTTTAGCAAGCTTAGAAATTCCCAACTGGGCCAAGAGTGAGCGTAATGTGACATGATTTGATTAGGAATTTGGAAAAGAGACTCTTTCATTTTTAGAACTTGGCTCAGGACTTGGTGTGCGTGGGCATGCTGTGTGCATGTTTCTAGGGGTGGAAACACAAGACCCCAAAGGAGGACTGCACCCCACGAAGGCTACCTCTCTTTCCTTGTCCGAGGGTGGGCTAAGGAGCTATTCTGGCCACCCCGAACACCCTGAAGGGTGCAGGGTTGTAAAGATGCTCAGATGGTCACTGCTCCTGCCATATGGAGCCCCTCACCCAAGGAGATTACAACCTATGGGTGGAGCCACTCTGGAATGGGGGTAAACCATCCCCCACACTCAATGCAGTGGGAGGCTTAAGAGGAAAGGCAGGTGGTGTCCGCCTGCCCTGGTCCACAGGACAGGACTTTGTCATCACTTGAGAGTGAAACTTCCCTGAGTTTCCGTGGATGTGCTATTTCTCACGTGATATTTATCCATCCATCTCTCCATCCGATGCATATTTATAAAGTATCTACTGTGTGCCTGGCACTGTGGTTCACTGATGAGAAAACCACTGTCCAGAGAGGGAAAGAGTTTTGCCCAAAGTCACCTTCTTTTTTAGAGGAGGGACGGAGGGTTTGGGGAATAAACACCCGGCACAAGGCTCTGTAATGATAACCACTGAGCCGCACGGCCCTGGGAGAAGCTGAAGTTCCAAGGAGCTAGCAGCCTGCCTCCTTTTGCAGCTCTGGGCCTCAGTTTTCCAATCTGTAAAAGGAGGTTGTTAGATCTGACCTCTAAAATAAGGAGTTAGCACACAGTAAGTGCTTAATAACTCTCATTATTTCCTAGTGCTCTTAAGAGTGGATTCCCTCCTAGTTTTGAGCCAAGGGGAAAGCAGCTAACCCACGTTGAGCACGAGCTGTTGTTATAGCCATTGCTCAGGAGATCCACAGCCCCAGGCAGCCGGGATGCTGCTGCCCATTTGCTGTCTAGGCCGGGCCACTGACTCTCCACAGCTCCCTGGGGACAGGGCAGCTGCCTCCAGCTGCTACGCCCCCCACCCTCCCTGCACACAGCCATTGAGACTTAACGGCCAAACTCAGCCCCTGGGGATGGAGGGGCAGGCAGCTGCATGGAGGGCTGCAAGGGGGCTGGAACCAGGCTGCACTAGCAGCCTGAGTGGTCCTCAGAGTCATTCTCTGGAGATGTGGGAGGGGGAATGAGAAGCCCATAAACTTCTCCTGGGCTATTATTCAGGGAGAAAAATGGGAGTGGTTGGAAGGGGTGGGGGAGTCTCTGTATAATCATAAAATCTCCCCTCCATGAGAAAGCACTCTACCCCAGGCCTGGCTGAACACCATTTCTAGATGGAAGCACAGGATCCTCCCAGTGACCCACAAATTGGGCTCTTTCATTGCTCCATTTCCCAGATGAAGAAACTGAGGCACAGAGAGGGGCAGTGACTTGTCCAGGGTCACACAGCTGTGAGGTGGTGGAGAAACTTGCTCTGTTCCAACCCCATGCGCTCTTCACCAGTGGGGCATGGGGGTGGTGGTCATGGTACCCTCTGGGTGGGACAGCCTAGGGTTCGAGTTCCCACTGTCCCCATAACTACCTGCATCATCTTGTTAGGTCACTTAATCTGGCTGAGCCTTGGTTTCCTCATCTGCCAAATGGGCACAAGAGTGCTACCCTCATAGGGTGGTTGTGGCACAGGGCAGGCAGGTACTAAACGGTTAAGAAACCACCAGCTATTATTATTGTTGTTATTTTGTTATTCTGCCTTCTGTTTATGCTGTTTAACATAAGAAAACAGCCCTGAATCCATGTGGAAAGGAACAGCTGGACCCCCAGGATTTTTCCAAGATCATATAGTTGGCAAGTGATAGAGTTAAAATTGTTATTTAATCTTTCTAACAAGTCTATGCAGTGGGTACTATTTCTGTCCCCATTTCATGGATGAGGAAACTGAGTCTCAGAGGTCCACACAACCAGAGAAGCTGGGATTCTAACCGACTCCAGAGCCAAGCTCCTAACCCTTAGGCTGTCCCCAGCCCACTTGCCATAATTTAAACCCTTTCAGTGCAGAAAAGAAGCCCATAGGTCTTTGGTTGTGCGACCTTGGGACAACCATTTCACTTTTCTGAGCCTCAGTTTCCTCACCTGTACAATGGGGGCTCATCTGAGCAGCCTCCCAAGCTGGGCATACAGTAGGTGCCCACACACTGCTGTGTGCCTGGCCCACATCTGGGGTCCCAGCCCCGCCCACAGCAGTCTCTCAGCAAATATTTGTTTGAATGTGTGGCCTCATTCGGGCCTCAGAAGGCAGCCTTCAGGCTCACAGCCCTCGGGAAGCAGCCGCCTGCTAATTGGGGGCTTCGGTCTTCGCCAAAGGCACCGCTGGTGAGTTGCAATGGCTCCGGGAGGTCAGACAGCCGCTGGGGAAACAGGGCTGAGCTGACGTGACAGCCTGCTCTTCCCAGGCCAGCCCCTGTCCTGTCCCCACTCCACAATCTGGGCTGTGCCCCCTCTACCCATGGACACGGTACTTGCCTTGTGGGTGGGGCACTGGGAACCAGGGCAGCCCTTCAGTGGCTCAAGGGAGAGGGGCTGAGATACTTCCTTTTTCTCCTCCTCCCTCCCTTTGCTGGTGACCTTGGACAAGCCCTTTCTCCTTTCTTGGGGGGCATTTCCTGGAGCCCTGTTAAGACCACTGGAGGAGAAGCAATAACTGCTATTGTCCTCTTAACATCTACCCAGTTGCCCAGCCTCTCACCCAGGAGGGGACAAAAAACTGCAGGCTTTCAGTGGTCCCATTGCCCCACGCCACAAGTCACACACCCTGAGAGACCACCTTCGAAACCAAAATCTTCTAGCTCTCCTGCAAAATCACAGAATTTAATGTAACCATAGTTCTTGGTCAATTTCAGAAACCATAACCAGCACATAAACACTTTAAACAATTCAAAAAGATATCATTTGTTATTGTTGAAGCCCTCACCTGTATTCCTGTGGAGAGGGGTGGTGATTTTGCCCTGAGTTTTGAATAATTCCTGACATCATGGATGAGATGTCACTTTCTATCATCTCCTTGGGGAAAAGACAAGCAGAAAACAAAGCTCCCATCAGCAACGATGTGGACAGGGCAGAAAACTCATAGTTTTCCCACAATTCAGAAGGATGGAGCTCAAACAACTAATAGAACACTTTAAAAAAAAATTGTAACGCAATTGTACTCCAATAAAGATAAATGAAAAAAAAGTACTAGAGGATTCCTGGGTGTCACAGGTCACTTTCCCGGGGCAATTCTACAGGGTTTTAGAAGCAAATGAAGAGAATAGAATGAAATTCCAGGTTCTTTCAAATTAATGGGGGAAGGGCAGAGGAAGGCTCTAGAATCCAAATGTCAAGTCTTGGATAATGTAGACTTGCGAAATAGGAATCAGAAAAACCTGATTCCCTTCCAAGCCTAGTATTTTCAACCACGGCTCGGCTTGACCACTTTGGAAAAAATAAACAAAAAAGGACAGTTTGATGTGTCATGTATGTTTCTCTGGGGGAGCCAAATTCCCACTTGCAAAGGGAATAATCTCCGCAGGGCTCCCGCCCTGGAAATGCCTTCAAAAATGCCACATGCCCTTGCTGGAAACCCAATACAACTCCCCACTCCACCTCCTCAGCCCCCGCTGCACACAAACTTAACCTTTAAAAGAAATCTTCCCTAAGTTTCTCAAACTCTGAGGCTGAAACGAACACAGAAACCCACTAGACTCTCAGATCCGCCCCCAAAGTCATCAAGGACCCCTGGAAAGGAGAAAAGGGGGGCAAAGAGAGGCAGACCCCCGCTGCCCCTGCCCCGGGTCTCCCCCCAGGAAACGCAATGCAGGGCACTGCCCGGGAGGAGGGAGCAAAGCCAACCCTGCAAGGCGGTACCTGGAGCCGATCCTCGCTGGGCCGCCGCCGCAGGCGCTCCTGGGGCGGGATGGGGTTTCTGAGGGGGACTCCCTCGCGCTCGCCCCTCGCGTTCTGCAATTTGGCCGCCGTCGCAGCTCGAACCGTTTTTAAATTTCCCTCTCTGGAGCTGTCCAGCTCAGAGCATGCGCAGTAGCTGTGCGGGGGGCTTTTCCCCAAGGGTCAGTTACAGGGCAGGGTCAAGGGGATTGCAACGGGCGTTTCCCAGCAGCAGCGAGCCTTGCACGCCCCGTGGCTCCGGGTGGGGTATGGTGCAGGGGTAGGGACACCCCTCTTCAAACTTTGCCAGCAGTGGCCCCAGCTGCACGCCTGCGAGCATGCGTTGAGGAGCAGTGGGAGGGTGATTTAGGCCAAAAGAATTAAGTTGCAAAAGGATGCTGGGTGCATTAAAATTTGCAATCCGTCACTGCCCAGGGGAACAGGACGTGGGTGGTGTGGAGATCTGTTGCAGCCCTCTCTCTTCCCCAAAGGGGGGACGGGCCAGGAGGCCGAGTCGGGGCACCAGGTAGACGCGGATTCGGGCCACCTGTCTCTTTAAGAAAGTTGCGCCCGCGCGCATAGGCGCGGCGCGTGGCCGGAGGGAGCCCTAGGAGCCAGGAGCGCTCGCGCCGGGTGCCTCCACCTGCTGGGACCAATGGGGGTTGGGAGTGGGGAGTGGGCCGGGCGCGGCGGCCGGGCGCGGGGCGTTTCGGGTCTGCGCGCCGCGCCCCCCTGTCCCGCGTGGAGAGTGAGTCGGCCCGGAGCGAGCGCGGACAAAGGTCTCCCCAGACGCCTTAGAAGTGGGGCTTGAGTTAGTTTGATCCCCCGAGAAAGCATGCATTTTCGACTCCCTCCCTCTTGAGCCTCTATTGGAATAGTTTGAAATAACAACAGCAATAATAGTCACAGTCATCCTTTATTTGCTTATTTCTGCCGCCTCGTTTATCTTTCACACCATCCCCTTAGGGGAGAGGATGGTCCCCTTTTGGCACAGAGGGAAACTGAAGCCCTGGGCGGTAATGAGTGGACAAGGGCGCACGAGCAGAGTGGGGATTCGAACTAGGCCACGGCGACTCCACAGCCTCTGACCCTGCGTGTAGATATTCGACTCAAATCTGTGCCTCTGGCCGAGTCAGGCCGGGCATCCAGTGCTTCTTGGGTTTCTCCAGGCTGTCCTCACGTTGTTTATTTATCCCATAGCGGGCAAGGGGAACCGCGTCTCCGCCCCTGTGGTTGGGAAGCCTTTCCGACCTACTGTGTACTTTCAAGAAGGAGCCGGGACTGCCTAGGCTGAGTGTACAGTACCTGGATTTCATTTTTCACTCAGGTGGGCTGTGACCTTGGCGTTGCTCCATGTCCCGAATGGTTTTCTTGTAGCACCTGGGCGCCCTTGCGCCTTTCTTCTCTGCCAGAAGTAAATAGATCAGCTTGCAGTCTCTAGGGGGGAAAATGTAATTTACAGATGTTAGTTAAGGTCATGGTCATGAAACGTCTCAGTCTTCATCTCTCTGCGACCTGCATATATTGAAAATGTGTATTTTGACCGGTTCTAGTTTACACTGTAGTAATGTAGTTTACTACGTCACTAATGTAGCAGTGTGGTTTACATTGCTTTGAATGTCCCCGAATGACCTCCAATTAATTCAGAGGTTAAGTTGTAAGCACTCAAAGCATTTGGGTTTATTTCTGTTAATCCTTAATGGAGTTGTCAGTAAATAGTGTGGGAGGGGTGGGGGGTTGACGTGACAACCTCCTTTTGAAGTAACAGTCCTTTTCATCCAGGTATAATTTTATATCTTTAGAGTGGTTTGGAAAGAAAGTCTCCCTTCTGAAGCCTGGTGGAGTCAGTAAAGCTTTTAAAATAAAAGGCAGACAATCTGAGTTCTGTAGACTCATGCACTATGGAGAAAAAAGAGCAAAGACCTTTCACTAAAATAAAACATTTTTTAAAAATAGAGGTTCAGTTTGTCCTGGGCAGTCCTCAAAACCCCCTTTTTTTCCTTAGGAACTTGGCCTCTCTGCAGGGATTTTTGGTCAGCAACTGTATCATTTCCCTAGAGAGTTGAGCTTTTGAGTTCTTTGCTTCAGGGTTGGTTGGTGACAATATTGCCACTCAAACGCCTACTGTTAGAGTTATTCAGAAAACCCAGATAACTTAGCAGAAATCCTTCTTTTGTTAGGTTAATGTATTTTCCCTTTTATAAATGTATGGTATTTCTCAAGCCTGCTGAATTATAAGAGTCACCTGGGGTGAAATTAGAACCATAAAAGGGAAGAGCTGGGGAATTCTTGTTTTGTAACAAGTCTCCGGCAATTCTCTGATTGAATAAATATGGGCACCTGTACCAGGTGATCTTACTGAATTACATAAAGATGGCCAATACTACCCTTTTTTCTTTTTTAAATGAAAGAATGTGAAATTCACCTGTTTCCATGGCTATATAGCACCTTATCATTTGCTTCTGGCTACGGAGAGCCTCAGATCGATTCTGATTTTGCAAATGGATCTGCTTCCCTGCTAGCAAGATTTCCGAAAGCCTCAACAGTTCCTCAGTCCTCTGGTTATAAAGGAAATGCAGAAAGGAGCAAAAACAATAGGTATATGGCTTTTCTGCTTGCTCTCTGGTTTGATGTAGCAGAGAATGTTCCAACTTGGGCTGGTATTTCTGAAGTTTTGGGAGTTAAGCAGTAGATTATTTGCCTGGTCTGTTCAGAGCTAGGGTGCCCAAGGCTATGTAAGAAATGTTTGTTTGGGATGTTGATGAGCTTAAAACCAACTCAGTCAAAACTGGGAAGACCAGTTCATAGGCAGTGTGTAGGAACTGTGCTGCTATTGAAGGATTAAAAACTACTCACCCACTTAGCAAGTTTAAAGCAGGCTTTGTTTGACCAGAAAGCAGCTTGATATTATTACAGGCTATGACTCTTTCTTCTTTTTCCTAAGTTCTTGACTTTTGCTTTGCTTGTTCTAATTTTCCGGTAGTGAGGGGGCAAAGGGCGCATGGTCTGGAATATATGATTTGTAGCAATAAGTAATCACTTCTCTTTCTCCCACCCTGATCCACTGGCTGGTGTAGTGAACCACAGGGCATATCTTTGAAGCAGAAATGTCAAGGTGCTTTTTCACGAATGATTATACTAGAACAACCCGTCTAGGCCACAGCACCCTGGACTGTGTCTGGCACGCAGGAGACTTACAGGCTTAAAAAAAATTTTTTTTCTTGCTTTGTCAATTGCAAAATCTAGTCAGGTGGCATTTTCTCATAAGAAAGTTCTCAACAGAAAGCTTACCCAGTATTCACTCCCCAAGGTTGATGCTGCCTCTAAAAGTAACTTCTGATTCTGATTTCCTAAGATGTCGGTTCCACGGCGCTGTGAAGCCCCTGTTTGATGTCTAAACACAGCTTCTGCAGATGGGAGGACAGAATGGGTTTTTTCTGTGGGAGATCATGAAAGTACACTGGCCGTTGATCTCTTTTGCTCTTGTTAGCATGACTGATATGTGTATTATGGTTCTTTGGGAGTGCGCCTGTAGAGGCTAATGCCACTTATAATTGTTAGCATACGTCTTATTTAATAAAAGTATGCTAAACCCTTGGAGGTTTCCAGGAAGGGAGTACTCTAAGGTTTTTCTATCTTGATGGTACCCTATTGCTTCCGCTAGTTCAATCACTACCCTGTCCTATTCTTCAGAAAAGTGGTTGGTAGCTAATAAATTCAGCCTTTTATTGAGTGGGACCCTTGAATGTGCTCCAAGCAGGTTGTTGGAGCTTTCTCCTCCCCTTTATAATAATTTAGTTGTTGTTTTGGCAATGTCTAGGCATTCCTTTTATTAATTTTTTTCTTTTGAGAATTTGAGTGTTGAAAGAATAAAACCCAGAGGCTTTTTTTGTCTGCGACTTCCCCAAAGCCAAATTGAGATCACTGGGTTGTAGGTTCCAGGGCTTATTTTAACCCGGATAAGGAAAAACTTGCTAACACTAAAAGCAGTCCCAGGCTGGCCTGTCTCCTCTGATGGTAGAAAGTGCCCTTGACGCAGCTGCTGATGCAAAGGTTAAGAAGAGGTGAAGGGGGATTCACAAACCAGAGACAAGTTGGATTAGAGCTCTGAGGCTCACCCAGTGCCGAAGCTCCATGGAGTTCTACACCTCATCCTAGAATGTCAGTGCCAAGTCCATGTACACAAGTAGCAATTTTTCTGTTGAACATGGACAAGCGAGTTTCTGTTGTTTTAACAAATTTAATTACAGCGAATCTTGATAATTCAGAGTAAAAAAATAAAATGCTTTGAAAAAAAAAAAACTTAAAATCCGGTATCAATTTCAATGTATGTATCTTGGCAGTGACTACATTGAAACTATTGGCCTGTTGTCTTTCTATTTGGCTTCAGTTTAAAAACACAAAGGCTAAAAAACATAAACAAAAAAACCCCCAAAGACGTTAGAGACTAAAACAGGCTCCTAGAATAAAAATATTTTAAAAAGCTGGGCGATCTCGGCTGGTATGGCTATCTACATTGTTATAATGCTCCTTGATGTAACGCTCATTTATCCGGCCCTGAAAAACTATGAGATACTTCTTGAATAAAAAAAGACATATCTAATTGTTTGGCATAATCTTGACCTGAAGCATATTTTATTTTTGGAAAGTAAATAATCACAGACATCTTAACATAGCAATTCCATATGAATTAGAATATTTAGAATCACCCATTCCCTGCAGACTCTAAATGTGATGACAGCACCCTAGGAGGGGGACTTTGTAATGGCTCGGCTGTGAGGCCAATCAGGGTTCAAGTCTCAGTGCTGCCCCTCCCTTCTGAGTAGTTTTGGGGTGAGTTATTCCCTTAATTTTGTTTCCCCGTTTTGAAAAAACAACACCCATCTGTCAGGGCTGTGTGAGGCTTGGAAATAGCACCTGATGTATAGGAGATGCTCAACCAATGACGGGCTGTGTTTCCAGGTGAGTTTGTATTCCTAAAGGTTCTTAATTGTTCTGTAGCTAGATTCTGCTGGAGCAAATAAGGAATCAACTGAGTCACTCTGGGAAGCTCTCTCAACCTTTCAAATCAATAGTCTGGATTTACTACAGTTCTCTCGTGATCTGAAAGGTTGGACAGCCTTTTTCTGGCATCCAGGGAGACATTAGATTAGGCTCCCTCAAGATAATGCTGTTTTAGGTACAAAAAAAATATCCAAGATCGTTATCTCCTGCCCCAATCCGTACTTTTACCCAATCTAAGCCCTTTCTTTCATTTATCCACCAGGAATTCCCATTCAGCAATCACCATGTGGGGAAGGCTCTTGCCTCTGAATTCTATAATTGATTTAATCTGGCCACTTTGCATACTTTGTCATGTGTGTATATGTATATTCTCACTGTATATTGCTGTAGCCTCTAGATCTATATTATGGGTGCAATAAATATACCATTCCACATCTAATCAGAGTCTACATTATTAGACAGAACTGTGACGATCGCTATTCTATATTCTGTTTTCTTTGTATGTCTTTTTCTATTGGTTTCTAGCGGGCATCCTTAATCAGGGGTCTTCAGGCCACACGCAGCCACAGACAGGCTTTGTTTGGGTCATGGGCTTTCTTTTTAAAAACCTGAATTAGAAGCCAGCATTTTAAAATCCTTCAAGCTGTGATTTCCAGCTTTTCTTGAAAAATCTGAAAAGTTGGCCGTGCTAGGCCCACAATCCCAGGAGGGAGCCCTCGGCTCGGATGGCTCAGACTGAATGCCGCTGCCGAACCCCCCACCCCCGTTAGAGGGAGGGTCACGTGCTTTCCAGTTTGCCACAGGCTCCACTATTCCTTATCGCCCAACCCCAAGGCCAGGGTATTTGCCATTGGTCTCTGACCATGTTTTTCTTGGATCTTTGTTTTTTTATAATAATGAAGACAAGAGTAAAATGGTTTTTGTGCCCGTGATGCTGTCAGAACCTCAGAAAGATGGTCAGTAGCTAATAAAAAAAAATAAGGTATCCTTTCTGGAAAACTTATTCTGCATGATGATGTGCTAAGTGCTTTGTACATCTTTCGTGGTCCTTACAGTGGTGTGTGTGTGGGGGGGGGGGTGCAGTTGCACCCATATGAGACAGGAGGAAATAACTCTGATTTGACTCACTTTAGCTATTCTACCTGACCGTGTCAGGGGTTGGGGGAGAAGTGGTAATGGGACCCCACCCTCCTACACTTCTGCACTGAGTGGTTTCTAATGGGCAGGCCCTTTTAGGCATCTTTTTGAATGATGCATGGCTTGGGACAAGGCACATCCCACTGAGAGGGATGTAGCTACATCCCAGGGAATTGCTGGTCACCACACAGGTCCCATAGGTGTCATACATTTAGTTTATGGGGTAGATTATAATAAAAATGAAGTTGAGCGAACTTTGTAACTGTTGAAATGGTTCCAACATCTCAACCATCTGATCCATAAAAGGGAAAATTTGAACCCACCCTAAAAAGTTCAGGAAAATAAAATTGCTGTATGTGTTTCAATCTAGTGGGAAGGCTTCATTCTTAGTAAAGTATGCAAAACTGTCTCAATGTTTGGTATCCTGGCTGTGGTTAGACTTTATTCCAAATAATATGCTATTTTGGACAATATATTTTGAAATTCGTAGCGTTAAAACTTTTGATTGGAGTAACGCCTCTCGTGTAACAAACCAAAACGTGAAAAAGAATATTCTCTGCACACTTCAAGCCAGCTCTTTTTAATATCACAGACTGATTTTGGAGGCTCCTCATTTGTCTACAAAAAGCTTTTAACAGTTCTTTGCTCAATAGAGAATCCAAACTTGGATTTTTTTACTGTAAGTTTCTTTTTTCTGCAAACACCAGACAACCCTGAGTGGTTTTTAAAGACTGCTCAGAGAATTCTCTTACTTTTATCACTACTGCACGTTAAGATCCTGTTCACCAGGAATAAAAAAGCAGTGTGTTCCCTTACTTAAAACCCCTTCCCAAGGTTCTGGGCTGGGTTGTTTTGTTTTTTTTCCATACCTCTATTTGTGTCTAAAGAGAAGTGAATGCAAAACAGTAGCACACAAACTTTTTGCTTTTTATTGCAAGGTAACAATCCTGGCTGTTTGTTTTAGAAATGGTAATGTTGTATCATTGTAACAAATTACACTTAAAAATCATTTAGTGTGAAATTTCAGATTAATCCCATAGGGACAGGATATTAACAATCACCCAGCCCTTTGGAACCTACAGATGGTGAATCTGGGATTTACAATAGGAACAATCGCTGATTACATGCATGGGTGTAACGGACAAAAAGACCTCCACAACTTCAGCCTGGAGAAATGCGGTGGAGGTCCTAGCGCCTGACTTGTTTGAGACGCTCAGTCCCTAAGGATGCCCGCGTTTCATCACCTAGCCTGTGCCATACATATTCTGCAGTGCCTTCTGTGTGTTCTGAAACCTACCAAGTGTCTATGCAGAAGCATCCTCTCAGTGTGCTTAGCTTTAACTCTTGTAAATTCCACGAGAATTCCTGTAAAGAGCCAGCAACTTCATAGTGGGACATGCAGTGGGAATTTGGCAGATGTGCCCAGCCCAGAGAGCTGGTTATCAAAACCAATACCTGCTATTCACTAATTGCGGGGAAGAAAGTCACCCTGTGCTACATGGACTGGGGGCTAGGGAGGGTTCTCTGCTTCAGAAATTAATCTGCACCAGAAATGAAAAGGACTCCTAAAGATTGATACAATGCCCCTGATTTTGAAACTGTCAGCCCGCAGAGCCACAGACTGAAAACCCCTTGACATACTTAATGTTGAGAGTGAAAATGGCACCCTCGTACACACAGTCTTGAATCCAGACCACGTTACAGTAAGTGAGCAGCCAGTGTGTTCTTGGGACTCTGAACTAGGTAAGTAAGCCTGTTTTCTTTTTAAACTATTTGTACTCTTAAAATAACTGTTCACAACATTTTAAAATCAGAGCGTAGTCATTTCAGTGGTAATTAAGATTCATAGGCAATGTCTATATAAAACCACATAAGTTCTCCCTCCAAATCTCTGGTTTGATTTCAGATGTAAAGGTGAGAAATAACTTTCCAATCAGGAGAATAAGTTGTCTCAGAAGAAAACCCAAAAGCCTGAATGCCTAAAAGAGTTTAAGGCAATTCTCTTGGCTGTTTAGGATTTGTTTCTGAAAAACAAAGCAAAACCTTATATCCAAATGAACTGTTTATCCTAGGTATTGTTTCCAAACAGCGTTTGTTACAGAGCTCAAAACAAAAGTAGGAGTGAACACTGTGTATGTCGGACTCCAGGAACTGTCTTGCTTTTAGGCATGTGCACCCCACACGGGTTTTATTGCTTTTCCTGAACCCAGGGATTTGTGACAGAGATGGGCCAGCTGAGTGATAATGACCATGTCCTCTATTGGACCAATTAATTACCCTCCCAGAAGGGTTTGGCAGCCCCATCTTGAGGCGACGCTTGTAAGCTTCTCAGGATTATTCTAGAGCCAGCTTGGCAACTGGCTCTTAGCTCAGCTCTGTTTCTCAGGCGCTGGGGTGGATAGGACCTTGTTCAGAATGATCAATGTGGCCTTTATTGTCATAAATATCAATGATATCAGTAACATTGAGGCTAAGACTCATTCCTTGGAAGAAGCCTATCGGGTTTGAAACATGTTAAAGTATCAAGTGCAAGATACATAGTTGTTGATATACTGTTTAGAAAAGCGAGGGACGGCCAAAACAAACAAAAAAATTGGAGTATAACCTAAAGTGTAAAATAAATATCCATGAGCATGTACCGACATGAATGATTGAAAAAAAATCGATAAATGGGGGAGAAACGAGAAATATTCTTAACGGAAGATCCCAAATAATGTATTTACGTACTCTCTCCTCCAGGAGGCGGCTATTAATTCTCTCCCCTTTCTTCCCCCTTCCCCACTGGGCTGGTCTTAACGACTCACCTCCGAATAACAGTGTATAGAGAGGGAAAAATAGTAACGTTACAGGGGAGCAGCCTGGCCCATACAACCTTAACCAAGTGATAAAAGTTAATATCAGTGATGTCATGTGGATCCCCTGAGTCCCTGAGGGGATGGGATAGGATGCGACGAGATGCACTTCACCTCTGTGGTCTTCTTTCTAAATCTCTAACTTTCGCTCTACTGATAACAGATAAACCCAAATGGAGGCACATTCTACAAAATACCTGACCCGTGCCCTTTAAAACTGTCATGGTCATGAAAAACAAAGAACAAGAAACTCTCCCAGCCCAGAAGGGACCGGGTAGGGGTGACGACTAAAGGCAGTGTGGTGTCCTGGGTTGGATCCTGGAGGAAGAAGAGGGCATTAGTGGAAAAAAACTGGTAAAATCTGAATTAAGTCTGGAGTGCAGTTAATAGAAATGTCCCACCTTTGGTTTCTTAGTTGTGACAACGTACCATGGTGATATGAAATAGTAATGGAGGAAACTAAGTGAGAAGCAGATGAGAGCTCTCTGTATAATCTTTGCAACTTTTCTGTAAGTTTAAAATCATTCCCAGTTTCTTTTAAATCAAGTAAATGACACATCCATGTTCACGGCGTTATGGAAAAGAGTCAAGAGGTGGAAGCAACCCACGTGTCCACCAGTGGGTGAATGGATAAACAGAACTTAATAGTATTCAGCCTTAAAAAGGAAGGAAATTCTGACGCATGCTACAACATGGATGAACCTTGAAGACATTATACTAAGTGAAATAAACCATCACAAAAAGACAAACAGTGCATCTTTCCACTTATATGAGGGGCCTAGAAACAGTCAAATTCACAGAGACAGAAAGTAGAATGGTAGTTGCCATTTTGTGTGTTTTACCCCACAAATTTTATGTGTTTTACCATAATTTAATACATTTTTTGAAAAATCAAGAAAATGAATATAACGGTTGTACAAATTATGAAAAGCTTTGCTTACCATAAACAAGGCTAGAGAAGGATTCTCAGCCTTGGTGTTAACATTTGGGCTTGTTGATTCTCTGTTTGGGGGTGTGGAGCTGTCCTGGGCTTTGTAGGATGTTTAGCAGCAACCCTGGTATCTACCCACTGGATGCCAGTGACACCCCACCCCCCACGATGAAACCAAAAATATCTCCAATGATAAATGACTCCTGGGTTTCAGGGGCAAAGTTGCCCCTGGCTGAGAACCATTGGACTATAGTAAGACTGGGGAGGAAAGGAACAGATTGAAAAAAACAAAACCTTCACTGTCTCATATAGTAGTCAATAACCACATGGGGCTATTTAAAATGAATTAAAATGTAAATTTGTTGCTTGTTCGTTAGCCACATCTCAAGGGCTGGATGGCTACCATATTGGGCAGTGCAGACCCAGATCATCACCATCGTTATAGGAAGTTCTACTGACGGCACTGTTCTAGATGTTGAGTTTATTGGTTTTCATCTGTTTGGTGTGTGTAACTTTTAAGTCCTTTACAGGCTCTCCACGCGTACGATATTGATGGTGAACGATAGAGCAGACTCACCCTTAGCCACACTGATAACTGTTAACTAAGCTGCCCCTCGTTACCTGCTCAGAACTGTCCCAGTCAGGAGAAAACTAAGGGGGACAGAAAGCAAAATAACTTGAACTGAGCTTACCCACCTGTCAATGATCATAGGACACAGCATGGTCTAAGAGCTCCTCATTGCCTCTCTTAAGTTAGGACAGAGACCCCCATCAGCTGAAAACAATCCTTGTTAGCAGTCCCTCCCAATTCTGGCCGTCTTGGTCTCTTTCCCACCCAGCTGGGTCTAAGGAGCAGACAAGCAGATGGAAGCCAAGGTCTGTTGGTCCCAAGGGCAGAGGGTAGAAGGAATGTGCGTGTAGTTGGATGTTGTTGATTACATCCCGTAAGCACATAGAAGGCACTCCTGGATTATCTACTGTATGTCTACTCTCCTCTCTTAGACAAATAAATACTAGCTGTTACTATTCAAACACACCTTTAGGTCTCAGAATTGGGAAATGCAGGCTTCCTCCTTCTTTTTTCCAAGACCTTCAGACAGGGTCTTCTGGTGAAAGGATAGCTCCCTAGGATCTGACACTTGGCAAGATCCTCGGTACAAGAGCGGTCCAGTTAGTTGCCTGTTTTTCTTTCCAAATAATCTGCCTTCCGGTTGTCCAGGGTGGTGTGAAGCCATTCTTTTATGCTCTTATCTCATTCCTTGTTGGTGTTTTAAAATTCACTTGTTAAATCACCAATACCTTGTTTATCCACCTGATTTCCTCTGGTCTGGAAAATAACAAGAAAGAATTGGGCTTCTTGTGGGAGAGGGGCCTGGAAAGGTGTAGGATGGGGTAAGGTGTCTGTAGAACACTACACCAGTAAAATACACTTAACAACACTGTGTTACACAGTTAAAAATTTAAGAGGGTAAAACTCATGTTAAATGTTCTTACCTCAATCAATCAATAAACACATGTTATATGCCACTAAAAAGAATGAGATGTATCCAAAACTTTTTTTAGCTTTTTTGAGGTATAATTGACAATTGTAAGATTTAAAGGGTACAAATGTGATGATTTGATAAACATAGATGTTGTGAAAGGATTCACCCCCATCAAGGTAATTAACAAATCACCTCACATACTTACCTTTTTTGTATGTGAAAACATTTAAGATCTGCTTTCAGCAAATTTTAATTATATAAGACAGTGTTATCAACTATAGTCACCATGTTTTTCATTAGCTCTTCAGACTGTTCATTTTGTAGCTGAAAATGTGCACCCTTTCCCAACCTCGCCCTATTAACCCCAGTCCCCAACCCCTGGCAACCACTTTTCGCTCTGTTTCTTTGGGTTTGTCTTTTTCTTTTTTTTTTCTTTTTTTTAAAGATTTCACATGTAAATGATACTATGTAGTATTTGTTTTTCTCTGTCTGGCATACTTCACTTCACATAACGTCCTCTAGCTTTATCCATGATGTCGAAAATGGCAGGATTTCCTTCTGAGGCTGAATAATACTCCGTTGTGTATATATACCATGCTGAGTTTATCCATTCATCTGTCAACAGACATTTGGGTGGTTTCCATACCTTGGCTATTGGGAATAATGCTTCAATAAACAAGGGGATGCAGATATCTCAACAAGAGAGTGATTTCGTTTCCTTCAGATATAGAACCAGAAGTGGGATTGCTGGGTCATACAGTTCTATTTTTAATTTCTTGAGGAATCTCCATACTGTTTTCCCTAGTGGCTGTATCAGTGTATTTACATTCCCACAAACAGTGCACAAGGGTTCCCTTTTCCACACATTCTTGCTAACATTTGTTATCTTTTGTCTTTTTGATGAGAGCTATTCTAATAAGTGTGAGATGATACCTCATCATGGTTTTGATTTGCATTTCCCTGATGATTAATGATGTTGAGCATCTTTTCATGTACCTGTTGGCCATCTGTATGTCTTCCTTGGAAAAAATGTCTATTCAGGTCTTTTGCCCACTTTTTAATTGGGGTTTTTGTTTTTTGCTATGAGTTGTATGAGTTCCTTGTATATTTTGGATATTGAACCCTTATCAGTTAGGAGGTTTGCAAATATTTTCTCCCATTCTGTAAGTTGCCTTTTCATTTTCTTGCTAGGTTTCTTTGCTGTGCAGAAGCTTTTTAGTTTGTTTTACTCCCACTTATTTATTTTTGCTTTTGCTGCTCTGCTTTTGGTATCAAATCTAAAACATCATTGCCAAGGCCAGTGTCAAGGAGTTTATCCCCTATGTTTTCTTTGAGGAGTTTTACAGTTTTAGGTCTTATGTTTAAGTTAATCCATACTGAGTTGATTTATTTTTCTTTTGTATGGTGTAAGATAGGAGTCTAGTTTCATTCTTTTGCACATGGCTGTCCAGTTTTCCCAACACCATTTATTGACGAGATTGTCATTTCCCCACTGTATATTCCTGGTGCCTTTGTTATAAATTAATTGACCATATATGTATGGGTTTATTTGTGGGCTCTCTATTTGTTCCATAGATCTATGTGTCTGTTTTAATGCCGATACCACACGTTTTGACCACTATGACTTTGTAATATAGTTTGAAATCAGGAAGCATGATGCCTCCAGCTTTGCTTGTCTTTCTCAATATTATTTTGGCTATGAGGGTCTTTTGTGGTTCTGTACAAATTTCAGGATTTTTTTTCCTATCTCTGTTAAAAAAAAAAAAAAAACCACTGGAATTTTGATAGGAATTTTGCATTGCATCTGTAGTTTGCTTTGAGTAGTACAGACATTTTAACAATATTAATTCTTCTAATCCATGAACATGAAATATCTTTCTATTTATTTGTGTGTGTAATTTATTTCAATGTGTTGTAGTTTTCATTGTACAGATCTTTCACCTACTTGGTTACATTTATTCCTAAGCATTTTATTATTTTTGATGCTATTGTAAATGGGATCATTTCCCTAATTTCTCTATCTGATAGTTCATTGTTGCAAAACACTTTAATGGAGAATAGTTTTAAAACTTTGAAAGATCCAGAAACAAGATGAGAATAAATGGAGAGAGAGACAATTTTTCATGCATGAGATAATTTATTTATGGTGGTAAAATAAATAATCGGACTCTCAACCACTGCGCCACCAGGGAAGCCCAAAATTTACCATCTTAACCATTTTTAAGTGTACAGTTCTGTAGCATTAAGTACATTCACATTGTTGTATAACTATCACCACCATTCATCTCCAGAATTCTTTTCGTCTTCCCCAACTGAAACTCTGTATCCATCAGAAACTAACTGCCTCCAGTGTCTGGCCACAAGTATTCTTCTCTCTCTCTATGAATCTGACTCTACTCTGTGCCTCATTTGTGCTTTTGTATCTAGCTTATTTCACTTAGTGTAATGTCTTTCAGTTTTAGCCATGTTGCAGCATGTGTCAGCATTTTCTTCCTTGTTAAGGCTGAGTAATCATCTTCTGTGTGTGTGTGTGTGTGTGTAGACACACCACATTTTTGTTTATCCATTCATTCATCAATAAACATTTAGACAGCTTCCACCTTTTGTCTGTTTTGAAAAATGCTGCTAGGATCATGGGTGTGCAAATATCTGATTGAGTCCTTGCTTTGAATTCTTTGGGATATATACCCAGAATTGGAACTGCGGGATTCCAATTCTGTATGGAATTCTATTTTTGTATGATAATTCTGGATTCCAATTCTGTATGGAATTCTAATTTTGTATGATAATTCTATTTTTAATATTTTGTGGAACTTCCATACTGTTTGCCATAGCAGTTGTACCATTTTACAGTCCTACCAGCAGTGCACAAGGGTTCCAGTTTCTCCACATCTTCACCAACACTTATTTTGTGTATTTTTTTAAAAAATTAAAAATTATAACCATCCTAATGGGTGTGAAGGGATATCTCATTGTATTTTGATTTGCATTTCCCTAATGATTTGGAGGTGATAATTTAGCATTGTAAATATGTCAGTTCTCCTTAATTAAACTAAATTTTAATTAAACTAAATTTTAACTAAACTAAACTAATTAAATTAAATTTTGAGAAAATTCCAATCAATTATTAATCCACACTCTTAAGGCATAATGAAAGCACACATGAACAGTGAAGAAGAATAGAGACCCAGAAATGCACTCATGCATGTGAGAAAAGTTTCTCTGACTGGCTCATAAAGGTGAAACTGACTAGCTAATAAACATTTGTGGTTAATCATTCTCTCTAACTTCACAAATAATCAGTAATACAAAGTAAACTGCAATGGAATACCACTTTATACCCACGAGACTGGCAAAGATTGTAAAGCCTGAAAGTGCCAAGGAAAGGCTCTGATACAGAGAACCAGGAGCCGTAATGCACTATTGAAGGAAGGACAAAATGACTTCTACGATCATTCTAGAAAAGGGTTTTGCAGAATGCAATGAAATTATGTTCTTATGTGCCTTATGACCCAGTAGTCTCGCTCCTGGGCATACACTCCTGAGAGGACTTGAGTGTATGTTCAAAAGAGGACACATCTGAGATGTTCATCACACTGGTTTTTGAGGGAGTGGTGAGCTGGAAATGACCTAAGTATCTATCATTAGGGAAATGGATGGGTTGAACAAGGCAGATCTATACCTGGAATACTGTACAGCAATGAAAAGCAGAGAACCAGATGTGTTTTTAAAATGTTTCGTGATGTGTTGAAAGACCTATACATATATTGGATCTTTCTTCCTTCTTTAAAAGATTTCTTGAAAGCCTCTCCCAGGCACTCCCACTTGTAGCTCTTTGGCTAAATATGGGCTGTGTTGCCTCCCCTAGCTGCAAGGGAGCCTGGAAAACCCAGCATTTTACATTTCCATCCTGTCAGATAGGAGGCAAGGGAGGAAGGAGCTCTGATTGGTCTTTGGTGCACAGTGTCTGCCATGCATTCTGAAATACTCAAACAGAATCCTGAGTGTTTTATTTTAACCGGGGGATCTTATCAAAAGGCAGATTCTGATTCAGTAAGTCTGGGATGGGGCCTGAGATGGTACAGTTCTAAGCCCTCCCAATGGTGCTGAGGCTGCTAGTTCCTGGACCTTATGTAACAAGGTTCTAGAAGGTCTTCTGCTTTTGAGAGTTCCGCAGGCCTGGGTGTCATCAAGGTGTCAACAGGGGATGGAAAGAAATGGCTAGTCTTGGGATTTGGTCCATGGATGTCAGTCAAGAGAGTATATGCCTCATTGTTTTGGTTACTACTGGGGAATAAAAAACCACCCCAAATTTTGTGGCATAAACAACCATGCTTTTATTATGCTCACTAATCCTGTGGGTGATGAATTCCAGTAGGGAACAGCGGGATGGGCTTGTCTTTGCTCCGTGATATCCGGGTCCTCATCTGGGAAGACTGGAAGGCTGGGATGGGAGTGATTTGATAGCTGGGCTCAAGCTATCTGAAAGCTTGTTCACTCTCGCATCTGGCACCTGGCTGGGGAGACTGGAGGATGAGAGCTGCCAACCAGACGGGCTGCAGGTGGCCTCTCCACATAGCTGGGCTTCCACACAACGTGGCAGCCTCAGGGCAGCCGGGCTGCTCTGATGACGGTTGTGTCTTTGGAGCCGCACAGTGTCCTTTCTGCCACATTCTGTTGGTTACAAGTGAGTCACAAGCCCACCTAGATTCAAGGGAGGAATTAAACTCTAGCTTTTGATGGAGGAATGGAAAGATCTAGAAGAGCAGGTGGAATGGGAGATACTCTTGTGACCATCTTTGGAAAAATCCCATCTGCCAAACTTATTTTTAAAACTTTTTTTTCCTCTTTATGATTAAGATATTTTGCAAAACACACCTTTTTGATATGTCTCTTATATAGGTGTTAACATTGTTATTTTGTTAGAGTTTAAAATCTTGCTCAGGGAACCAGGGGTGAAGACGATGGATTCACACTGAATCTTTCCAAATGCACCATCCTGAGAGTGGCTTAGTTCTCTCTTCTTTAAGGCTTACACAAGACCTTTGCATCCTTGATGACTATTTTTCATTACAGGGTAAACCCTCTGTCTAGAAAACATTTCTGTGCTGAGGTCCTGTCAGCTTGCAGCAACCTTTGCCAGAAGAGGGTAATCAGATACCTTGGGCACAACCTGCTTGCCTGTCTGTACCTGTGCAGGTGATCTCTTTCACCTGGTGAGTGGTCCCATTATTGTCCCGGTTGCCCAGGGCCCCAGCCATTTATATGTTTCTGCATTACTTCCTGCTGTATCCCTGTCCCCCTACTTCAATCCCATCACACCATCTTGGTCTCTTTTGTCCCAGTCCCAGACTAATAAGTGTAGTTGACAGAAATGGTAATTTCATTTGTTAGTTGTGATGAATGTGCCAGGTTATATAAGATGTTAACATTAAGGGAGACTAGCCGAAGGTTATATAAGAACTCCCTGTACTGTCTCTGCAACTTTTACTACAAGTCTACAGTTATTCCAAATAAGAAGGGCAAATGTGTGTGCACATATACACGCATGCATAAACACACACACATACGTGAAGTCAGCCACACTTCCGTTCCAGTATTTTTTTAAACAATCATTTAAAGGTTACGGTCATTATTTTAAAGTTTTTAATATCAATGGTCACCCTGTTTGGCTAACAATGTAGATCTGAGTGTGGTGGGGTGTAAGTGGCCGATGAATGAACGATTTGTGGTGTTATTCCTACTTCCTTATTTAATAACTGGATTCGTAAGGGCTTCTTAAGCCTGAGTGACCCATGTTTTGTTGCCAGGCCTATCCCAATGACCCCGACCAAGACCCCTGTCCCAATTCATCTATCAGAGAAAAATGAATCTATTTCAGGAACTATCACTCCTTATTATCTCTAATTGGGTCTGGCGGCTGGAGACAAGCCTCATTATTTTTAATTGGGGCCCATCGTTCTAGAACAAAACGCCACCCAGTTGCATGCAGATCATGCCTGGATATTTGCTTGCAAGTTCAAAGTGAAATTGCATCGTGGGATTTCCAGGAAATCACACTATTTTTATCCCTTTGTTTCACCTGGCTTTATAGTTGTAGTCTTGGGTTGGTAAACCAAAAATAATCATTGCATTGGGACTGTCTCTGTTTACGTCACAGGGTTGGTTTTTTGTTTGTTTTGTTGTTGTTGTTTTTGAATGTGGGTAGCAGTAGAAGTTTTTCTTTCAAAATTAATGAATATTATAATACTGGACATAATTTGACAGACTGCTCACTTAAGTATCATTTAAATGCAGCTTTTGGGCATGGCATTATGCCATGGATAAATTTTCCTGGTTGCAAGGGACTCTTTTTTGTTAATTATTCTAATTTACTCTAAAATAATCCTTCACGTATCATACACTTTAGTGTTTCTTCATTGTTATCCTGTTACTAAACCGTCCGTCAGCGTCTGAAGTAGGAAATCCATTTTAGAAAGTTTGCCGGAGTATGTCTCCTGTTGATTTTCAGAGCTTTCGGTTGTCCCACCTTTCATATTTTAACAATCCAAGATGGCAAATAATTCCTTCTTGAGCTCAACTGACTTCAGAAGGCCTTTTGAGGAATGGTTTCCACAGGAGGTAGAAGTTCTGAGATCCAGCCTGGGTCATCTCTCTTGAGAGAGCTCATGCCCACACAGGGTGGGGGTCTCTGAAGTCCCCAGATGCCTGGCCAAACATTCAGACACAATGTCTGGGCCCTCTTCAGAGCCAAGAGCTTCTTGGGAAGAAGGGAGACCACCCTGGAAGGAAAATTGTTAGGAGCAGCTTTTATGTGCTTTGCCTCCTCAGGAGAACTTTTTAGACCTTTCAGAAAAGAGAAAAGGGTCGGGACAGGTCTTTCATGTGATGGGAAATGATGGATATGGCAGGGGTCAATTCCTCCAGTCCCCCCGCAATGATTTGTCCCTCCCGCTCTCAGTTGTAGAGTGTAACTCCTTTTTCAAAGCTGAAGATTTGTTGCTTTTTTTAATAGTGTGGTTCTGTAGCAGACACACAACCTAACCTGATAAGGATTTTCTGCCACCCTCTCGTGTTTGAGATTCCTTCTGAAATCTCTTTTTGTCTCCAGTAGACACGTCAGAATTGGCGCTGTGTCTTTTGATGGCAGATTCACCATATAAAGTAGAGGGATTTGTCACAGATCTTTCTGTTTTTGTTCCGTGGACACTCAATGAATATTTACTGATAAAGAAGAAAATGAAGAAACAGCAGATTGGCAGTCAATAACTTCTACAGGCATAGGCACTGTTTCCCCCCAATGCACGTAGAACACGTTTATGGCTCCGAAAATTAGCACCACGTGCCTCTTGACTGGGGAAATTTGCCCCCTTGCAGAAAGGAAAAAATATAACCCTGTGGTCTCTAATTTATGGGAAAACACTTGCTCAAATTGTGATAAAACTGTTCATTGAGAACATTGTCTAGACCTTACATCTGCTGATTTCGGTCCCAACACCTCTCAATTCACTTTTTAGAAGATTGGGTGTGAGGTGTTTGACCATATCTCTCCCTGAGAAGGGGACCCATTCACCATTTCCCCAAAAAGCTTGGTGGGAAGGATGCCAGGCTCACCGCCCCCATGTGAGAGCCCCAGGGTCTAATTCCCTGACAAGGCTCACTCCCCAGGCTAGTGTGTGTTTTACATCTTTTCAACTTCATTTTCATAGCACATTTGAAAGCTCAGTTACAATAATCGCGTGGCTCTTAAAAGATCATTTCAAGCTATTACTAACCCAAGTTGCTATGACATTTTGGTTTTATCACACTTCATAAAGCAAACATTTTGAAGGTACAATAGAGAAAATGTGGAATATAGAAGAACCATGTACTATAGCTGACTTTCTGGCTTTGTGACTCTGGGTAAGTTATTTATCTCCTCTGTGCCTCGTTTCCTAACTTGAGAACAGGAACAATAACAGGATCTATCTTGTAGGTTATTGTAGGGAGTAAATGATTAAAAATGTATAAAACACTTAGCACAATACTGGCCACAGAATAAGTACTGTGTTAGGATTTGCTACTATTACCAAAGAGCTGCAAGATTTTCATGGACCTTAGTCCGTTTTAAGCCAGCTCCCAAGTTTAGGTGGTACCTAAATGCCTTAGCTACTCTACATTTATCCTGCCGTCTCTAATGACCCACTTGCCCATTTGCTTATCCATCACCTTCTCCTTATTTATTCATTTCCTAGTTTTCTCTCCCTCTCTGTAGGCAGCAGTCTCCTCTGATGTTCTTTCTCTTATAACTTTTGCCTATTCAGTCTAGTCACTGCCGACTTATCCTTTTTCTCGAGATGAACTGAGACAGCAACCAGAAGCACACAGATATACATGATTGTGGCTGACATGAGTCGCAATCCTACTGTGTGTGAAGGCCACCCTCATACCAACCCTGGGAAGTAGATATCACTATCTACATTTTCACAGATGAGAAAATAAGGCTCAGGAAAATTAAGCAATTAGGAAAGCTAAGATTAGATCTGCTGAAAATGCCGGCTGAAGCTACTACATTTTTTACCGCCTAAAGCTGCCTCCTACTTTTTAGCAGGATGTTTTCTTGGCCATGTATCTAGAAGCCTCTGTTTCATTTTATGGACATTTCCCCCCTCTTCTTATATTTAGCATTCTTATGCTGTGGTTAATTTTTCTTCCCTGTTTGTTGTTGTTTTTAATAACATCTTTATTATCATTTGAAAACCATAAAATTTACCTGTTTAAACCATACGGTTCAGTGAGTTTTAGTATATTCACAAAGTTGTGCAATCATCACCACGATTCCAGAACATTTTTGTCACCTCACAAAGAAACTCCATACCCATAAGCAGTTGCTACTCTTTTCCTTCTCCCCTTAGTCCCTAGCAAACACGAATCTACTTTCTGTCTATGGATTTGCCTACTCTGGACGCTTCATATAAATAGAATCATACAATATATGGCCTTTTGTGTCTGACGTATTTCATTTAGCAATGTGTCAAAAATGTATCCATCTTACAGTATGTATCAGAACTTCATTCTTTTTATTTTTTTTGGCCATGCAGCACGGATTGTGGAATCTTAGTTCCTGGACCAGGGATTGAAAAGTGCCAAGGCAGTGAAAAGTGCTAAGTCGTAGAGTCCTAACCACTGGACTTCCAGGGAACTCCCTCATTCTTCTTTAAAGCTGAATAATATGACATTGTATGGACATAACACATTTGTCTATTCATTTATCAGTCAATGGACATTTTGTTATTTTTTTTCATGCTATATAACTTAGTCCACAATTTCTTTTGAAGAAAGAAAAGAAATGGTCTTTTTGAGGTTGACTGGATTAGGAGACTTTGTGGCAAATGAAATTATTTCTTACAGAATTATGTATACATTTCATCCCCTTTTCAACAGTATTGTACAGAATTGCTCTTTTCATAGTGTAAAGGGAATCAAAGGGAAATAAACCTAACATACATAATCTCACCAGTATTCTGCAATATTTTTTTCTGTTCACGTCTGATTTTTTTTTTTTTTTTAATCAATGAACTTTGAATCTCAGAAGGTCTGGAACTAGGATGAGGCAAGGGTGTAAAATTTAAACGGTTGCCAAAAAAACTCAATAGTCAAGATAAACAATGTTTTTTAAAAATCAATTAATGTAAAAAAATCCATGGTGAGTAAAATATCAAAAATGTAAATAAAGACAGGATCAGTATCTCTGACATACCATATTTCTCACACAGTATGACTAGGTTCTTTTTGGTAATATCCTACTTCCAGATATTAATCATACCTTAGATTTAGAGAATTTTGAGTCTATAAAGCGTTATCTTGAGACTACTTCTGTGCCTGGTTCCACACTGGTTACTGTGAAGGGCAGGATGCAAGCAAGAACATTTGATAAGAAGTAAGTTTCAGATATAATTTTGCATGTTGGGATTGGGTGGGAAGGAGGAGGAGCTTTTTGGGTTTTTTGTTTTGTTTTGCCAACAAAGAAAAGTACAAAGAAAGTTAAATAGTTAAAATAATTTGGATGTGATGTTGTGATTTATAAGAAATATATATTTGGTCTTTGTCCACAGTTGCTGGCTCACAGCTCCCCAAACCCTTGGAACTTTCTAAGTGTTACAAGTGATAAAAAGCATCTTTTGTTATGTTAATGACGTGGCTTTTGGGATGCACCAGAGGATGGGGGCTGGTTGCCAGGAGACCAGGGCTCACCTCCCACCCCAAAACCTCTTCCCTCTCTGGGGAGGGAAGAGGGGCTAGAAGTTGAATCAGTCTCCAATGGCCAATGATTTAATCAATTGTTGACTTGGGGAAAAAAGGCACAATGGAAAAGCTGTGGGTTGAGTTTATTCAGTATCCTACTGAGGACTATAGCCTGGGAGAGAGCCTCTCAGCTCTGAGGAACTGCTCCAAAGAGGTAAGGGGGGAGGACAGTATATGTGTGATTTTGGTGAAAGGTACTGAAACCAAGCCCACATCTCAGTAGAAGTTTTCTGCTGGTCACAAGGAATTGATATCTTGGTTAATGGCTTTAGTGCTTTTCTAAGTAGGAAGATATAAGAATCCAGGATCATAAAATTTTCTCCTGAAAATATCTAACTATCTGAAGGTCTATTTTGCCAGTTTTCCCAGTGCGCAGAGTGCCTCATTGCTGATCTCTGCCCTGAATTCCTTTCAGGGTATGTTGAAGGCCATTGACTGCAGGGGCTCATGACTTAATTCTTGTAGAACTGGGAGGCGAGCAACCTTCCTTAGCTGGCACAACCATGCCAGTGTAATGAAGCCTCCATAGAAACCCCAAAAGGACAGGAGTCAGAGATCTTCCAGGTTGGTGAGCACGTGGAGATTCTGGGACAGTGGTGAGCATAGGACATGGGGATTCCATGCCCCTTCCCACATACCTTGCCCCGTGCATCACTTCCGTCTGGCTGTCCCTGAGTTACATTCTTTTATAATAAATGAGTGATCTAGTAAGTAATAGGTTTCTCAGAGTTCTGTGAGCCACTCTAGCAAGTTAACTGAACATCAGGAGGGGGTTATGGGAACCTCTTGTTTATAGCCAGTTGGCCAGAAGTGCAGGTAACAACCTGGACTTGGGGTTGGCATCACAAGTGGGGTGGGGGTGGGGGGGAGAACCCTTAACCTGTGGAATTTGGGTATAGTGTCAGCATCAACGAATTGTAGGACACACAGGGGGTGTCCTGAGAATTGCTTGTCATACAATATGTGTGGGGAACCTCACCCCCCAAAATTGGAATTCAGTAACCAGAACACTAAAAGGGTCTTGAGGAATTTCTTTAGGAATATGACCAATATAATCAGCTTTGTAATTATCAGAAACATACTGAAACCGGGACTTCCCTGGTGGTCCAGTTGTTAAGACTCCAAGCTTCCACTGCAGGGGGCATGAGTTCACTCCCTGGTCGGGAAGATCCCACATGCTGCCTGTGAGCCGTGCAGCCAAAAAAAAAAAAAATATTGAAACCAAACCTGGAGTCAAAAGGAAGATTGGTTTTATATATTTTTTCTTAATGTTTATGTTTACATACAAGAATGAGAATAGTGCCAAGAAGACCCATACACCCTTTACCCAGATTCCCCTATTGTGAGCAGTTTATCCCATTTGCTTTATCATTCATGCTCCCTTTGCCCTGAAATCATCTTCTTTCTGGCATCTTTTCTCCTCCAGTGCAGGATTTCATCAAGGGTCAGGTTTTGTGTTTAGTTGTCACAACTCTTTAACCTGGAACTTTTTCACAGCCTTCCCTGGTCTTTTTTGTGTTGTTGTTTGTTTGTTTATACTGCAGGTTCTTATTAGTCATCAATCTTATATACATCAGTGTATACATGTCAATCCCAATCGCCCAATTCAGCACACCACCATCCCCACCCCACCACGGTTTTCCCCCCTTGGTGTCCATACATTTGTTCTCTACATCTGTGTCTCAACTTCTGCCCTGCAAACCGGGTAATCTGTACCATTTTTCTAGGTTTCACATACATGCATTAATATACGATATTTGTTTTTCTCTTTCTGACTTACTTCACTCTGTACGATAGTCTCTAGATCCATCCATGTCTCAACAAATGACGCAGTTTCGCTCTTTTTCATGGCTGAGTAATATTCCATTGTACACATGTACCACAACTTCTTTATCCATTCGTCTGTCGATGAGCATTTAGGTTGCTTCTGTGACCTGGCTATTGTAAATAGTGCTGCAATGAACATTGGGGTGCATGTGTCTTTTTGAATTATGGTTTTCTCTGGGTATATGCCCAGTAGTGGGATTGCTGGATCATATGGTAATTCTATTTGTAGTTTTTTAAGGAACCTCCATACTGTTCTCCATAGTGGCTGTATCAATTTACATTCCCACCAACAGTGCAAGAGGGTTCCCTTTTCTCCACCTCTCCAGCATTTGTAGTTTGTAGATTTTCTGATGAAGCCCATTCTAACTAGTGTGAAGAGATACTTCATTGTAGTTTTGATTTGTATTTCTCTAATAATTAGTGATGTTGAGCAGCTTTTCATGTGCCACTCCCTTCTGGCTTGTAGAGTTTCTGCTGAGAAATCAGCTGTTAACCTTATGGGAGTTTCCTTGTCTCTTATTTGTTGTTTTTCCCTTGGTGCTTTCAATAATTTTTCTTTGTCTTTGATTTTTGCCAATTTGCTTACTATTTGTCTCAGCGTGTTTCTCCTTGGATTTATCCTGTGTGGGACTCGCTGTGCTTCCTGGACTTGGGTGGCTGTTTCCTTTCCCATGTTAGTGGCTATCTAAGAGGCTTGATGGGAGAGGCTGGTGGTGGGTAGAGCTGACTGTTGCTCTGGTGGGCAGAGCTCAGTAAAACTTTAACCCACTTGACTGTTGATGTGTGGGGCTGTGTTCCCTCCCTGTTGGTTATTTGGCCTGAGGCAACCCAACACTGGAGCCTACCTGGGCTCTTTGCTGGGGCTAACGACAGCTCTGGGAGTGCTCACGCCAAGGAGTACTTCCCAGAACTTTTGCTGCCAGTGTCCTTGTCCCCATGGTGAGCCACAGCCACCTCTGTCCCGCCTCTGCAGGAGACCCTCCAACACTAGCAAGTAGGTCTGATTTAGTCTCCTATGGGGTCAGTGCTCCTTCCCCTGGGTCCCACTGCTCACACTACTTTGTATGTGCCCTCCAAGAGTGGAGTCTCTGTTTCCTGCAGTCCTGTTGAAGTCCTGCAGTCAAATCCCGCTAGCCTTCAAAGTCTGATTCTCTAGGAATTCCTCCTCCCGTTGCCGGACCCCCAGGTTGGGAAGCCTGATGTGGGGCTCAGAGCCTTCACTCCAGTGGGTGGACTTCTGTGATATAAGTGTTCTCCAGTCTGTGAGTCACCCCCCCAGCAGTTATGGGATTTGAATTTATCGTGATTGCGCCCCTCCTACCGTCTCATTGTGGCTTCTCCTTTGTCTTTGGATGTGGGGTATCTTTTTTGGTGAGTTCCAGTGTCTTCCTGTTGATGATTGTCCAGCAGCTAGTTGTGATTCTGGTGTTCTCACAAGAGGGAGTGAGAGCACGTCCTTCTACTCCGCCATCTTGGTTCCTCTCCCTGGTCTTTATAACATTAACATTTGGGAAAAATACAGTCCCTCTCACCCCGTTTGCTTAATGGAACTTGTTCATCTTGTGTTTGTCCGATGTTTCCTGGCAATTCGATTCCAGTTATGCATTCTTGTCCACAAAACTGCAGAGGTGATGTTGCTTCCTTCTCAAGGAATCAGATCTGGAGTCTCACCATGTCCGTTTGCCCCTTGTTGGTGATGCTGACTTTCGCCACCCGGTGGAGGTGTTGGTCTGATTTCTCCACTGTAGAGTTACTCTTTTCCTCCTTTCTGTTAATGTGCAGTCTGCTGGAAGATATTCTGTGCCTTATCAAAATGTCCCCCTGGGTTCAGTATCCATTCAGGATTCTAGCCTGATTCAGTGTTTACTAAGATGGTTGTAAAATGCTGGTTTAAACTCTTAAATGTAGCCCAAAGGCAACAGAATAGAAAAGAAAAAAATATGAGAGGTTTTTGTTCTGATTGTACCAGAACCTGATAAATGAGAACTGGGTACATTTCCCCAGCATCTGGCACAGTGGTTAAGAATACTGGCTTGCGTGTCTACCTGATATCACTAGTTACTAGCTGTGTGATCTTGACCTTGGGCAAGTTACTTGGTTTCTCAAATCTATATCTTGCTCCTCTGCAAAATGAGGTTATTCGTATTTGACTCAGAAGATTTTTTTTAAACATCTTTATTGGAGTACAATTGCTTTACAATGGTGTGTTAGTTTCTGCTTTATATCAAAGTGAATCAGCTATACATATACATATATCCCCATATTTCCGCCTTCTTGCATCTCCCTCCCACCCTCCCTATCCCACCCCTGTAGGAGGTCACAAAGCACTGAGCTGATCTCCCTGTGCTATGCGGCTGCTTCCCACTAGCTATCTATTTTATATTTGGTAGTGCCTATATGTCCATGCCACTCTCTCACTTTGACTCAGAAGATTCTTATAAGGCGTGATGGTTAATTTTATGTGTCAACTTGACAGGGCTAAGGGATGCCCAGGTAGCTGGTAAATGTCATTTCTGGGTATGTCTGTAAGGATGTTTCCAGAAGAGATTAGTATTTGAATTGGTAGACTGAGTAAAGATCACCCTCATTAATGTGGGTGGGCGTCATTCAGTCGTTTGAGGATCTGAATAGAATAAAAAGGTGGAGGATGGGGATACATGTATACATATAGCTGATTCACTTTGTTATACAGCAGAAACTAACACACCATTGTAAAGCCATTTTACTCCAAAAAAGATGTTAAAAAAGAAAAAGCAAAGGTGGAGGAAGGGTGAGTTTGAATTTCTGTTGTAGAAGCCACAAGGTCTCTGGTCTTTTGTTATGACAGCCCAGGCTAAGATAATTACTGAGTTTTTTGACACCCTCTTAAATTTTGCACCCGTGAGACACTTACCTCACCTCAGTCCTGGCCCTGCTGTGTACTGTGAGCATCCTGAGGGCACATCTCATCTGTCTTGTTCACTGCTGAATTCTTAGTATGTGGTACCCAGTAGGCCCTCCACAAATATTTGTTGAGGGGTGCATGAATGATTGCATTTGGGCATCGCACCTGGGCTCTCTGGCCTTGCTGACCTCATGGTGATTATTTACACCATTCCCACAAGAAAGGACGTGCAGCCCCTGCCTTGCCCTGGAGTAGGATTCCTTGTCAGGCATCAGCCTCTTGTTAGTTGCAGTCCCATCCAATTCGCATACCACACAACTCAGCACTTTAAATCGCACAATTCAACGGTTTTTAAAAATATATTCAGAATTACACAACCATATACATTCAGAGTCATACAGCCACGTACATACACATAGAACTATTATAGCTCTACAGTGTTTTACTATCTCAGCAGGACAAACACCCCTAAATTGCAATCCTTTTTCTTAGCTTTTATCTGTTTATTCTTTTTCAAAACACTGACAATATTTTGTCAGTTTTCAAATACGGATTCATCTGTAGATTGGAATTGCATTCAATCTACATAAATATTAATGGAGGGTAACTGACATCTTTAAGTGTTGTCTTTGTAGCAGGAATGTTCAAGCCATCTTTATCTCTTAGTAAACTTAAAACTTTTTCTTTAGGAGCCTCCTGTACATGTCTTTTTAATGTTAGTGCTAGAGATCTTATGCCCCTGTAGATGAGCTTTTCTTCCCAATGTATTTTCTGTTAGAAAATCAATAGGCAGGGAATTCCCTGGCCGGTTCAGTGGTTGGGACTCTGTGCTTTCACTGCTGAGGGCACAGGTCCTATCCCTGGTCGAGGAACTAAGATCCCACAAGCCATGTGGCACGGCCAAAAGAAAGAAAGAAAAGAAAATCAATAAGCACGTGTTGTGTCTTGTATTTATCCTGTATTCAGCCACTTTACCGAGTGCCCTTTATAACTCTAGGGGTTTTTACATTATTTCTCTTAAGTTTTCTAGGTATGTCATCATTTCATCTGCATTCCTCTTAATTTTTGAAATCTCTACATGAAACAGCACTCTAGTTAATGTTTCCCTGACTCCTTTTATGCAAATCCATTTGGTTCTTCCTTGATGCTGTCTGTTAGGTCTCTTCTACTTCTCTTTTTCCTTCCTAAGCCCCAAAGGACCCTCATCCAGTGACCTAGACTGTTCCCAGTCTAGCCCATTCCTTTCCCCTCACTTCCCAATCCATCTTGCCAGCTTCCCTCCCTCCCAGCTCCTCTTACTACATCCTTCAGAACTACATCTGTATTCATTAAGACTGTCAGTTTCAAGGGGCAAAAATCCAGCCCAGACTGGGTTGAGTATTGGATCACACTTCTGAAAAACTTGACTGGATTCAAGGGTTTTATGCTGATATCAAGACTTGCTCTCCAGCTCTATTTTCTTCCAAGATGAGTTAATCCTCAGACAGATTTTCTCCTTGAGATCACTTCTAAGTACTACAGGCTAACATCCTACAGTTTATCAATGTCAGTGGAATAAGAGGGCTTTTCTCTCCCAAGAATTCTTTTAAATTCCAGAACAAACTGTTGTCAGACTGGCTTGGGTAAAACATACAGCATCTGTGCTAATAATAACCCGCTCCCTTTTCTTAGAGTTCCTGCCATAGTACTTATGTTTATAGGAGGCTTTCAAAATCTTGTATATTTTTCTGTAAAAGAGTGGTTTGTTCATATATAAAATTTTAGGGGGGAAGAAGTGCTTCCCATTAATAAGTTAACATTTCCACCTGGAGCCATTGCTGTCCCTTTAAAGACTAGAGGCCATAGAGCGGCAAAGGCCTTGATGAGCAAAATCCCAACCTAGAAACCATTAAGGAAATGACTTCCGATCGAATTTAACTCTATGCAAATTGAAAACAAAGTTTGAAAACTCCCAAAAAATGTGAAAAGGCAAGAAAGAAACTGAGATAATTATTTGCAACATGCGACAAAGGGCCAATTTCCTTAAGTTATAAAGAGCTTACAAATCAGTGAGATAAAGATCCACGGTCCAGAAAAGGGGAGGGAGGAGAAAGACAAGGACTAAGGATGAAGAAATTCAAGTGGCCTTTAAGCATAAGGAAAAAAAAGTCTCAGCCTTCTTTACAACTAAAAGAAAGTTGGAGCAATCAAGACTTTTGATAATACGCAGTGGTAGCTGGCAGGCCATATTGTGATGGAACTAATAAGCATCTCTGGGCCCTGCTGGGCATGTAAATTTGCGCATCTTTGATGGAGGACAGCTGGCAATGTTGAGCGAATTATAAAATGCATGTAAACCTTGACTTAGCAATTCCACTTAGGAATTTAGTATCCCACAGTTCTTCCTATATGTGTGCCTCAAAGTCAAGTGTACGGCAAAAAACTTGAAACAACCTAAACGCTAATCTCTGGGGTCTGGTTCAGTATTTTATGGTGAATTCACACGACGGGAACCTACACGGCCATGAAAAAGACCATTAGCCAATACAGTTGTGTACCTGGAGCGTCTGCCACCTGCCGAGGTCATTTTGAACACCTCTCTCTTCTGTACAATAAAACTATTTTCAGTAAGAATCATGAAATTAGACAACGATAGTCAGAAAAAATGTGGAGAGAGTGAAATTTGTCTTATTTTACTTTTTATTGGTTTGGCCAAAAAGTTCGTTCGGTTTTAAGTACAAGTAAGAGACGTTTTTCGTTCTCACCAAGAATTGTATGGAACAACATATTCACTAAATGAATGAACTTTTTGGCCAACCCAATATATGTAAAATCATGCCAGTAAAAAAAAAAAACTTCAAAATTAAAATATTTCAGTACAAAATAGGAAAAGAAGTAATGGATCAGTACTTTTTAATTACATTAACGTGTTTTGTGACAAAAGGGGAAAAAAGTTACGCCTACGTATTTTCTGTCACAGTGAGGAACAGTAACATTACATTTTGAGTTTTTAAGCCTTCTGCAAATTTTGCCAACGTCTTCATGGCTACCGATCTTTTTTGCATATGCATGTTAAATAGATGTGAAGAAACAGGCCATGCAAACAGTTAGAAAAAGTCTTAAACATAAGGATAAACTTGGTAGATACTCATAAAAATTCGTTTTCACAGTACATTCCAGAAAAATGCAATATCGTCCCTGTCTATTTCTTCAGCTCAATTCTTGCAACTTTCCAATGTCTCCAGAGATGAAAGTTTCCAGCACAACAATTTTATTAGAGAATTCACTGTATTCAGTGAAAATTTCTGAAGTTTTTCTTCTGCAAAAATCAGTGAAAACGGCTGAATGACAGCAACTGTGGAAATAAATGAAGACCAACCGAATGAGAACAAACAAAGGCTGTTTATTCAGAGCTTGGGACGACAAGGGAGTCAGCCACCATCATTTGTGTTTGGGCAGGGAATCAAAGGCCGGGAGAGGAGTGAGAAAGCCTGCATAGTGGGGAAAAAGGGAAGGCATCAGGGATGCCTCAGCTGGATGTTGTTGGCACAGGGAACTGGACGTGGGCTAACTAGAAGCAGGGCATCGTCTGTGATTATCTAAGGGTACATATTTGGCTTTCACTAATTGGTCCTAAGTTGGAAGTGGGGACAAAAGCTAGGGAAGCTGGTGGTTTTTCATCAAGTCCTGGCCATTTTGAGCCAACAGTTACAGAGTTATTGTTTGACTTTCCTGGATTATTACTGGAGATGGGTGGCAGGTTGGCTTCCTGGGCTGTGTGTTATAGGTACGGTGTTGGTTTCCTGAGCAGGTCGCTACAGGTTATGGGTCAGAGTTCTGATTTTATACGTGGTCTGGCCGTTGTCCATTTATATGTTCTGTCTCTTGTGTACACTGATGTTATTTCATTCTTTGCTTTAGAACAAGCTGCCAATCATGGGTGGAAATAAAATGTCAGAAATGTAATTTAAGTGCCTTGATTAATTTTTTTTTTCCAGTAAAGCCATTCTCTTTTGTCTTTTCTCCTGTCACTCTTCTTTGAAATTTGTCTGATGTTTTCTCATGATTATTTCAGGGTTATGGGTTATTGGGAAGAAAACCACAGAGGCTAGAGTATCATTTTCATCACATCACATTGAGGGTATGTCCTATAAACATAATTTATGACTGGGACTTCCCTGGTGGTCTAGTGGTTAAGAATCCACCTTCCAATGCAGGGGATGCAGGTTCGATACCTGGTCGGGGAACTAAGATCACACACGCAGTGGGGCAAGTAAGCCCACACACCGCAACTACTGAGCCAGCACACCACAACTAGAGAGAAACCCACATGCCACAACAAAGAGCCCGTGCACCGCGGCGTGCCACAACTAAGACCCAACGCAGCCCAAAATAGAAGAAATATTAAAAAATAAACCGAAAAAACCCCATAATTTATGACTGTTGATGTTGACCTTGACTTGACCTCTTTTTAAATTAAAAAAATATATATTATGACACCGAAAGAACTGTTACACCTGATGAGTTTAGCAAGTTTTCAAGATACAAGATCAATATACAAAAAAATCCGTTGTATTTCTGTATATTAGCAATGAAGAATCCAAAAATGAAACCAAGAAAATAATTCCATTTACAAAAAGTATCAAAAAGAATAAAATAATTAGGAATTTTGTTAAATTAAATAGTAATTATTATTAAATAATAATTATTAAAGAATTAGGAATTTTGTTAAATTTAACAAAAGAAGTGTAAGACTTGTACACTGAAAACTATAAAATACCATTGAAAGAAACTGAAGAAGACCCAAATAAGTGGAAAGACATGTTCATGGAAAGAACGATTTAATATTGTTAAGATGGCAATACCCCTAAACTGATCTACAGATTCAATGCAATCCCTATCAAAATCCCACCTGGCTTTTTGCAGAAATTGACAGGCTGATCCTAACTCAGAATAGCCAAAATAATCTTGAAAAAGAAGAATGAAGTTGTATTACTTAAATTTCCCGATTTCAAAACTTTTACTACAAAGCAACTGTAATTAAGACGGTGTAGGGACTTCCCTGCTGGCGCAGTGGTTAAGATCCGCCTGTCAGTGCAGGGGACACGGGTTCAAGCCCTGGTCCAGGAAGATCCCACTGCCTCAAAGTAACTAAGGCTGTGTGCCACAACTACTGAGCCTGTGCTGTGGAGCCCGTGAGCCACAACTACTGAAGCCTGCACGCCTAGAGCCCGTGCTCCACAAGAGAAGCCACCACAATGAGAAGCCCGCACAACACAACAAAGAGTAGCCCCCGCTTGCCACAACTAGAGAAAGCCAGCGCTCAGCAACGAAGACCCAACACAGCCAATAAATAAATAAATATTAAAAAACAAACACAAAAAGACTGTGTAGAACTGGTATAAGGATAGACGTGTAGATTAGAGGAATAGAATTGAAAGTCCAGAAATAAACCCATACATTTATGCTCAACTGATTTTCTACAAGGTTGCCAAGACAATTCAATGGGGGAAAGAAGAACTTTTCAACAAATGGTGCTGGGACAACTGGATATCACATGCAAAATAATGAAGTTAGACCCTCATATTGTATTTAAAAATTAACTCAAAATAGGCCAACTATAAAATTCTTAGAAGAAACATAGGTGTAAATCTTTGTGACCTTGGGTTAGGCACTGGTTTCTTAGATAGGGCACCTAACAAACAGATGAATTTGGCTTCACTGAAATGAAAAACTTCTGTGCTTCAAAGGACACTATCAAGAAAATAAGACAGGGACTTCCCTGGTGGTCCAGTGGCTAAGACTCTGCACTCCCAGTGCAGGGGGCCCAGGTTCGATCCCTGGTCAGGGAACTAGAGCCCGTGCACTGCAACTGAAGATCCTGCATGCCACAACTGAAGATCTTGCATTCTGCAACGAATATCCTGCATGCTGCAATTAAGACTCAGCACAGCCAAATAAATATTAAAAATAAAATGAGAAGACAACCTACAGAAAAGGAAGAAAATATTTGCAAATTATTTATCTATTAAGAGTCTAGTATCCAGAATATGCAAAGAGTTTTTACAACACAACAATAAAAGGATGGATAGTCCAATTTAAAAATGAGCAAAGGATTTGAATAGACATTTCCACACAACATATACAAATGGCCAAAAAACACATGAAAAGATGCTCAACGTCATTAGGCATTAGGGAAATGCAAGCCCAAGCCACTGTGGGATACTGCTTCACACACACTAGAATGGCTATAATCAAAAAGAACAATAACAAGTGTTGGCCAGGGTACGGAGAAACTGGAAGTCTCGTACATTTCTGATGGGAATATAAAATGGTGCAGACACTTTGGAAGATTTGGCAGTTCCTCAAAAAGTTAAACATAGAGTTACACATAACTTACCAGCAATTCCACTCCTAAATATATGCCCAGGAGAAATGAAAACATATGTACACAAAAACTTTTACATGAATGTTCATAAAGCCATTGTTCACAATAGCCAGAAAGTGGAAACAACCCAAATGTCCATCACTAGTGACTTAAGATTTTTTAAAAATTTATTTTATTTTATTTATTTTTGACAGTGTTGGGCCTTCGTTGCTGCACGAGGGCTTTCTCTAGTTGTGGCGAGCAGGGGCTACTCTTCGTTGCGGTGCGCGGGCTTCTCATTGCGGTGTCTTCTCTTGTTGCAGAGCGTGGGCTCGAGGCAAGCAGGCTCAGTAGTTGTGGCGTGCGGGCTCTAGAGCGCAGGCTCAGTAGTTGTCGTGCACGGGCTTAGTTGCTCCACGGCCTGTGGGATCTTCCTGGGCCAGGGTTACGAACCCGTGTTCCCTGTATTGGCGGGCGGATTCTTTACCACTGCACCACCCGGGAAGCCGCGAGTTAAGATTTTAAGCATGATCTAGTGATAGCCTGCTGGGCACTGAAATGCCAAGAACTCCAAGCTGAAACATTGAGTAAAAATATCAAATTGCAGAACTTTATATACCATATGATACACTCGCATAAATGTGCACATGTGATCATACCCCTACACACAAATCAACACTGTACTTGTTATGGGTACATGTACAGGCACGTACATGCATAGAAAAAAGTCTGGAAGGAAACACAGCAAGAAAATAATGGTGGACCCCTGTGGGGAGGGGCCTGCAGAGGAGGTGGGCTTAAGGATGCCAATCTTAGCTATAATATTAGTACTAGCACTTAATGATGCCACTGGTGCCAGGCACCTTTCCAAGTGCTTTAGAGGTATTACAATCCTCGTAACAGCCTGGGGAGGTGGTACCATAATCCTCCCAAGTTGTTTTTTTTTTTGCGGTACGCGGGCCTCTCACTGTTGTGGCCTCTCCCGTTGTGGAGCACAGGCTCCGGACGCGCAGGCTCAGCGGCCATGGATCACGGGCCCAGCCACTCAGTGGCATGTGGGATCTTCCCGGACCGGGGCACGAACCCGTGTCCCCTGCATCGGCAGGCGGACTCTCAGCCACTGCACCACCAGGGAAGCCCTCTCCCAAGTTTTATACAGCAGGAAACTGAGGCCCAAGAGGGGAACCACTTGCCCATAGTCCTTCTACATCCTATAGGGATCATGGGGGGGGTAACAACCCAGATACCTGCTCCACAGAAGTCTTTTCAATGGAATACAACTTGACAAACATGAAATTAGTTCCAGGACTTCCCTGGTGGCTCAGTGGTTAAGAATCCTCCTGCCCATGTAGGAGACATGGATTCAAGCCCTGGTCTGGGAATATCCCACATGCCGCGGAGCAACTAAGCCCGTGCGCCACAACTACTGAAGTCTGCGCGCCTAGAGCCCATGCTTCACAACAAGAGAAGCCACTGCAATGAGAAGCCCGCGCACCGCAAGGAAGAGTAGCCCCTGCTCGCTGCAACTAGAGAAAGCCCATGCGCAACGAAGACCCAACGCAGCCAAAAATAAAAATAAATAAAGTTATTAAAAAAGAAATTAGTTCCAAGCCTGGAAGGGACCAGCTCTGAGTTTCACCACAAAGCCACCTGCAGTTCCACTGCCTCCAAAAACCCGAACGTTGTAATTCTTTTTAATTTCACAAAATTTTCTTTTTAAAAAAATTTTATTGAAGCATAGTTTATTTATAATGTATTAATTTCTGCTGTACAGCAAAGTGATTCATTTATACACCTATATATCCTTTTTCATATTCTTTTCCATGGTGGTTTATCACAGGATGTTGAATCTAGTGCCCTGTGCTGTACAGGAGGTCCTTGTTGTTTCTCCATCCCTATATGTAATAGTTCTGCATCTGCTAACCCCACCCTCCCAATCCTTCCCTCCCCCACACACCCTCCCCCTTGGCAAACACCAGTCTGTCCTCTCTGTCTCTGAGTCTGTTTCTGTTTTATAGATTTCAGAACACTGTAATTTTTTTTTTTTTTTTGCGGTACACGGGCCTCTCACTGTTGTGGCCTCTCCTGCTGCGGAGCACAGGCTCCGGATGCACAGGCTCAGCGGCCATGGATCACGGGCCCACCCTCTCCGCGGCATGTGGGATCTTCCCGGACCGGGGCACGAACCCGTGTGCCCTGCATCAGCAGGCGGACTCTCAAACACTGCGCCACCAGGGAAGCCCTGAACATTGTAATTTTTAAATGAGGCACACATGCATGATATTTGCTTCTGAAAATGAATAAAATGAAAATAAGAGAAATCTCTGGGGAGAGCCAGAGTCTCCATATTCTGGATCTTGAAGTTGCCCTGTCAACTTGCTTCCTTGAAGTCGGAGGATGTAAAGTTTTCCAAACAGAATCAAGAGAGGATTCCAAGAGGATTTCTGCTAAGCTGGATCTAGGCTGGGAGGTCGGGCTAATTTTTACTTTTTCAGCATAGCTCACTGAAGGACCTCATGGCGACCTGTCAGGAATGTAAGTGACTAATCAAAGATCAGCAGTAGCTGTAACATAACCTCGAGGGAGGTCCAGTTTCCAGTTCTTATCACTCTCCAGCAGCCCCGTGTGCACACAGCGGGGTGGCCATAGGACACAGTCACTGCCTCCCGTGATAAATTATGAATGCTGCTCCGCCCAGCAAGGTAGAGTCACCTCATACTTTGCTACTGAGCGCCGGGCGTCGCGGGAGCATAAGCCAGTGGGAAGCAAGCTTTGAGTGGCTTAAGCGGAATCATTGCTAACAACCCAGTCTCTTCTGTGCAGGATGGCATCCAAGGTAATGGGACTCAAAGGTGGCCTCGCTGTGACGTTCTCTCTTCTACCTGGAGCCACCTAGACACAGTAATACCTGGGCTTCCATTAGGCATGGGGAGAGAACAGGACTCATGGATAAGATTCTGAAATTGGTGAAAATTTTATTTAAGGCAGTCTTTGGACGTGCCTCCCTTTTGTTGGTTGGAGGAGGTGGGATCACTGAGAACTGAAATGTGGTGTGTTACAGATTCATTTCAAATTGGTCTAGAGCAGAGCCTTCAATCAAACATTCTGTGGTGATGGAAGTGGTCTGTTTTCTTGATGGCCCCTGTAGTAGCCCCGGGCCATGTGTGACCTTTGAGTGCTTGTGACATGGCTGCTGTGACTGGAGAACTAAATTAAAAATTTTCTTTATTCTAATAGCCACACGTGGCAGTGGCTACTGTGTTGAGCAGCCCAGCTAGAACCTTAAATAATAGATGGTGACCTAATAGTGAAGAAAATCGTAGGTAATTTTTGCCCTTAGATGTGAGACTACCTGTAAATTTTCTTTTTTATCCCAGATATGTTGTGTTTATTCTTAGACGTGGTGACTCCAAATTATCCCAGGTAAAAATGACCTTAAAAGGCGAAAACAGATATTTTCATTAGCCTGTAGACAATGAGAAAATTCTCCTGAGGTGACGGAAGATAGAATTTGAGTGTCAGACCTATTGCCTTTTTCCAGGAGTTAATTAAAAGGCATAAGATCTGGAAGGACAGTTTTTTCTGGTTCCCCCCCTTTTTTGGGGCATAACCGTCTCATACATTATCTATTCAGAAAAAATTGTTGAAGGATTATTTCTCCTTCTCTAGACAGTCAAAAAGGTTACAGAAGCATTTATATATATAGTTAGAATAATTTAGTAGCTGGCCACAGAACCCTCCTGCACAATGAAGAAACTCTAGATACAGCTTGTCATCGAGCCGTGCAGTCAATGATTCATTTCTATATAGCACCTAATACTGTCTCCTTGGCAACCGGTAACTCCAAAAGGCACTGTCCTTGACCGAAAATGTATTTGAATGCCCAGAGGTCCTGGTTTTACTTGCCATTCCTGCATTATATCTTTTTTTTTTTGTCTGCGTTGGGTCTTCTTTGCTGCGCGCAGGCTTTCTCTACTTGTGGCGAGCGGGGGCTACTCTTCGTTGTGGTGCACGGGCTTCTCATTGCGGTGGCCTGTTGTGGAGCACGGGCTCTAGGCGCATGGGCTTCGGTAGTTGTGGCTCGCAGGCTCAGTAGTTGTGGCGCAGGGGCTTAGTTCCTCCACGGCATGTGGGATCTTCCCGGACCAGGGCTCGAACCCGTGTCCCCTGCATTGGCAGGTGGATTCTTAACCACTGAGCCAGCAGGGAAGCCCCCTGCATCATATCTTAAAATAGGAACTCTGGAAGCCTGATTCACTGGGAGAAATAATTTGGTTGATTGGTGGAGAAGAGTATTCACTGTCGATGGGGTCTTCAGAGGAAATGGCACAGGTAGACCTGTCCTCAAGCAAGGTCATGTGTGGTATTTTCTATTGTCATGGCCATATGAAATTCATGCAGATGTATCTATTCCTGCATCGGCAGGCGGGCTCTCAACCACTGCGCCACCAGGGAAGCCCTATACTTTTTTTTTAAATGAAGGAACTTATCCTTTCTTAATTGGTGAATTAATTCCCAGACTCACTTGGTAAACCATTATTGGAATGGAATACTACTCCATAATAAAAAAGAACAAACTATTGATCCATCCAAGTTGTTGGGTGGATCTCAAAGTCATTACGCTGAGTGAAAAAACATGTCAAAGGTTTGTATACTGTACGTCTTCATGTAATTTTTGAAATGATATTGATTATAGAGATGGAAAACAGATTCCTGGTTGCCTGGAGTTAGAGAGAGGATGGTTGGTATGACTGTACAGGGTAACGTATCTTTAGGGATAATGGAGCAATTCTGTATCTTGATTGTCACGGTGGTTACATGAATCCTTACATGTGATGAAATTACATAGAAGCACACACACACACACACACACACACACACACACACACACACACACGAGTACATGTAAAAACTAGTGAAATCCGAATAAAACCTGAAAATTGTCCCAATGTCAATTTCCTAGTAGTAAAGTTATATTACCTTTGGGGGACTTGGGTAAAGGTTACATGGGATATCTCTGTATTATTTTTGCAACTTCTTATGGGTCTATAATTATTTCACAATAAAAAGTTGAAACTTATTTGGAAATATTAGAAATGAAGCCATTTAGAAATGACCTCAGAGGGAGCTGGGTTTGATGAGAGAAGCAAAATGAAGAACTTAAAGCCACATGAATAATGATGCTGATAACTTAGTACTTCGTTCCTGCCACTTGATTGGGCATCATCCATATTTGGGTGTTTCCATATGCTCCTCACTTTATGCAAATCATGTGGTCAGTTGCCTCTTTCCTTCAAGTTAACTGGATTTTAGGGACTTGATCAGAAATCAGAAAACTCTCCTATCAGGTAATAAGGAAGAGACTCATGGTTTACATACATGTTTAATATCTATAGAGGATGGCTTTCATCATGTTTCAAATAAGTACTTTGCTATGGTTCAAATATATTTTGTGACTTTATATATTTTGTACCTTTATGACACATCAAAGAGTCAAAATGCAGGCTTCCCTGGTGGTGCAGTGGTTGGGAGTCCGCCTGTCGATGCAGGGGACGCAGGTTCGTGTCCCGGTCCGGGAGGATCCCACATGCCGCGGAGTGGCTGGGCCCGTGAGCCATGGCCGCTGAGCCTGCGCGTCCGGAGCCTGTGCTCACAACGGGAGAGGCCACAGCAGTGAGAGGCCCGCGTACCGCAAGACAAAACAAAACAAAACAAAAAAAAGAGTCAAAATGCAATCAGCAATTTTTAAACTTTTTATTTTTAAAATATAGACTCATAAAAAGTTTCAGAAATTGTACAGAGAAGATCCCATGTACCCTTAACCCAGTGTGCCTCTATGGCTACCTCTTACAGAGGTATAGTCAATATTTAAACCAGCACAGATGACATTGGTACGAAGTGCATGTGTAGTTCCATGCCATTTTTTATCACATCTGTAGATCCATGGAACGATCACCACAATGTATTTATTTTTATGCTGGTGTCTTAAGTGCTAATTAATTAAGCTCATTAAGCCTCTAAGAAACTTTTTCTCCTGTTCTGTTAAGAGGTAGTTTCACTAGAATGTAGGTGAAGTGGTGGCCAAGTAATATGATGGGTTCAGAGAATAATTGGGCTGGACGAGCTGCATCTTGGGTTTCATTTCCAATAACGTCATTTTGAATTTTGCCACTAATTTTGGTATGGCTTATTTTTATAGCAAAGCTGCATCTAAACCAGGCTGCATGTTTTTGTTATTACTACTATGAAAACTCTTATGAACGCTTTCCTCCAGTCCACTTCCACTATCTTACCTTATTTTTTGACTAACAAAATAAATATTTTATACTAAAATCTTGAAGAAAAGCAAAATCACACCAAATTTTACAGCAGGAACTTATGACACTTTTAAGTAACTTTGTAGTTAACCACTTTTTACTAGAATCAGAGAAAAGCCATTTAAAAGGTTAGTCATTGAGTCCAGGGTTGTTGTCTTGTTCACTGTTCCTATAATCGTATTTTATTTCTAAAGAGATTATAAATTCCCTATAAGGACCAGGTACCTACCACAATGCCTTGCACACAGTAGATGCTCAGAAAATATTTACTGACTGGTTGATCAGGTGCTGTGTTCATTTGAAAAGTGAGAAGAAAGCCCCCATAATTATGATGATTTGCAGGCCTCTCACTGTTCTGGCCTCTCCCGTTGCGGGGCACAGGCTCCGGACGCGCAGGCTCAGCGGCCATGGCTCACGGGCCCAGCCGCCCCGCGGCATGTGGGATCTTCGCGGACCGGGGCACGAACCCGCGTCCCCTGCATCGGCAGGCGGACTCTCAACCACTGCGCCACCAGGGAAGCCACAATTATGATGATTTTGATTGTGCTCATTGTCGTGGTCCGAACGCGGGTTGGAAAAGAATTTCCAGACACAAGGCAGAATGTAAAGAAGATAGAATTTATTAGAGGGAAGGGTCACTGCCAGAACAGTGGGCCGACTTCCTAGTAGTCTGGGAGGGTTGAGCCCGAACATGTGCTATTGATCAGCTTTTATAGCCAGAAAACAAGGAATGGTCCGAGGTGAAAATTTCATTTACTGATTGGTCAAGGCACATATACCTTCCTTCTATAGGGTGGAAGTGGGACAGGGCATATGCCTTTCCTTATTTGGGACAGGTCCCATTGCCCAGGTGGGCGTTGGCGAGGTGGGCTCAGGAATTTCTTAACCATTGGTAGGGAGGGCGATTAACAGTCCAGTAGGGGGTGTGTCGCTGAAACTTTTTCAGGCAGGGTCGTCCTTTGTCCTTGAAGCACCATTGTCCTTGGGGCACCACATCATGTCCCTGTTTAATTGGATCACTCAAATTTCCAGTGTGATCGTTGGCTTCTTAAGTGGACAGTACAGATTCTAGGGTCAACATTTCCAGTAGTAGTTTTAGCAGGCTTTGTAAAAGTTTCTCTGCTTGAATCTAACGTAAATGATTCCATGGTAGTCAGAGAAGCTGGTTCCAATTATGCTTTCTTACCCCCATCACTTTCATTTAAAGGAAATGAAACTATTTTCTCTCCCCTTTGATTTTCTAGATGTTCAGGATTCTGTCAGATGAGCTTTACTCTTTCTTTGCTTCAGAATTTGTTTTACTAGTGGAACAAGAGGATGCCCTCAGTATGGTTCAGAAGACGAAGGGTTTTTCCCTCTTTTCAAGGCTAGATCCTTTGTTGTCACAGAAGCCTGGCTCTGCTCATGGTTCCACTTTTAATGAAGTCTTTAAAAGATGACATGTAATGATGAAAGTAATTCTAGTTCTTAATACTTTAATATCAGGGGTACTTGGCCATAAGACTTAAACAATACCATTGTGGCCCAGAGAACTTACTGGGAAATTAACTGTTGCCTGAATTTTGATTTCTAACCTTGTAATTCTGCAGGTTTCAATTCCAGATGATCTTATACCATGTGATATTTTATAGTGTCCTTCTTAATTTGTGAGAATCATGTTATTTTAGAAAAATGACATAAAATCACATATAAAACAGTATCCCAGTATTTTTACACACACACATGCACATGGGTGGGAAAGACTAAAAGGAATATTCCAAAAGGAAAACAGTGGTAATTACTTTTTTTTTTTTAATTAATCTATTTATTTTTGGCTGTGTTGGGTCTTCGTTTCTGTGCGAGGGCTTTCTCCAGTTGTGGCAAGCGGGGGCCACTCTTCATCACGGTGCACGGGCCTCTCACTATTGCGGCCTCTCTTGTTGGGGAGCGGGGAGCACAGGCTCCAGACACGTAGGCTCAGTAGTTGTGGCTCACGGGCCTAAGTTGCTCTGCAGCATGTGGGATCTTCCCAGACCAGGGCTCGAACCTGTGTCCCCTGCATTGGCAGACAGATTCCCAACCACTGCGCCACCAGGGAAGACCCAGTGGTAATTTGTGAGTGGTGGGATTATGGATACTTTTTATTCTCCTCATCACATTTTCCCAAAATGTCTAAAATGAACGTGTAATTCTTTTATAATCAGACAGGAAAAGAAAAGATAGCATTTTAAAAGAGCTATATTTATGGGGGAGCTTTTAATAGTTGCCTATTTAATAAGTATACTTTTCATCCTCATCTCCCTACTTTATCTCATCAGAAACCATTCAGTGTTTTTCGTTTTTGTTTTTTTTCTTTTGGCTGAGCCACGTGGCTTGTGGCATCTTAGTTCTCAGATCAGGGATTGAACCGGGACCCTGCAGTGAAAGCGCAGAGTCCTAACCACTGGACCAGGGAAGTCCCAGAAACCACTCAGTGTTAATAGCAAAATCCAGAAAAGTCCATTTTAAAAAGTGGTACACGTCGATCTTTATTTGTTGCATGTTTGTCCCCAAGGGATACGTGTGTGGTCTCCCTCTCTCCCCCTCCCCTTCAGTGAGCCCTTTTCTCAACACTAATTCTTTCTCCATTTTCTCATTCATTCTGCCTCAGGGGAATTACAGTTTCCTTTTACTTTCAATCTTCCTTAACTTTAAAATTTTCCCTAGATCACTGGGTCTTAACATGGGTTTTATTCAAACAGTAAGGTGCGTACCAATCACAGAGGGCTGTTGTTAAAATGCAGATTCTAACCCACTAGTTCCGGGACAGAGCCTGAGACTCTGTAATTCTAACAAGCACCCAGGTGATGCTGATACCTTGCACCACAGTTTGAGGAGCAGAGTTATAATTATGGTCCTGGGCTACCCTCATTGGAATGGGCTGGGGTACCCGTTAAACACGCAGATTCCTGGGCCCACCCTCTGCCCTGTCCCAGGCTTCACCCGGAGATTCTCCTGCGTGTTGAAGTTTGAGAACCACTTCCTTAGGTTTAAGTGATTGCTAACTGTGCGGGACGCCACAGCCATTTTTCCCTGAGTGTTAGGAAAGCACTCCTTTGGGGATGGGGAATAGTTTAAAAAGCTGTGTTGAAAGTTGTCTATTCTGTGATGTCTATTAATTTCCTCCTTGTCCCACAGGGATGTGGACTGGGGTGGGGGGTTCCCTGGGAAAATTCCAGGCCACACATTAGCATTTGTTGTTCCAGATAGGTTTTAGTATAATCCATGGCCAATGTCCAGTTTCTGTTGAGGGTTTGCAAGGCTCCCAGACCACGAACCATCTTTCTTTCCAGTGAAGGATAGCTGAGGATACCAGGAAGATTCTCCTTCAGGCAAGAAAACGCTTCTTTTATAAATTCATCTATAAACTCAGAGAAATGGGACTTTAAGATCTTCCATGGACTTGAGCAAAGGCTAAAAGTAATTAGGATAGATATCCTCCATTCAAAACTACTAGGTTGTACCACCATATTCATTGCAGCCTCATTTATAATAGCTAAGACATGGAAGCAACCTAAGTATCCATCGATAGGTGAGTGGATAAAGAAAATGTGTAAATATACAATTGACTATTAGCCATAAAAAAGGAAGGAAATCTTGCCACTTGTGACAACATGGATGGAACTTGAGGGCCTCATGCTAAGTGAAATAAGTCAGAAAGAGAAAGACAAATACTGTATGGTATTACTTATATGTTGAATCCTTTTTTTTATTAAACTATTGTTGATTTACAATATTGTGTTACTTTCAGGTGTACAGCAAAGTGATTCAGTTATATATATATATATATAATTACATATTATATATATATTCTTTTTCAGATTCTTTTCCATTATAGGTTATTACAAAATATTGAAATATAGTTCGCTATGCTATAGAGTAAATCCTTATTGTTTATCTATTTTACATATAGTGGTCTATACCTGTTAATCCCATGCTCCTAATTTATCCCTCCCCTCCCCCTTCCATGTTGAATCTCAAAAACAAAATAAAACAAAAACCCGAGCTGATAGATACAGAGAACAGATTGGTGGTTGCCAGAGTTGGGGGTTGGGCAAAATGGATGAAGGTGGTCAAAAGATAACAAACTTCCAGTTATAAAATAAATAAGTCATGGGGCTGTAACGTACAGTATGGTCACTACAGTTAATAATATTGTAGCTATATTTGAAAGTTGCTAAAAGAGATCTTGAAAGTCTCATCAAAGGAAACAAATTGTGTAACTATGTAAGCTAATGGCTGTTAACTAGACTTTGTGGTGATCCTTTCCTAATGTATACAAAAATCAAATCATGTTGTACACCTGAAACTAATATAATGTTATATGTCAGTTACACCTCAACTTTAAAAAAAGAATGTGTATGGAGGAAAAAAATGCTGTAAACATCCAAAGAGCTTTTTGCTAATATTTACGGATCTAATTTATTTACTTATTGTTGGGAAGTAGTGAGAGAAGTCTAGCCCTTGCTTTTGATATTGTTTAGTCCTTTATGCTGAAAAGTATGTGCAGTTAATGGCCATTTCTTTCTCCACCTGCAAGTCCCATGGGGCAATTAAGGCTCCATGAACTGTTCTAATTCTTACTAGGAGACTATCTAATCCCTAAAGTAATTTAGAAGCATTATTCTGTTTACTGATATTCATAATTATATGCTTTCAGTAGTGATTAAGAGGCCGCAGTTGGATCATCAAAAGCTGACCGTTTTCTTGTCTTTTCTTGTTACATGAAAAGACAGTCCCTCGTTTCAGCCGTTGAGCCATCGGTGTTGAGCAAATTGGAGACGTAAAAACTTGCAATATTATAATGCTCTTATCACTCAAGTATGAGCCTTGTCATTTCCACAGCTGTGACCCTGTCAATCAAAATACCAGGCCATGCTTTCTTTCTGGAGGTCTGTTTGGTTTAAATTTTAGCTGCCACTGAGTACTGTCATTCAGACTTGGGGACAGTGCCTTCAGAAGGGTTTTCTTGAGAGCTAGAAGTGTTGTCTGTTTAGGGAGCAAACACCAAGTCCTACTCGAGAAACTGCTACGTGCTGTTTGCACAGTTAATTTTTGGTTTGTGTTTGGTGAGCAAAGAAGCAGCTGTGGGTCTGGAAAAGTAACATCTCACCTCGAGTTCTCAACGACCTTATTTTTCAACGTCTAACAATGCTAACTAAAAATCTTAACTAAGAAGAATCCTAGCCACAGTTTGAGGGATGTAGCATAAGCCGTCAAACGTTTGTTTGGAAAGGGTTATATTTGAAATTCCGCTTTGCTTCCGTTGGTGCGGGCAGCTTTTAAATACCATGGATTCAGAAGTCTGGTTCCTAAGGAATAGAGAAATTTTTTATAAAGGACCAAATAGTAAATATGTTAGGTTTTGTGGACCATCAGCCTCTGTTGCAACTACTCAAATCTGTCATAGCAGGAAAGCAGCCACAGACAGACATACACAATATCGTGGCTGTGAATTTCATATGATTTTCTCATGTCTTTTAAAAAAATTATTATTTGTTTTTGGCAAAAACAGGTGGTTGTCTGGATTTGGCCCGCGGGCCATGGTTTGCTGTTCTCTGACACGGAGCATCAAAACTGTGTTGTTTTTAGAATTTCATTGACCACTGACCGAGCTTCTGTAACTAGCTTCATTTTGAATTTTGCTTTCTCCTTAAGTACCCACTGATTTTCTCCAGCATCTTTTCGCTGTTTGACTCTGTGACCAGAGGCAGTTTCCTACGACACATCAAGATGATAACAAGAAGCAAGTATAACATGCAAACCTCAGGATTGCTATAAAAATAACCGTAAAGTGACATGAGTCATTTTTGAGAATCTGTGACAGCCAAGCCCATCGGTACTCACTGGTTTCTTATCAGCATCCCTAGGTGGTATATAATCTTCATACAGTTGCAAAGTAGAAACAGCACCAGAGGTGTTTTAGATTTGTACATATTCCCGTATGATTAGCTACATCTTAATCTGGCCAGACTTTCAAGACGGGATTTTCCCCACCACCTTAGGGAAGGATCCTCTGGTGTTAAAACTATTTTATTCCTTTGAGTACCTTTAAAAAATTGGCTCTAAGATAAATGTTTCCCAACTTTTCCTACGAATCGGCTTCTAGGTCTTTGGGTCTGAGTTTTCAGTTAAATTTTTTAATGGAGGCATGAAAGGAATACAGATACAGCCCATCGTGAGTTGGCTTAAGTCTTTCGCTGATGGAGCAAGTGTTTCAAACTGTTGTTATTCAAGATGGTTTTCGGTGTCCGCGCCCGGGAGATGGCCCTTCACTACGGGAGGGTGGGAGGTGACTGGGAGCTGCCTCACTAACTAACAGAACTGCGGGCCGGATTTCTGGCCTGAACCCAGACGTGTCAGCGCCTCGTAGCTCCTAGGGAACCTGACAGGCAATTGTATTATGAAAGCTGACATGCTGAATGGGCCGCTTTTAACGATATTCTTTACCTGTCTCTTTGTGTTAAAGTGGGAACGAGCAAAGTAGCAGAGGAGAGAGTCAAGGAGGGCGGGAGGGAGCTGGCAGGTGGACTAAAATACCGGGCGGGTTTCATGTGCGGAGCCCAATGTAGACTGCGTAACAAGAAAGGGTTGCACAGAACAAATCTCTTTTGTTTCCTGTCATCTTTAAATGAGTGTCAAAGTAGGCAGGGGGGCTTTGACCGTTAACCGCACAATTTAGCCGGCCTGTTGTGTCCTGTGGGCCCCACCTCCTTGGAGTTTCTCAGATTAGAAAAGAAGACCCCAGCCCCTTATAAATGGGCCATCTCTTGTTCTTTGTGTCCAGACTGCCCAGTGTGAAATCCACAGTGACGTTAAATGTTTTCTAATGAATAATTACTGAAAGGAAATGGAGGACTATATGTGTAATGGATTGTAGCGCATTAAAATGTTTTATTTTGCGCACAAAAATGTTGTCCTTCACAAGCACCGTGATTGTTGCAAAAAGGCCTTTGTGCCGGACCTGTTTCAATGGATTATCTGCAAGCGTTTCCATCCCAAATGGGAATCAAAGGCCGCTTTTGGCAAACTAATGTTTTTCAAGATGGCAGCCATGAAACACATTTAGTATTTAAAGTTGCGGGGTTTAAAGGAATGTTTGAACTCGTGGTCCTCCTTTAGCGACTCTTGGAGCCTTTTTCTTAGAGACAAGCAAAGATGTCCCAGGCGTGGGTGGTTGGCACTTTCTCTTGGCTAAATTTCATTTTATTTTTTTTCCTGGATGCATGTGGATGAATATGTGACTGCAGAGTATTGCAAATGTCACCTTGTGGTGAACTTATTAAGAATTTCCCAGTGGGTTTTACGGGGCAAACTATTGGGATTTGAGTGGCTATTCAGCGTCTAAGCATTGAGATCCTTGGGTTTGTGTGCCAGCTCTAATCGGTTTATGACAAAACTAATGGGAGTTTCTGTGCTGCTTGAATTGGTGCGGGGATATCTACTTCAGAGTTTCAATACTGTTTTGTTGCCAATGAGACAACTGCCATAGCAAGGGTCTCTCTGTCTCTCCCTGGAATTTTACTAATACTGATGTGAGGGTGCTGAGGACAAGAATAGCTGTGTCTGATGCTTGGTGAAATTTTTCTGGAAGGTAATGTTCCAAACTCTTTGGTCATCTGCCTTCATGGGGTCGAGGGTAAATGTGTTCATTCCCTGGAAAAAGTCTCTTTGGTCCTCATGGATGTAGCCAAAGACATCCACAGTCTTGCTTTTTTCCATGGGATTAATCATATTGAAGTATTGTACTAAGAAAAAAAGACCAGATACGCATTTCTCATCTGCGAATTAAAGATGTCGACAGAAGTGGGTCTTGCTTGCAAGATGCTGCCTGAAATCCTCGTTGGTTTTTAAGTTTTAGATAAGAGACACAGCCACAGGATTCTGTGTTAGAAATAGATACAAAAATCAACAGTTTTAACAGGTGCAACAGAGGATTGATCTCCTTTCCGATAACGTGAACGTAACTTCCATCCCCCGAGTCTTTCTCTGTTGGTTTATCCTGGTTACCTGCTGTCTTCACAAGTCTAACGAATTTTCCAGGTGAAACAAGGCTTCTCAGTGACTTAGCTTTCCCAGCTAAGATTTTATAGAGAATAAATGAAAAATAAAAGTGTGCACTTCCTCACAGACACTGCTCTCCTACATTCTTTATCTTGAGAGGAAACATGACGATTAAGATGTGATATTTTTTTTTTTTGGTTTTGTTTTTTAATTTATTTATTTTTGGCTGCATTGGGTCTTCATTGCTGCACACAGGCGTTCCCTAGTTGTGGTGAGCGGGGGCTACTCTTCTTTGTGGTGCGCGGGCTTCTCATTGCAGTGGCTCCTCTTGTTGCGGAGCACGGGCTGTAGATGCGCGAGCTTCAGTAGTTGTGGCATACATGCTCAGTAGTTGTGGCTCACGGGCTCTAGAGCGCAGGCTCAGTAGTTGTGGTGCATGGTCTTGGTTGCTCTGCGACACGTTGTATCTTCCTGGACCAGGGCTCGAACCCGTGTCCCCTGCATTGGCAGGCAGATTCTTAACCACTGTGCCACCAGGGAAGCCCAAAGATGTGATGTTTTTTATAAGGCTTTTTATTGTGGGGTATAACCCACACGCTGAAAAGAGTATAAATAAATGTGCAGTTTGATTAATTATTATAAAGCTCACACCCATATAACTACCATCCTGGTTACCCCAGAAACCCCTCATGTGCCTCTTTCATTCAACTCCTTTCATAGCCACTACAGATAATCACTATTTGGATTTTCATGACTTTTTTTTAATCAATTGCTGAGTATTTGCAAAAAAATTATAGTTTTTAAAAAAATCAGACTAGTTTCACAAAGTGGAAGCATCTAGATGATTTTAACTGGTACAGAGATGGCATAGTTATGTGTTCATGTGTATTGAGGAAAAGAACTAGCAAACCGAATGCATCACTGTTCAGATACTATTACTTAGAACAAAATGAAAGTAGGCCTTGTTGCTGATCTTGCATCAATACAAAGAAAAACAACGGAGTCAGTGATAGAAAAAGGTCAGACTTGGACCCAGCAAAAGTCACAACTGAAACGTGCAGTGACTGGATTCATTAGTGATTGTCTTTTGGATGGAGTAGATTGCTTCCAGTTTAGGTTTGGAAAGAGAAAGCAGATATCCAATAGCCTTTATTGTTCAGCCACCAAAGGCTTTGTAATTCTGTCAGCAAAAATGAGAGCTTTTACTCACAAGCTACAAGTCACCAAATAACTGTTGAGGAACATCAAGGTGTGTGTCCTTGTTATTTTGTTGATGGAGGGCAGGGCGCCACTGATCGAGAGATTTATTGAGAAGGCATATCCCTGTATTGAACCTCATGGTTTAAAATTTGAGCTCTAGCTTGAGCCCAAAGATCATCCTTTTTCTACTGAATTTATAAAAAAAATTCTATCCATTATGTTATTGTTACCAAACGCAAGTCATGCACCTGATGCACAGTGAGGCCAAACAAACTAAAACCTTGGAGTTTGGAGCAGAGAAAGGTTTATTGCAGGGCCGAGCAAGGAGACGGGGGCTTGTGCCCAAAAAACCCCCAAGTCCTTGAAGGGTTTCAGCAAAGCACTTTTAAAGGCAAGGTGAGGGAGGGCCGTGGTTACTTGTTGCAAACTTCTTGGTGTGGGAATCCTTTGTTTTTGCAGCTGTCCACATAGGTCAGGTCACCATGTTCCTGTAAACCTCCAACAAGACAAATTTTATTCTCTGTTCTGCAAGTTTTTATCTCTGTGTGAATGGACTCTTAAAGGTCAGAGCCCTGAGAATAGGCTACCCTGTATATTTCAGGCTATAGGCAAAATTCTTTTACAAACCATGCAGAGCCAGCATGACTGAGCACAGGAAAAGGAACAGATCTAATATGGAGTCAGATTTGTTCTTCCCTATTACATTGTGTCTTATTTCACTGGTTATAAGCAATAGAAATAACTCTAATTAGGCCAAAAAGGAGTTACTTTTTTCTTTTCTTTTGACCTTAGATGCAGGTGACAAAGATGGAGTGTCCCCAGTTCCTATCGCACATTGTGGTCTTTGTGAAGCCTCTCTCCAGATTTGTTTTCCTCCTTCTTCTCTCCTCCATTCACCGTCCCAATTAGAGATTCCCTCCCCCTCAGGGCATTTGGAACACATCCTTAAATATGGCTATATCCACGTGCAACATGTAGCTTTGATTTGCATGTTGCTTAAAGGGTAAATTTGTTTCTTTGTCTGTCATAATGCATGTAATATCTTTCCATGATACTGTGACTTTCCTGGCGGTCCAGTGGTTAAGACTCCTCGCTTCCACTGCAGGGGGAATGGGTTCTATCCCTGGTTGGGGAAGCTCCACATGCATGCAGTGCACCCGGGGGAGAAAAAAAAAAAAAAACGATTCCCTGGGGTGCATCTCCCATGCTCCTCAGTCCCTAGTGGTAGACACTGAGGTGACCTCCAAACTGAGCTGTCAGTAATGACCATTTCCCTTCTTTATATTGCTGCAATCAAGGTCTAAGTCCCTGGAGAGAGAAATCTGGAAGTCTGAGCTGTGTCTTCCACCCTCTTTTTGGCTAAAGGAGGTGGGAGCATCTTACTGGACTGGACCACGTGACACCTTCCAGTGGGAGAGAGGACACACCTGTGGTAGGGGTGTAGTCAGAGGAGGAGGTACAGGGGCTGTGAGAGCAAAAACAGACATTTAGTACCACAATAGGAAAAAGAAATAACAATACTCTTGGACCCAGTGTCTGACCAGGCAGTGGGAAAAGCAGACAGACACAAGAAGTGGGAACAGTGTGGACAACCGAGTACCTGTACCTGTCACCTCATGTAACGCTGTCTGGCCCACATCCCAGTCCAGTCTGGGGCTATTAGCATATATTTGCATATATATTTTGCAGTCACAGTATACATATACATTTGTACTCTGCTGCTCTCCCTTAAAAGGGAGAAAAGATTGACTGCATAATCTCATAAACATTACTTTAATCTCTATACATACTCTCTCCAGCTGGTGTAATATACTTGACTCTTCACTGTTGTAAATTTGATGTAGATTTTAGAGAACACCACAGAAACCAGAAACATCAGTTGTTCGAAACATTTCCTTAGCAGACATTCTCAGGCACTGCATTACTGGACCAAAGGTATAATAATTATTCTAATGATTTTTTTTTTTACATATGACATTACCTTTCTAGAGAGAATTGAAACTTACTATGCTACTTGCAGTGTATTTGGTTTTAATCTCACCTCAACCTTGCAAGTATTATTCTATCCCTTACTTGATATTTTCTGGTAAAAGCATGATGCTGTCGTTATTTTCATTTGTATGAATTTAAATATTACTGATGTTGAGCACCAATAGGTAATCTTTGGCCCAGATGTCAGGTACTGCACAGGCAACAGTAGTAATGGCAGTAACGTAGCTCAATCCGGGGCATGTTCCTTATTCCAATTTTGTTGCAAGACTGAAAATGCTTCCCAGGCAAGTGGCGGTATGTAGGCAAAACCAAAGGAGATCAAGCTTCTATTTAAAGAATGGCTTTGGGATTTTTTTTCCCATCCTTTTCTTCCATCTCATACTTTTCCCCTCTGGCACTTGGAGCCTCGTGGGGGCGGTAAGCTTGGAGTTGGGTGCAAGAGCTCTGGAGTCAAGCCTCCCTCACTTACCCGTGGGCCTTAGATAGTTCTTTCCTCTTTTGAAAAATCAAGATAGGTGCTATTATCTTTGTAATGGGGCTTTGTAAGGAATAAATGAGAGGATGAGATGGTTGACATAAGGCTAAGGACCCAGCACCAGCACCCAGGGTGCATTTGTGGCCCATCCTCCATCACAGAAGGAGGGTGAGATGCCTCTCTGAGACCCACTACCACCCAGACCACGGAGATGTGCCTTCCCCGGAACTCCGTGTGCTTTTTCTTTTCAGTTCACTTCTTTTTGCCAAAACTTCTCAAACCTGTGTCCCATCAACTTTAGGCACTACAATCGAACCCAAAGCACAGGGGTCCAGTGGTGAGTTTTTAGCTAAAGCTACAATCTCCAAGATAGGGGGGTTTGGAGAAGTTTGGGGGTCCCCATCTGTACCCCTCAAGTCTAACCACATAGGGATCCTTGAAACAGCCCTAGAACTGGCTTTGAGGCCATTGTATCTGGTGGTTTTCTTTTGTGGTTTAAGTAGGATGAGCAAATCTATTCAAGGTTCCAGAACAATCTCCTTGCCACAGAACCGGAAGCTCTAAATGCAGGACACATCTGTGGTTCTCATTCAGATGCAGATAAACCTGTTATATGAAAGGGATGAAGTACTATGTTGGAACATTGAAACAGACATAGAAAAACACATGCGTTTGCTACATAAAAGGCCAAATTGAGTAGAGAAAGAAGAATGAGTTGGGAGTGACAGGTGTGTGTTGAATCCCAGCTCAGCCCCTTACCGGCTGTAGGAACTTAGCCAATTCTCACTATTATTACTACATCCATTGTTATTTTATTATTTACTACTTCTGGGGGAGGGCCTACTTTTTATTTGGTGCTACCTCATATCCTTACAACAAATCTATTAAAGAAATATTGTGGGCTTCCCTGGTGGCGCAGTGGTTGAGAGTCCGCCTGCCAATGCAGGGGACAGGGGTTCGAGCCCCGGTCCGGGAGGATCCTACCTGCCGCAGGGCAACTAGGCCCATGAGCCACAACTGCTGAGCCTGCGCTCTAGAGCCCGCGAACCACAGCTACTGGGGCCCGCGTGCCTGGAGCCAGTGCTCCTCAGGGACAGGCCACTGCAATGAGAAGCCCGCACGCTGTGAACTCGCTGCCCGTGTGCAGCAAAGAAGACCCAATGAAGCCAAAAATAAATTAAAAAAATAAATAAATTTATTAAAAAAAAATATATATATATATTGTGACCTCACGTTATATGGTAGCAACCTATTTGGGAGATTCTGTACCTTTATAGAGTTCCATTGTATTGCATGTACCATAATTTAATTTACCTGTTTCCCTATTGATGAATATTTGGATTTTATCTTTGTGAGATCATATATAATAGGATAAATATAAATAAAATTACTGCATCAAAGAATGTGTACTTAATTTTTAAAATATAATAGCAAATTACATTTCATTGCCATACTCACAAAGAGTATGTTCTCAAACTTTACCTATCAAATTGCCAAAAATGAGAAATGGTATTTCAATAGTATTTTCGATATATTTTAAATAGCATTTCTCTTTGGAGAGAAGTTAAGTATTTTTTCCTTGTGTTTAAAAGACAAATTTTCATGTTCTTTTCTGTGAATTATTGTTTATCTCCTTTGTCCACTTTTGGGGTGTATGCATGTGGAAGGGTGTTTGACTTTTTCTTATTGATTTATGGAAGCTCTTATATTAAGGAAATGAGTCATTTGCCTGAGCTGTGAGTTGCAAATATTCTTTTCCAAAATTGTTTTTATCTTTTGACTCTGCTTTTCATGTTTTTTCCTAGGCTGAAATTTTCCTATGTAGTTGATCAGTCTTTTCTTCTGTGGCTTCTGAATTTTGTATCATAGTTAGAAAGGCATTCCTCCTGTCACCTGTATTTTCTTCTAATATTTTATTTTATAATTTTCTTTTTTAATGTTTCAATCTGTGATCCTCTGGAATTTGTTTTGGTTTCTATTGTTTTTGATAAATGTAATTATCAGGAATGAAATGAAACTTCATCAAATGCCTTTTCAGAATCTATGAGATGCATAGTTTTTCCACTCTTGATCAATTGATACGGTAGATCTATTATTAATAGATTTTCTAATATTGAATTCCTGAAATATATCCCACTTGGTCACGTTTTGCTATTTCTTTATTGTTACACTGAATTCTGTTTACTAATCACTTATTGAGGAAGTTAGTATTGATATACCTAAATGAAGTTAGCTTAGTTTTTTTGTTTTTTTTGTTTTTTTTTTTTGCGGTACGCGGGCCTCTCACTGTTGTGGCCTCTCCTGTTGCAGAGCACAGGCTCTGGACGTGCAGGCTCAGCGGCCATGGCTCACGGGCCTAGCCGCTCCGCGGCATGTGGGATCTTCCTGGACCGGGGCACGAACCCGTGTCCCCTGCATCGGCAGGCGGACTCTCAACCACTGCGCCACCAGGGAAGCCCTAGCTTAGTTTTAAAAAATATTTTTATTGCAAAATACCATACATGGGAAAGAATATGTATGTGTGTGACTTAAAGAATAGTAACTATATGCTACCACCCAGTGTAAGATACTAAGTACAATCCTTGGTTTTCCTGGTAGTTGGATCACCCGTGAATGTATCCTTAAGCAACATATTGCTTAATTTTGCTTGTTTGGGACCTTGACTAAAACAGAATGAAACTACAGGTATATGTGTATATTCTTATGTGACTTGCTTTCTTTGAACGATGCTGCGTTTTTTTTTATAAATCGAACCATGTTGATGGGCCTAATTGTGATTCATTCACTTTCACAGCTGTGTACAACGTAATAGTTGAATTAAACCTCTTTGTTGAATCTCCTTATCCAGGATCTGGCATGTATTCCCATTTCTTGAAGTCTTGTTTTGTGTGCTTCTGGAGTGTGTTAAAAAGAGCATGGACTCTGGAATCAGACTGTTGGGGTTTGAATCTCTGTCAACTATACTATCCGTGTGGCAAGTTATTTAACCTCTCTGAGCCTCAGTTTTCACACCTGAAAAATGGCAGTAAAGTACCTATTACCTCATAGGGTTGTTGAAAGGTTTCAAAGGTTTCAGATGAATTCATATATGAAAAGTACTTGAGGTAGTGCATGGTGCTCTGTATAACTGTTTGGTATGGCTGTATGTGATAGTGATAGCCATGTATTTTATTATTGTTACAACTTGAGGTTGTTCCCTGTTTTAGCTTGTTACAAATAATGCTGCTGAGTGCTTCTTGTGTTTGTCCCTCACTGCACATAAACAAGAGGAATGAATTTGCTTGGTCATAGGGTGTGTGTCCTCAACTTTTACTAGGCTATGCTAAATTGTTTTCCAAAGTAGTTGTACCAATTTACACTCCTATCCACAGAGTTTGAGAATTTCTGTTGCTGGACATTTTTGCTATCCTGTCCTATCAGGTTTTTAAAGTTTTACCAATTTGTTAAGTATGCAGCTGTATTCCATTGGGGTAAAAATTTGCCTATTTTGTATTTTTATTGGCCATTTCATTCTTCAACAAAATGCCTGTTTGTCATTGAGCCGGTTGGTTTTTCTTATTCATCCGTAAATTCTCTTTATGTGTTACAAATAGTTTTTCTTTCACCCTGTACCTTTTCTTTTCACTTTTTAACTATCTTTTGATAAACAAAAGCTCTTGATTTTCATACAGTCAAGATTGCATGTCATTCCCTTTATGGTTGTTATATTTTTGTATGAATTATGAAGAAATCCTACCCCATGGCCATGAAGATAACTTTTACATTCTCTTCTAAAGATTTATAGTTTTGCCTTTCACATTTAGATCTTGATTTTTGTCACATCTTTGAGATATAATTTCACATACCATTCAGGCAATTCACCCTCTAAAATGTACAACTCAAGTTTGTTTTTATCAGTATATTCAGTTGTACAACCGTCACCAAAATCAATTTTAGAACATTTTCACCACCTTAAAAAGAAAATTTTTATACTATAGCAGTCACTTCTCATTTCCTCCCAAACCCACTAACACTTGGCAACCACTAATTAACTTTCCATCTCTCTATATTTGCCTGTTCTGGACATTTCATATAAATGGAATCATGTGATCTCTTGTGACTAGATTCTTTCACTTAGCATAGTGTTTTCAAAGTTTATCCATGTCATGTATCAGTACTTCATTCCTTTTTATTGCCAACTAACATTCCATTGTATGGACACACTACATTTTGTTTTTGCATTCATCAGTTCATGGACATTTGGGTTGTTTGCACTTTGGGACCATTATGAATAATGCTGCTGTGAGCATGTCTATATGAGTTTTTGTGTGGACACATGTTTCCATTTCTCTTGGGTATATACCTGAGAGGAGAACTGCTGGGTCATATGGGAAGTCTATATTTAACATTTTGAGGAACTGCTAGGCTGTTTTCCAAAGTGTCTGCACCATTTTATATTCCATCAACAGTGTGTGAGGGCTCCAGTTTTTCCACTTCCTTGACAACACTTGCAGTTGTCTGACGTTTTGACTGTAGCCATACTAGTGGGTATGAAGTGATGGCTTATTGTGATTTTGATTTGCATTTTCCTATTTCAACTCTTTTAATATACAGACTATCTTGCAGTGTCCTTCCACAAATGATGAAGAAACTAGATAGTTTGTTCTATAGAATTTCCCAGGCTGAATTTAGGTGATTGTGGTGGAAGCGTTTTTTTAAAAGTGTTTCTCATTCTTTGTTTTCCTTTGAATTGGAAATTAGATTCCAGACCTGTGCAGCCTAAACACTAGTCACTAGCCAACTTTGGCTATTTAAATCTAAATTAATTAAAATTAAATTAATATTTCAGTTCCTCGGTCTCATCATATTTCAGATGCTCAGAGACCACGTGTGGCTCATGGCTGCCGCATTGGACAGTGAAGCTGCAGAATATTTTCATCCTCTCAGAAAGTTCTATTCTTTTGAAGTGTTGGCCTGATCAGGTTCAGTGAGGCTTAATCAAGATTAAGCCGTGCATGATTTGAATCCATTGAAATCTGAGATTTGCTTTATGACCCAGGTGGTGGTCAATTTTTGTCAGTGCTCTACGTGCTAAATGTATACTGTGCGATTGTTGGGTGTAGTGTTATACTTGTGTTAGCTAACTGTGCTGTTTAGATTGTCTCTGTCCTACCGATTTTTTGGCCATCGTTTTCTGTCAGTTGCTGACAGAGGTTAGTTAAGGTCTTCCACCGTTAGACTGTCTGAATAAACTGTAGTGCAGTTGACCCCTGAACAACATGGGGGTTAGGGGTGCCGATCCTCTGTGTAGTCGAAAATCCACTTATAACTTATAGTTGATCCTCCGCAGATTCAACCAACCACAGGTCCTGTAGTACTGCTGAAAAGCAGTTTACTCGTGAAAAAAATCTGCATTTAAGTGGACCCACAAAGTTCAAACCCGTGTTTGTTCAAGGGTCAACTGTATAGTATGAACATACAGTGGAGTACTTTGCATCTAAAAAGGAATGAGGAATGTCATTGTAAACAACTCTGAAGGGATCTCCGGGATAGATTTCCCAATGAAAATACAGGTGGAAACATAGCATGTAGAGTTTCCAAGCATATGCCTAAGAAAGGGGGGAAACAAATCTACGTGTGTATTTGCTTCCATTTAAGAAAAGAAACAAACAAAAAAAAACAAACAAACAAACAAAAAAAAAAAAAAGAAAAGAAACAATTTTAGCATTTTAAAGCTTTTGAAATGGTTGTTTACAGTGGGAAGAAGGGAATAGGGTGGAAGGGACAGGCATGGGAGCTAGCTCTTTGAATATGCCTTATTTTGTTTTTGGCACCATTAAATACATTTTACATAATGATAAAATTTTAAAATTAGTTTCCCCAAATAAGGAATGAAACAACAGGAATGGGCTTCCCTGGTGGCTCAGTGGTTGAGAGTCCGCCTGCCGATGCAGGGGACACGGGTTCGTGCCCCGGTTCCGGAGGATCCCACATGCCGCAGAGAGGCTGGGCCCATGAGCCGTGGCCGCTGAGCCAGCACGTCCGGAGCCTGTGCTCTGCAACGGGAGAGGCCACAACAGTGAGAGAGGCCCACGTACCGAAAAAAAAAAAAAAAAAACAGGAATTAACCTAAATATATATCTGGTTACTGGTATAGATGGCCACATGGAAATCAACTATTTCAAGGGAGCTTAAAAACACAGTAATGTGCCCATACAAACCCAGTGAAGTACATTCTGAATAATTAAAAAAATTTCAAACTGTCTTCAGTAATCATGTTGATGATGGTGTTCGTATTGCTATTTTGAGACGGTTGTGTGTATTGTGGAATAAAGCCAATGAGTAATTTACCGTGTCACTGAACTGGAATTTTAGATAGGAGAAAGAGGAAGAGATATAAGTAAAATAAGTTTAAGCACAAGCCCCTTAGTTGTGTATGTGAATTGGTAGAATCAGAATAAACTCATGATGTGTATTATTTTAAGAAAACTTCCTTGCTCTCTAGTGAAAAGCCTTAGAAACAATGATCAACCCAGTGGCAATGAGCGCCCCTAGTGTCTGATTATGGTATCTACCACCTCCCCACTGAAAGAAACCAGAGCTCCTTGGGTAGATTCAAGGTCTGGGCTGAGAATATATAAAATAAACCTAAAAACAGCTTGGCAATTTGATAAGCATGGGAAGCTATCAAGACTATTAAGGCCATGTCAAAAGGACTCAAGAGCCCACTTAAAAGGTTCCCACTGGCCAAAAATCGGATAATTTTAGCATCAGTAAGGGTAAATAATTGCCACGGAATGAAATATATCAAATACATTTAAACCTACTAGCTCATAATATTAAAAACTCATTGTCCCCTTTGAAGGATGCTACAGAACTAACTCATTATTCTGAAAATAGGAAATCAAGCATTTATCCTGCCTTTTTTTTTCTTTTTTCAAACTGTACCTCAGGGTAACCAAGTAATTGATAAGGTTTTCTTTATAGAAAGATCCCAGCTAATAAATGAAGAAGTGGTAGAAGTGGAACATTACCATTTTTTTTTGCAGTCTTCTAAGAAAATGTGGATTTAGGCAATGTGTGTAAGAGCCCTGACATCTCAAAATGACAGCGAGACCTCATGTGCCTTCCACTGGAAGTACACTTCACTGCCTATAAAGTCTTTTTGCCAGGGTAAAACTCAAGCCTGTATTTGATAAGTCCTCTAGGTCAAACTACCAGTTTTTAGGAAATGCAGGGCAAAGAAAAACATGTTAAACAACCCCATCAGCATGCAATCAACAAAAATCCAGAAGGTGGGAAATTCTACAGGACAAATTGTCCAATTTCTTCAACAAATACACAGCAAGAAAAAAAGAGAGGGAGCCCGTAGAACGAGAGAGACTTGAAAGACCCATTGACTAAATTTAATGCGTAGACCTTGTTTGGATCCTAATTTGAGCAAACCAATTATACCAATATCATGGAAGATAGAGAAATTTGAACACTGATTGTGTATGATAATTAACATTAAGGAATTATTGTGAAGGTCTTTATATATGATAATAGTGTTGTATACATATAATTTAAGAGCCTTTTACCTTTTAGAGATACCTACTGAAATATTTATAGATAGTGATATGGTATCTGTGACTTACCTTGAAGGAATCCCTCCAGTGTCGGGAGGAGTGGCGAGGCATAGCTGAAGTCAGAGGGGCCGTCGGTTGGTATTTGTTGAGGCTGAGTAATGGGTACATTGGGTTTGGTATGCGTTTGATACTTTTGTGTGTGAACATTTTTTCATAATAAAACTTTAACTGTATATATTTACAGGAAAAAAGCTCTTTAAGGAAACATTTGAGGTAAAAAAATAGTACTGGTGGTATACTGATATGACTATAAATGTAAGGGAAGTCATCAAATAATGAAGATTGGGGAACATGATACAGGGGACATGCAGGGGTTTGCAAACTTTCCTTTGCCCTCAGGGCTCCTCAGACTCTCTTCCAAGGACTTTCCCTTCCATCTTAATCAGAAAGGCTCTGCTTTTTAATTTTGTATATTGAGGTTTCTTATGACTTACCTTGAACAAAGTGTTCTGAAGTATAAAATAAAATTCAAAAGCTACAACTCAAGGGCTTATTTTCTCCCTTAAAAAAATGCCTCCTTCTCATTTTCCAAGCTTAAGGATAGTAGCCAAACCTGTTGGCTGAGTTTAACATGCAAGAGCTGTGGTTCCCATTCAAACTGCTATTCTACCAATGGAAAAGCCTTTTGGCATCTGTATTAGTCAGGTTAAGCAGCCTTAGGCTATAGTAACAAACAGCCCCCCAACTCTCAGAAGTTTACCACAACAGAAGTTTATTTCTTGTTCACAAAGTCTACTAGGGTCTGGATGATTCTTTAGAACTTCTCCATGTGATGACTGAGGAATCTAGGCTGTTTTGGTTTTGTGGCTCATCCATTCAATGAGAGAAGTTCTCAATCATTGCAGCACTGAAGGAGTCCTAATAACCCACTAAAGGGTCTGGCACAAACGTCACTTCTATTCACAACCTGTTGTCTAGAAGTAGTTATGTGACACCACCTAACTGCAAGGGGAAATGTGGGGCAGCCCGTGGAATATCTGGCAGGCATCTCTGTCGCTGCCAAAGCTTCTCACCATCTTTATTCACATTGTGCCCACCTCCCCCACTGCCCTCCATCCCCCGGACACACTGGGTCAAGCACTAGGTTGTGTAGAAGGTGATCTGATCAGATCACCATTGACAACGTGTTGCTTCCAAGACGGTGGTCCCGTTGGGAGCATCTCATTGAATCCCTTGCCTTCAGATGAGCGAAATACCTAAACCATGACAAAGGGTGGCCTGCTCTATTTTGCAGTGTTGCTGCAGAGCTTGCAAACTAGTGTCCCATGAGGCTAAATACGTGCTATAGGACTTTACGTAAAATTCTATGTTTTAAACTTTTCTTGAGGAATTGAAAGGTTTGGCAACACAAGCCGTATATCCATCAACCAGCCAAAACCGAGCAGTGGCTGCACACAGATGGCCATTCACTCCCTAGTCTTAAGTGAGTCCTGGCCACCTGCAGCTTGACTGAATCCCAGTACCTGCTCTTTAGGTAGCAGAGTTTGTAATCACTGCTGTGTGTGTTTGCGCGGTGGTATCTACTAAGTTTTATCACCCCAAAGATGGAGTTCTTTCAAAGGTATAGTAAAGACCTCTCACTCTTTAATTTCCCTCTTATCTGGTCATTTATGGTGTTAATGTTCTCTTCTTGATAAAGTCTCTTAATCGTCTTCTTTTTGGTCAAAGCTGAAATCCTTCCATTTCTTTATTACTGTTCCCCTTTCTGCTCCAATATTTATCCTTCTGACCGTTCTTGTCAATATCATTAGGCTCCTCTAGTTTGTTCACACCCTTCTAAAGGTATTTTGAAACAAACTAGATAAAAGAAATCCAGATAATTAGAATTGAAATACTGCGACAAACGAAACTCCAGGCTGACATGGATAGACTGTGCTTTGGCCCTTGCAAGTTAAAATTATTGTCACGTTCCTTAATCTAAGAGGTTTTGTCAAATCTCTTTGGGCTGGAAGGTCGCATAAGGCGCTGGGGCTGACTGCAGGACTCACTCCTGTAAGCAGGCTGCGGCTCCCATCTCTAGGACTGGAATAAGAAAGAAGCTTTGTTACAATCTCTGCACCCTCCACCCACAGAGATCCAGCTGCAGTAATATTTGTGGGTACAGCTCCAGAGATTACTTCAGACTCCAGCCCACTCCTAATTTAATATGGGGCTTGTTGACTACTTACCAGCGGATTTCTTTTCTGCTTTATTATGGTCTTGTTTCTAATAATTGTATTATTAATATTAATGAGGACAGAAGCCAGTACTCACAGAGTTGATATTGTATCTGGCACTGTTCCAAGAGCTTTCCATGGTTCTGTTCAAACCAATAACCCTATGAAGTAGGTACAATTATATTCCATTTTACAGACGTGAAACAGACTGGGGCTTGGAGAGATTAAGAGACTTTCCCAAGGATTTGAAACTGGACAGACTCATGTTCCAAAGTCCTTGTGCTTCATCACTATGCTATACTGCCTCCCTTATAAAAAATATTTAAAACGGGAATATTTGTAATCACTAATACAGTTTGATCTAAATGCATCGTTTTCATTCTTAGCAGGTGATTGCACCTTCTAGCTGCATTTAGCTAGTGAAGGGAGACACCTGGTGGTGATCTTGTTTTTTAAAACTTTTCATTATGGAAAATTGCAAGCAAGTACAAAGTAAACAGAAGAGTATAATCCCTCCTGTACCCATCACCTGGCTTCAACAATTATGAACATTCTGCCATCCTGTTATCATTTTTACCTCCACCTATTCCCCATCCTCTCCCCACTTGATTATTTTTTATGGTTCTTTTTAAAACAAAATGTACATGTATCATAATGTACAACATTGTAACCATTTATCTTGACAAATAGATACACCCATGTAACTCAGAGTCCTCTCAAGTTAGAGTATATTTCCATCACTCCAAAAATGTCCTTGGCCAGGCAGTCCCCCCATAACCAGGCAACAATTGTTGTGATTTTCACTGTCGATTAGTTTTGCTTGTCCTAGAATTTCATATAAATGGAATCATACAGCATGCAGACTTTTGTGTCTGAGTACTTTCACTCAGCATAATGTCTGTGTCATTGTGCATACCTGTCATTTCTATTTTATTGCTGTACCCATTCTATTGTATAGATGTTCCACAACCATTCTCCAGTTGATAGGAATTTGGATTGTTTCCAGTTTCGGACCGTCATGAATAAACTCGATGCAAACCTTCATGTTCCAGTCTTTGTGGACATACGTCTACATTGCTCTTGTGTAAATACTTAGGAACAGAATTGCTGGATGAAAGGGTAGAGGTTTGGTTAACTTCATTAGAAACTGCCAGACTTTTCCCCAGTGATTCCATCGCTTTACCTTCCTGTCAGCAATGTATGAGAGTTCTGTCTGCTCCACAATCTTGGGAATGTTCGATATCGTCAGTCGTTTTCATTTGAACTCTTCTGGTGGCATCTCATTGCGATTCTGATGTGTATTTCTCTCATTACTGATGATGTTGAGCACTTTCCTATGTGCTTATTGACCATCTGTCTATCTTCCTTTGTGAAGCATCCATTCAAGTCTTTTGCCCAATTTCTGTGTTTTTTGCTTTTTTTAAAACTGAGCTGTTGGAGTCTTTTATTCTAGATACAAATCCTTTGCAGGTATCTAGTTCACGAACATCTTTTTGCCAGTCTATGGCTTGCTGATTCATTTCTTAACAGTATCTTCTGATGAGAAGGTTTATATTTGATGAAGTTCTAATTTCTTTTTTTTTGTCTCTTACAGTTATTTCTTCCTGTGTCCTAAGAAAATTTTGCCTTTCTCTGGATGCAAAGATATTCCCCTCTATTTTCTCCTAGTAGCTTTACAGATCTTGCATTTATATCTAGATCTAAAATCCATCTCAAATTAATATATATTAACTCTATATACTTATGTATACATATATAAATGTATGTACTGTACAATATATTTTATTGAATAATATACATACATATGTATGTAGTCTGATGTAGGGGTTGAAATGCAATATTTCCTTATAGATATCCGGTTGTTTGTACACCATTGGTTGAAAAGATTTTCCTCTTCCGCACCAAGTTGTTTTGGTACCTTTGACAAAAATCAGTTGGCACACAGTCTTGATTATCTAAAGAAGTGTGAGTCCTCTAGCTTTGTTTTTCTTTTTCAAGATGGTTGTGGCTATTCTAGGACCTTTGCACAGCCATGTGTGCCAGGTGTCCATTTATTGTCTCTCAGATCCAAATTCACCCTTCCGTACCTGCTCTGGGATAATGAAGTGGACTCCTTAAGCATTTCTCCTTGAAGAGGGCATGATGTCAGTCTTTGTCACTGGAAGGTGCTGGAAGGGCATTGCAATAGCAGAAGTTTTCTCCTCACGGCTCCTTTTGTGATGTTTTGCTTTTCCTTGCCTTTCAGCTGCCGTCAGCTGCACAGTGGGATGTGGTGGGCAGACATACACGGACTGGGTACCCAGAGCACGGAGGCCCTAGTGACTTTGCAGCCCTGGCCTGGTCACCACCTTGCCACAGTCCTCCCAGTACAGACATCACACACTCCAGCCCTCCTACCCACAGCTGCTCCCCACTCCCTCTGCACACCCCCAGCCTCAGCTTACCTGAGCCCTGGAGAGCTGTTTCCCACGGCCCTCCCAACCCAAACAGGGCAGCACCAGGTCTCCTGCCCAGCGGTGATCTGGCTCCCTTTGCTCGTCTGTTCCTGGGAGGGTTGTTCTGCTGCCTGGTCTGGCCTTAGTAACCTAGCAAGATTCTCCACCATCCAGCGGGCTGCCACCAACCTTCTCCAGGGAGGTCTGAAGCTCAGCCTTTGGGAGGAGACCCTCCAAGTTTGTCCTTTGTTGATGTTGAAATACTCCTCTGCAACAAGATAGTCTCCTTCTGACCAACGTTCTCATCACTCATCTGGGAATTACATAGGAAGTTTAGGCAACTAACATTCAGCGAGTACATCATGGTCAGGAAAGCAGGCTGTAGGGCCAGGCTCTCTAGGTGCATATCCTGGCTCTGCCTTTTGGCAGGTCTTGGACATGTTTTATAACCTCTCTGTCCTTAGTTTTCTGGCCTGTAGAATGGGCATGGTAAGAGCATAGGGTCAGAATGAGGATCAAGAGAGAGAATACATGTCAAGCATTTAGTGTAGTGACTAACATAGTAAATGCTCAGTTCCTGGCAGCAGCCGCTGTTACTACAGTTATTGCTTTTACTATCATTACTTGTATCCCTAACTGGATCAGAAATGCTTAATGAAGAGAGCATAATTTAATCTCTGCTCTCAACTATCCCCAGGGTTCGGGATCTTGCTATTTCCGTTTTAGACGCGCAATAAAAATGACAGAATAAGTGAGTTGCTGAGGAATGTTCTGTTTCCTGTAGAAAGAAGAAGTACGGCGGAAGCACATTCGTCTGCACATGGAAAGCGCGCTGACTGCCCGGGACAAGGTCGGGGTGCAGGATTTTGTGCTATTGGATGCCTACACCAGTGAATCTGCTTTTCTGGACAACCTTCGCAAGCGTTTCAGCGAGAACCTCATCTATGTAATGTAACCCATTTCTCAGCTGTTCTTCCTAGAGTGGTGGCTCCCTTCTGGTCTTGTCTCGATGATCGTGAACAGTATCACTCTAATTAGGTTAGGCATTAAAGGGGGGTGTCGAGGGACCACTGTCAGGTACACTTTGATTCTTTGAATTAAGACTTTTATGTCTGCGGGTGGCAGAGACCCAACTTAAGTCGGCCTAAGCTGCAAGAGGGAATCTATCAACCTATGTAGCTTCAGGGTCCAGAAATAGATCTAGGGTCTAGGGTGATGTCTTGAGGACTCTTTCCCATCCCTCTGCTTTCTTTTGCGTCGGTTTCCTTCTGGAGCAGCCTCTCTGCATGGTGGTGAGGGGACTGCCCGCGGAACCAGGCTGATACGTTATCCTCTTAAAGCTGCTATTGAGAAGGGAGCAAGTCTTCTGGGAGACGGAGGATGGTCGGCTCTGATTGGCCCATGTTGGGTCATGTGTCTGTCTCTGAACCAATCCGCACAGGTAGAGGAATATTCTGACTGGCCAGGCTATTATTCCCAGGCCCACTTCTAGAGGTGAGGGATGAGGCCAGTGGTCCCCTGACCTCATGATATGGACTGAGAGCTGGAGAAGTTCTCTCAGAGGAATCTGTTGGAAGAAGGGGGACTTGATGGCAGGCAGGCAAAAATAAGAGATGTCCGCCATATCCCAGGAATCTTCAAGGGTCAGGACTGCAGTATTTTACCAGAGCTCTGTTCAAGTTGGTCTCCTTGCTTCTAATGGTCAATTTTTATTAAGATCTCCATTTATCACTCCACCTTGGTTTGATTGGTTGCCGTTCAGGTAAATTCCTTTAAGGGTGCACTCAACAGTGTTTCTGTGTGTGTGTGTGTCTGTGTGTGTGTGTGTCTGTGTGTGTGTGTCTGTGTGTTATTGTTTAATTTTATTAGCTTTTGCTAAGAGTAAATGAGATGATCAGAAGCAGTTTAAAAATATTAAAATTTTTTTTCTTATAGTTATTTTGTTTGTAATAGTGCCCATGACAGTCTACATGTGGAAACCAAGGTTACCAAAAGAAACAAGCAAAGTGTTTCTCAGAGTGTACATTTTTAATTGTGGAAATAGATTTCATCTATAAGTTTATGTATAAGCAGAAGAGAAATAGTATGGTTTGGGGAAGTATAAGTGGGATGATAGGATCATCATGGATAAACGAAATGTTTCCAATCTGAACAGGTAAATTTCAGAAACTGTGCTCTATCTTGGAAGATTTCTACTGATGGAAGCGATGCAGAGTTTTAGTCAAAATACTCATCTGTGATCCGGCTCTCTGTTTGACTTTGTCCTAGAGATTGGAAACAATAGTTGGAATGATTTTAGCATAATTTAATGTAGGCTTGAGTACCTCCAGTCTTTGAGACTCTGAAATGAAAAGCAACAACAAACTCAGAATCTGAAAACACCGGATATATTTTTTTATACCATTTTAATTTATTTATTTATTTTTGCGGTACACGGGCCTCTCACTGTCGTGGCCTCTCCCGTTGCGGAGCACAGGCTCCGGACACGCAGGCTCAGTGGCCATGGCTCACGGGCCCAGCCGCTGCGTGGCATGTGGGATCTTCCCGAACCGGGGCACGAACCTGTGTCCCCTGCATCGGCAGGCAGACGCTCAACCACTGTGCCACCATCTGGAAGCCCTCCAGATGTATTTTTAAAGGAGCCTAAATATTTATTTTTATATATAAGAGCTTAGAACTTTTATTCATAATCATATTCCAAGAAGCTTTCTTTAGTGGCTATACTACAAATATAAGCACTTCAAACACTTGAATATTAGTTGAATCCAACAGTGAGATCTAGAGAAATGAATGCCAGTAGTGGGAGTGTTTGCCCAGTTTTAGATGGCAGCTATATATGCTTGCCCCGCTTTCACTCAGTCACCAGAAAGACCTTTGTGAAACATGAATCAATCAGATCATGGTGCACACCCTCAAAGTCATCTCTTTTACATAATAGTTCAGGGCAGTGTTTCATTTCAGTAGCGCGGAGTGGGCTCTCTGACATCCATTGCATGTGGAATGAACCCCCCAGTTCCTGACACCCTGCATGGTCTCAACTCACACCCTCCCCAACATCCTCTCTACCATTTTCTAGTCTCCCCTCCCTCACTGGCCTCCAATGCAGAGCCACACATGTCCCCTCAGCCTGAGATGCCCTTCCTGCCTACATTTTTCATGACAGGCTCATCATCCTTCAAGTCTCAGCTCAGATGTCATCTCCTTAGAGAAGCCTCCCAAAGCCCACTAGCTAAGGTGGCCTTCCTTAGTCATTCACTCACTCATTACTCTGTTTATGCCTTTCTTGGCACACTCACTGAAGCAGTCGTGGTCTCTCGGCTGTTTGTCTGCCCACCTATGCCATGTAGGCTCCATGACAGCAGAGACCCCCCTCCCCACCTGTCCCAGCACTGAAGGAACACAGGGGATTATAGCACGTGATGGTCTTTTGCTGTAGCCATTTGCACCCCGCAATTCCTCACTAGTGCTTTGGTCTATTCCTCTAGACATATATTGGGACCCTCCTTGTGTCTGTGAACCCATACCAGGAGCTTGGAATCTACACTGTGAGCCAGATGGAACTTTATCAAGGGGTCAATTTCTTTGAACTGCCACCGCATGTGTAAGTAGCACCCATGAGGTCAGCAATAGGAGTATTTTTCTTGCTTTCTGCCTCTCTTTTTTTCCCCTTTCTCCCATCCACCTACCACCCATCCATCCATTCATCTACCCACCCATGCATCTACCCATCCATCCACCTACCCATCCATTATCCATCCACCCAACCTTGTACATCCTTGATGCACGCTGATTAGGTTGTGTCTCTCACTTAAACTGCTGCCTTTCAACAGAGTGGAAGACAACAGCAGATCAAATCTAAGCTTAAATATGATGAGAAGTAGAATCTTTGTATGACTCCTGAGAAATCTAAATGTGGCCAGAGAGGTGTCTTCTCTTGGAAATGGATTGCTATAGTGCCTTCTACTGGTACCTGAATGTCATGGCAGCTGAGAAGAATGCCCATTGGTAGGAACTTAGCAGGGCTGTAGATCCATAAGAAAAGCAATTTCCTGCCTGGTCCCTATGTGACTTGGGCTTTGCTGAATTTCCCAGTTCTCCTCCTTGGTTGACTTCTGGGCTAATTATCTAGGTTCTCCCTTCACTTTTCTTGGTGATTCACCTATTCCACTCCCAAGGCATTTATGAACCTTCCTGCCTCACCACCACCAGTGATTTCTGAAATACCCAGCTTTCAAATTCAGCCACATACTAAGGTTATACCCTTGGGAGACCTTCCTGCTTTGGTTTCTGATATTGTAGACAAAGCCCTTATACTAGTTTTACCTCTTGTCCTAAAGTTATCACAGAACTTTTCGAATCTTTTTGGTTTCCTGTCTCTATACTCTTAGTACTTTAGGTTTTGAAGGGAAGGAAACACGAGATCTTCTATCTATTGAGTTACTCAATATTTAGACAAAATGTTATTTCCACCTACAGTTAATAGAGCATCTCTTGGGGATGTAACTTAGTATGTAGTTTATTCTTATAAGAAATGTTGATAGATTTTAAAAAAACTGGTAAATTTTGAAAAATCTTTTTATTCCTGCCCCAATTCTTCACTGTAACCCTTCTGTTGTTAGAGTTTTGCTATCTAGTACACTCTGTGAGTGATCTGTCAATGAGTCATGGTGAAGGTTTGCTATCTGTCTGAACTGAGTGCCTTGTGCCACAATCTGGACGTGGCTTCTGGGAGGCAGGGTACTTTGTCCTTCTGCTCTGGTGAGCATCAGAGTCGGGGGAAGGAGTGTTATAGTCACTTCCATTCCTTGCATTTCTGTCTCACTACTTCCCCAGCTACGCCATAGCTGACAACGCTTACCGCATGATGTGCTCTGAGCTAAATAACCACTTCATCCTCATTTCTGGAGAGAGCGGGGCAGGGAAAACGGAGGCCTCCAAGAAGATTCTCCAGTATTTTGCAGTGACCTGCCCAATGACTGAGTCACTACAAATAGCCCGTGACAGACTGCTACTCTCCAATCCAGTGCTGGAGGTGAGCGATCTTTGAGGACCTAGAGAGGGCAGTTCCAGGGAGGTCACTAAGTAAGAAGAATCTTCTGTTCGGGTAGGTCGGTCAAAATGGGCAGGTCTGGAAGTTAAGAAGAGGGCAGTGGATCACATGGGTAGTATTGTGGTTGAAGGGCGTGACCTTGAAGTCCAGCAGGCCTGGAGACTAACACTGGGGCAGTCATGCACCAGCAAGCTTCTGCAGTCACTCTGCATCTGGAGAATGGGTCTACTCGTAGTACCTACCTCTTAAGAGGTTTTGAGGATTAAACAAGATGAATGCATAAAAAGCACACAGCAGAATTGGTAAGCACTAAAATAATACTCTTATTATTCATTAATATTTTTATTGTTTAATTAAAATCTTTTTGATGATTATTTCTACTATTGCAATTCACTGACTTGCTGGATGATTTTGAACACGTTATTTTCTCCTGTGTTTTGGTTGCTCTTTGCGTAAAAGGTGTTTATGGTTGAAGGGATTTTCCCAGTAGACCTTTGGGCTGAACAGTTTACATCTTTGATATAGGAAGGTGTCTGGTGATGGGGGCCAATAACTGTGCGCTTCTAGAACAGCAAGGGCCTAGGGTCCTATCTACTTCTCCTTAGGCCAGTTCTAATCTATTCCTAGATTGGATTCTAGGGAGAAGATATTTTTCCCTTCTTTTCTGTGGGTCCAGCCCCAATATTTGGCATCAAATCCTCTGTAAATAGTGTTTCCTTCTTAGAAGATGAAGTATGGCTTTCATTCCTGGTTCCCCGTCCCCTCCTCCAGTGAGCATGTCAGTTAGGGTCAGGGATTCGATGAGCATGGCGAATGACTTAAACGGCACTGAATGACACTTAATGTCATTGAGTGACACGTTAAATGACACTGAATGACTTAAATGGCAGTGAATGACAATCTGGTTCAGTCTCCCCTCCCTTTGTATTCCAAGGCTTTTGGAAATGCCAAAACACTCCGGAATGACAACTCCAGCAGATTTGGAAAATACATGGACATACAGTTTGACTTTAAGGTACACTGAAGTTCCTACTACTGCTTCATGGGGACCCCTGGACTTGCCAGCAGTGGAAACCCATCTCAAGGCACCTTAAGGGAGGAAGGGCATTTATTGGCTCAAAAAATTGAAAAATCCAGGATTAGTGCTAGCTCTAGGAAATGCAAATAAAGACCATGATGACATATTTTACTATGTGGGCAAAAATTAAGAAGTCTGATAATACCAGGTGTTGGCAAAGATGTGCATCATGAGGAACCCTCACACATTGCTGGCGGGGAGTACATTGGTACAGCCCATTTGGAAAACAGTGTATCATCTCGTGATGTTGAAATCACATAATCTAAGGTGGAGCCGTTCCCCGCCTGGAGATATTCCTACAGATGTGCAAACCTGCCCGCAACAGCACTGCTCACGATGGTAAAGGGACTGGAAAAGAACCAGCACATCTCGAGAGAGCTGAATGCCCATCAACAGGAGAACGGCCAACTTGCGGGATGCTCACACAATTGAGATGTTTTATGGCAGTGAGAGCATGTGAACGCCAGCTACGCACAATGTAGACGGGTCGTGAGAACGTACTGGGTGTCAGTGTGATGCCATTTCTTATAAAACTTGAAAACATTCCAAAGTAAACAATATATTGCTTATGTGTACATAATTATATGACATGGGTTGGCAAACTTATTTGGAGAGGGCCAGATAGTAAATATTTTAGGCTTTATGGACCATACAGCCTCTGTCTCAACTACTCAACTCTGCTCTTGTAGCGTGAAAGTAGCCAGAGACGACACATAATGAATGAGTGCGGTTGTGTTGTACACAGAGTTTAAATGAGGCTAATGCAAGTAGGAGGGGTAGACAAAGTTCTCAAGGACACATAATTCCAAGTGACAGAATGACACTTAGGCTAGAGAACAGTAACTGGCTGAGCGTTCGGTGTAGTGATGAGGACAGACTGACTCAGGGTTTCCCAGAGGCTGGAACATGCGTTTCTGGTGGTGTGTGCATATAGACTTTGAAAAAAATTTAATAACAGTATATATTTTTTCACTTTTTATTGAAATTCAACACATAGTAAAAAGGACACAAATCATGTATATGGCTTGATAAATTTTTACATATGAATCTACCTGTGTAACCACCACTCAGGTCAAGATATAAAAATTTCTAGCACCTAGAAGGTTCTCCTACCTGTCTCTGACAATAACCCCCCTTCCCAAAGGTGATCGCTGTTCTGACCTCTATAATCACAGATTAATTTTGCTGCTTCTTGAACTTCAGAAAAATGGAATTATACAATTGTTCTCTTTTGTGTTTGGCCTCTTTCAATCAACACGTCTGTGAGATTCAACCATGTTGCTGCATGGAATTGCTCATTTTTTGATTGCTCGACTTTTATCACCATTTATCTGTTCTCCTGTGTTGGACATTTGGGTTGTATCCAATTTGGGGCTATTGCAAATAGTGCTGTGAACAGTCTTGTACCTCTTTTAGTAGATATAAGCACACTCCTTTATGTTGGGTATATATCCAGAGGTGGCATTGCTGGGTTCTTACCAGCAATGTTATAATTGAGAGTTTCGGTTTTTCCACACTCTTGTCAACATTTGGTATTGTCAGTCCTTTTAGTTTTAGGCATTCTGGTGGGGTATAGTGATTTCTCACTGTAGTTTAAATTTGTATCTCCCTGATTTTTAATGAAGTTTTGCCCGTTGGTCATTTAAAGACTCTCTTGTATATTAAAGTCTTTTGCTCATTTTTAATTGGGCTGGTTTTTTTTTCCTTATTGATTTGCAAGTGTTCTATATATGTCCTGGAACACAAACCCTTTATTGGATAGCTTATTTAAAGCAATAATCAAGACAGTGTGATGTTGGCAAAAGAATATGTAAAGAGGCTGATGGACCAGAAGAGAGTTGAGAAAGACCCTTCCCCCCGCCCCGCTCACGTATATGGTCACCAGACTTATGACCAAAGCACCACTGTGATTCAGTATACATAGAATTGTCTTCCCAATAAATGGTGCTGGTCAACTGGGAATCCATATGGAGGATAAGGAGATCTTTGGCCTCAACTTCACCCCATATACAAAAATTGAATAATGATAGATCATAGTCCTAACCGTGAATGGTAAAACAGTTGCTTCTAGACGAAAACACAGAAAATATCTTCATGACCGTGGGCGCAGGCAAAACTCTTTTTGAAACGGAACCCAGAAAACGCTAATCCTGGAAGATCGTTAGATCAGACTTGATTCAAATTCAGAATTTCAGTTCATCAGAAGACACCAGTAAGAGAGTGGTTTGATTATTGGGTTTTTTTTTTCCCCGAATTTTTTGTTCTCTTTTGAAGGGCATTCCTGTAGGCGGGCATATCATCAGTTACTTGATAGAAAAGTCTCGAGTCGTCTATCAAAACCAGGGTGAGCGGAATTTCCACATCTTCTACCAGCTGCTAGAGGGTGGAGAAGAGGAGCTCCTTGCTTACCTGGGACTTGAGCGAGATCCGCAGCTGTATAAATACCTCTCACAGGTTGGAAAGACCAGCACCTGGTTCTGGTGGCCCTTTGGGGGGGGGGATCAGGGGTGTTTGGGGGACTTCTATGGGGTGTTCAATAACTTTCTCATTACCATTGTGGAGGTATTCTACTGATTGGTTTCTTGACCCCTCCTTTTACACCTGGCAGGTATATCATCTTGGTAAAGTAACCAATATCTCGGTGAGTGGTTCTCAGCCCTGGCTGAAGTTAGAATCACCCAAGGAGCTTTTGAAACACACAAATGCCTGGGCTCTACTTTCCAGAGATTCATATTTAATTGGTCTAGAGCAAGACCTGGACATCAGGGTGGTGTTATTTTTTTTCTTATAATTTTTTCAATTATAAACATTTTCAGTTTTCAGAAAAGTTGGATCAATATCATTACATGCCTCACTCACATTAAAAAAATTATTACCACTTTGCTATATCTGTTCTATCATCTAACTGCTGCTGAACCGTTTTAAAGCAATTTGCGATTTTATGGCACTTCCATCGCAAATAATTCAGCATGTAGCTTCTAAAAATAAGAATATTTTCTTATACCGTGCTACCATATTGAACCTTAAAAATTAACAATAATCTCCTTATATCATCTAACTAGTCCGTAGTCAAATTTTCCATTGTCCTCATAATACTATCTATAGCAGTTTCTTCCAACTAAGATAAACTCATGCATCGGCTATTACGTTTCTTTCAGTCTAGACTCTTACTTCTTTTCATAAAATTAACTGTGAAGATGCTAGAGCAGTAGATTGAGATTAAATATTTTTGGTAAGGACACTGCATAGATGCTCTGCGTAGGCATCCTGCATCATCTCAGCAGACACGTGTTGTCCATTGCTTCACTGTTAGTGATGTGAATTTGATCACTAGGTTAAGGTGGAGACAGATCTTTCCACTGTAGAAATATTTTCCATCAGGGTTGTTTTAAACATTCCTTGGTGATTAAATGTCATTCAGTGAATCCCCTGGATATTCTAATGCACAGCTGCGGTGAGAACTTCTGGTCTAGTGTGATAGAAACACACTGTCTATCTGAGTCCACAACCTATGGTACTTCATTCTGCTTTCAGAACTAGCTTGGAAAAGACTTTTTTTGCACCTTCCTGCCTTCCATCCCGAGAACTGTTTTCTGCGAAATGAATGAACATCCTCCCTTACAGAAATAGTTCAGACCATTTCTATGAGCAGTCCTAGGATGTAGTGTTGTACAAAGTGGCTTCCAGAATTTAACTTCCCAGCACGAGTTTTTTTGCAACCAGCACTAGAGTGTGGGATGCTCCGGATGTATAGCGCCTCTCAGGGTTTGATGTCACTAGCACCTTTTTGCCCCAAGGTTTTTGGATTTTTCTCTTCTCTCTGGGACTGGCTTGAACGGAGGTCACTTGGCAGAGTACAAAGCAGGGACATCATTTAAGAAAGAGAGCCATGTCTTGTAAAGTGAATACTGTAAAACGAAGACCAGCGTATCATAGTAAATCATGGAGGAAAAGACAACTTGATGGAAATTTATTTTGAAAAATGCAGCTAAATCAGGAAGATAAAAGAATCTCATAATCTCATTTTATACTTAACAAACTTTGTACTAATTCTTAGAGCAAAGAATAAATCAAATTTGATTTTTTTTTCTTTTTGAGGACCTCATTTTTCCGACAGAGCTGTGTGGGAGCATCACCTTTGGCTTTCGTAGCATGATCAGAGGATCAATTTGTTACACTCTTTGAGGACTTCATCCATTAAGGATGGATTTCATCCATTTAAGAGGACTTCATTTATGTAGGGCTTCTCCTAACCATTCGCTTATCAAATCACTCTCTTTGGGAATGTATCATGCCTCTATCCTTGCAGGTTTTTTCTGGCCCGATTAATTTGGCAAGATCCTTATGCCACAGTGGCTTTGGAAATGGCTCAAGCAATTCACCAGTATTATTTTGATCGATTTCATGTTCTCCTGTAACTTTGGCAAACTTTGTGACTGTTTGTAGTATATTTGCACTGCTTCCAAACCCCTAGGTGTCCTCTGAGGACTGACTTAGACTAGCCCTGCCCTTGGAGAGGCAAGAGCAGATGTTGCTAGTTGTGTGGGCAGGGATATTTGGGAGGTTGCAGATTTAACACTGGCCAGTTCACTGGTGAATGTTTTCATGGTATGACTCCTTTGTTTTCCCCACGCAACAAGGAACTCTTTTAAGGTAACCAATCTTCAGATAATCAGGAAACTAGGGATACTCTGCACTACAAAAGCAAAAAACAACAAACCCTCATCTAGAAGGTTTTCTCTTTAAATTGTGATACTGGTAGTCTGTTACTGGTTTAAAAGAAAGCCTCTAGAGTTAATGGGCAAAGTCTTATTACACTTCCTGTAGAATCTGTGTTTCTCTAGATGCCGAACTTTTATTTCCTTGAGTGAAGGAAATCCTGCAGTGAAGTTTCTGATGTTGGTTGCTAAGTGAGTCAAGATTATTTTCTGAATTTAAACTCTGTCATTTTCCTGTATGTTTCAGCAGATATCTATTGAGACAAGTGTTTCCAATGTATTCAGCAAAAATGGCAAGAAAACCTATTTTTAAAAACACACTAAAGATATGCCACTAATATGTAACTTTGAAAGTTTTCCCAGACAGATTTTTAAACAAAATTGCAGATAAATTTGAAAAAAGCAGCAGTTGGCAAATCGTCAGGTGCTAAACAGTTAGAATAAAATCCATTTTTTTCACAGCTCAGAACATTATAGAACTAGCTTTCTCGTGCTTGTAGAGAAAATCATTTTGATTAGGAGTAGGTGTTTATAAACCTAACTGTCCTTATAAAAATGCTGTTAAGTGACCCAATTCTGTGTCAACAGGGCCACTGTGCCAAAGAGTCATCTATTAATGACAAGAACGACTGGAAAACTGTTTCCAATGCCTTTTCTGTCATCGATTTTACTGAAGATGATCTTGAGGTATGAGCCCCCCGAGGGCAGAGATGCCAGTAGTCAGGTCTGGGATTGAGGAAACCATCCTGGTTTCTTGGTGATTACACAGTAGGGTTGCCAGATTCAGCAGATAAAAACATAGGACACTTAGGTACATTTGCATTTCAGATAAACACTGACTAAGTTTTTAGTAGAAGTATGTCCCAACATTGCATGGGACAAACTTCATATTAAAAATTAGTCATTGCTCATAAATACACTACCATGTGTAAAATAGATAGCTCGTGGGAACCTGCTGTATAGCACAGGGAGCTCAACTCGGTGCTCTGTAACGACCTAGATGGGTGGGGGATGGTGGGGGGAGGGAGGTTCAAGAGGGAGGGGATATATGTATACATATAGCTGATTCATTTCATTGTACAGCAGAAACTAACACAACATCGTAAAGCAATTTTACTCCAATAAAAAAAAAGAAAAAAATTAGTCATTGCTTACTTGAAATTCAAATGTTAACTGGGCATTCTGCATTTTATCCAGCAGCCCTGAATTTTCCCAGTGCTGGGTGCCAGCAGGTGGTCATGTTTCCTCTTCCCCTTAAACCCAATCTCAAATATTTAATCCCCTAGAGTTCTAGGAATATCATTTATTTATGCTTCTATATTGGAACAAACTGGACCAAATTGTAGGATTTATAAACAGTTTGTTTTTTACATCTTTTTGTCCTTGTTTTCTGGGTGGGGGTGGGTGGGTTGTTAAACTATTGATCTTTCAAGGACCAGGATATAATTTTAAAAAATATATATATGTGTATGTATATATACACATATGTGTGTGTATATATATATATATACACACATATATATACACACATATATCTGGGATCATGACATTTGAACATTAGATTGGTGGGGAGGCACAGGGTGATATCAAAATAGCAGTGTCTTGTGCTGGAGATGAGTGAGGCATCATCTTGCCCTCCGCAGAGGCTCTTTCCCGGCTTCCCTTAATATCTGGGGAAGGGGGAGACTCCATTCGTTCTGTGAGCTCCAGGCTGGAATTCAGGGGCGGGGCATTCTCCCTCGGGTATCTCCCCTGATGACATTTATCAATTAGGCAGCCACCGTCTTCTCTCCCTGTCCTCCTCACCACTTCCCACATTCCTAGAATCTCTATGGAATTATTGCCAGTGTCCTACACCTGGGGAACATCTGTTTTGAAGCGAACCAGCAAGGCTGTGCCTCCATACCAGACACCCACGAGATCAAATGGATTGCCAAGGTGATGGTCCAATTTGGGAGAGCCCCGGTGTGGGGGGAGCAGACACTCTCAGAGACGGAGAGGCGGGGAAGGGGAGTGAGGCAGCCGGATGCCCACGTCCCAAATGGCTCACATCGTGTTCTTCCAGCTGACACTGGTTAGGAGGTTTAAAGAGCATGGGGGTAGATGAGGGAGTGGGTAAAAGCCAGTTGGTTGAAAGACCAAATATGATCTGTTTTGCATTAAAGCACAATTAGTTGGGCAGGTACACCTGGACCCGGAAACTCTTTATTAGTGAGTAAAGTTGGGTTACTGAATGGCATTTTGATTTCCATTTATTCAGCTCCTAGGGGTCAACCCATGGGTCCTTCTGGAAGCTCTCACCCATAGAAAGATTGAAGCCAAAACGGAGGAGGTAAAAATGGCTCTAGGTGGAAATGTACCTGCCCTTCCCACCACTGCTGCCAGCAGGATGGTGGCCCTAGGGGAGGCCAGACTCCTGAATCCTCCCCACCAGGTCCTGTGTGGTCCAGCTTCTGGCAGCATCTCCTGCCTTAACTTCCCCATCCCCCAACATCCCACCATCACAAGCTCTCTGTGCCTCACACTCGCCCTGCCTTCCCTCCACAGAGTCTTTGCATATGCTGTTCCCTCTGCTGGAACACTTTTCCCTATGCTTCTTGTAGTTAACCCAGCCTTATCCTTCAGTTCCCAGGGATCATTTCTTCAGAGTCCTTTCCCTGCTCATCCCACCCCTACCCTGAAGCACCATATGTATCTCCTTATAGCACTTGTCACTCTCAGCTTGAGAGCAGCATGACGCTTCTTTGTGTGACTTGTTGAATGTCCCCCTGCCAAATGTGAGCCCACAAAGGCTGGAACCGTTTGTCTCAGTCATGGCTATGTATCAGCACAGAGCCTGGCGCTCAAGAAATAGCATAAACAGCACAGGCGGGAGGCGCATCTTTCCCCAGCAAGTATCCTTCCCTAGTCATCTTTTTTTTTTTTTTTTTGCGGTACGCGGGCCTCTCACCGTTGTGGCCTCTCCCGTTGCGGAGCACAGGCTCCAGACGCGCAGGCTCAGCGGCCATGGCCCACGGGCCCAGCCGCTCCGCGGCACGTGGGATCCCCCCGGACCGGGGCACGAACCCGCGTCCCCTGAAACGGCAGGCGGACTCCCAACCACTGCGCCACCAGGGAAGCCCCCCTAGTCATCTTTAAAGCCTAGGTTGAACACTCAGGAGGCCTTTTAATTATTTTAACCTCTGTAAAGATGTACCTGTCGTTCTTCTCAGGTGATATGCCCACTGACGCTAGAACTCTCTGCCTACGCTAGAGATGCAATGGCAAAGGCCGTTTACGGACGAACATTTACTTGGCTGGTCAACAAAATCAATTCCTCCTTAGTGAACAAGGTTGGTCCACACACAGTGGGTAATGTGCTCACTAACATGGTAATGTTTTATAACCAACCTCTTTAAAGAATTTGTGAGAATTGACTGTACGCTCCTGGTGGGCAGGGATGGTGTCCTGTACGCTCCTGGTGGGCAGGGATGGTGTCTTTTCACGTCTACATTTCCAGTGTCTAGCACACAGTAGGCTCACAAAAATGCATGCTGAATGATCTTGGCTGGGTGTCCCCAAGTGTGGGACACACAGCATTTCAAGTATGCCAGGTGGCTTTAAGTATACACAGAAGCTTTTCCTTTTAACAGTATATTTTAATGTGTATAAGAAAAAACAGGCTGACTCCTTCGAATTTACCCCATGGGCATGTTTCCTTTTTAAGTGGAGTTATTTAAATTAAAAAGGGAGTTTACTCAAAGCTGGAAATTAAGGAAATGACGATACGAGGGCAACGGGGTACATAGATGTGGTGAGACTCACGGAGGAAGCATGCAAAGGACAGATTTGGATACATTGACTCAGTACATCATATACAATGTTAAATTGTGTCCCTTAATAAAAACCAAAAAAAAGGCATGCTCTCTTCAAATAGCCATCCTTGCGGGACAACACTTGGTCCTCTGTTGAAAATGATATCCAAAGTATCTGCCCTCTCTCCTGGATAAACATCTCCTTCCTGCTGTTTCTAGCTTCCTTCTTTCCTTCCCTCCCTCTCTCCCTTCCTTCCTTGTTTTCTTTTTTTCTCTTCCTCTTCTTTTCTCTCCCTCTTTCTCTATCTCTTTCTTCTTCTTCTTTGTTTTTGGATTGAATGTGGGATTGGGAGGCTGAAGAGGGCTGAAGCGAGGAAGTGAATCAGAAGAAGGTTTCACTGCTCCGGTGATGGATAAGGAAGCTGGGATGGGATCTGGGGAGGCCGCAGGCAGGAAGAGGCAGGCTGGGAAAATTATTTCTACCCTAAGGTTCTTCTGTGAGCCATTGCTGGAGAGAGAAGGCATGAGATTTATAGCCAAGTCCCAGATTCGGGGACAGCTACCAGGTTTTGAGGGTCACAGAGTAAACAACCTTAACGATTAATGGTGTGTGTTACATTGACTAGGATTTCACTGGGAAAACTGTGATTGGATTGCTGGATATCTATGGATTTGAAGTCTTTGACAAGAATGGGTGAGTTCATTGTTACCCACTGGTTCTTTGTTTTTCTTTAAGGTCTGAGTCTGGTTTATGGCATCTCTGATGTTATTGGAATTCATTTTCCTATTTCTAGAAATTCTCCAGATTTGCATAGCCCCTACCTAATAGACTTTTCTAGAACCGGAATAACTATAAAAAATGCAAATGTCTTTTAGCTTGACTCTTCTGATCTATTTAGTAAATTATTTGTTTAATAAGGGCTTTGGTTTTTCTGTATGGAAAAGCATCCTTAAAAATAAGTAAAAGCAATTTTTTAAAACTTGGTCTACTCACGTAGCTTTAGTTACTTAAATCTTTTGCACCTCTAGTTTTGAACAGTTCTGTATAAATTACTGCAATGAGAAACTCCAGCAACTATTAATTGAGAGAACCCTAAAAGCGGAACAGGCAGAATATGAAATGGAAGGTATAGAGGTAAATGTTTCGATGTTTTCTCCTCATTTGATTTCTTAACCTAGCAAAAGACATTTACTTGCGAAATATTATTTCATTGGAGATTTTTCCGGATTAGTACTAAGGATTATTTTTCACTCCTTCTCTGCTTATTTCGTGGGAAGTTATTTTGATATTCAGCAAGTATTCTTTTTGAAATGTTAGAGATAAAAATCAGATTTGGGAAAAACAGTTGGAAAATCACTTTAAAAGAATTATATTTGATGTTTATCTTAATCCTTCTTGGAGAATTTTTTTCCTCTTTGTCATTTTAGTGGGAGCCAATTCAGTATTTCAACAACAAGATCATCTGTGACTTGGTAGAAGAGAGGCACAAGGGAATCATTTCCATTCTGGTGAGAAAATTAACATTGACTTGGGGCCCATTCAATGGTATTTACAATACCCGGAAGATCTTTTCCCCAGGCTTACAAAGGGTTAAGAGTGAAATCCACTGGATTATTGAAGGATGCAAGTTGAACTTTTTTGCTGAATGTTTGCTGCAGGCTTTAGGCCGAGCGTCCCCCTCTTGTTCAGATTCACAGACCTAAATTATAGCCCATCAGGAGATCACAAGGAAAGACCTTTTATCATGAAAGCATGCGTGTCTCTCTTCGATAGACATGGCAGGATGAGCCAGGGAACTGGGGACCAGGTTTAGGCACTTGGGGGAGGGGCTGCTTTCATGCTTAGCGCTGAGCAGGGAGCCAGAAGACTTAAAGGAAGGCTTTATAGAGAATATCCGTGGATCCTGAGTTGAGGCTCTGTGAGGTGGGCCTGTGACCTTGTTTTGAACTATTGTGACTTCTGAGAACATCAGGGTCCTCGAATCCACGATGGTTCCACTTCAAACATCAACGTCTCTAACAAATTCTGAAGGCCAGTGAGAAATGACTTCCCTGCCTTCCTTGCCTTCCATTCAGGATCATCTGTAGTATGGTTTGCCTCCCTGTTAATGAGAATTACTGGTCCCCTTCCTCCTCCTGCCTCCCCGACAGCTAACTGCTGTGTGAACCCACGATTCTGAAGCACAGCAGGGACATTGATGGGTGGTGACTGTAGTCGCCAGGAACATGGGCACCATCTCGATTCAAATCCCAGCCCTACTGCGTATTAGCTGTGTAAGCTTAGGTAGGTGTCTTAACCTCTCTGAGCTCCAATTTCATCATCTTTCAGTGGGTCCAGTGATAACAGCACTTACCTCAGAGAGGAGCTGTAAGGACAAATTAAGTGAAATAATACATGCAGAGGGCTTAGAACTATACCTGGTGCGTGGCAAGCATTCAGAATCTATCCGTTCAACAAATACCTATTGAATGCTTACTTTGTGCCAGGATTCTGCCTTGTGCTTTGAGACATGGCCGTGGACAAAACAGGTCAAAACAGCTGCACTCAGAGGCTTTAAATTCTCACATGGAGAGACTAACAACAAACAGGTGAATGGGCAAAATGCACAGATTGTGCAGTGGAGAGAAAAGCAGGAAAGATTAGATGTGCTGGGGAGGGAGGTTCAATTTTAGGTAAGATGGTCTAGGAAGGATTCTCTGAGAAGGTGACATTTGAGCAAAGACCTGAAGGTGGGGACAAGCTGCGTGGACGTCCAGGAAGCACAGACTGACGTAAGCTAGTACATGTACGTTCAACGTGCCTACAGATTGCTAGACTAGTATTTTAAAATACCTTAGTAATAAAGTACTTGTTTCTATTTGGTTTGCCATAGATGGAATCAGAAAGCATAGAAATGTTGCTTTGTAAGGATTGTTTCTCCAACATGAACCCAGCTTTTTTGTTGTTTTAATAAAAGCTACAGGGTTGATTCATTTTTTTTAAGATGGTCAATTAAATGTTATCACTGTTGAGGACCCAAAACAGGAAATAGACATAGCTTGTGAAATAGGAAAGGCTAGACTCAACTAGTTTTACAGCTCGCTTTCCCTGAGGGCTTTGCTCCTAGTCAAAGAGGGTATGTTCTTGGCCAGCTGGTTACGAGTGGTAAAGAGACAATGAAGTTGAGTGTTTCAGCTGGTTATGAAAGCTGCGAAGTATCTCTGGGAAGACTTTGGACACAGGCGTCAGCCAGGTGGGAGAGTTGACTTCTCATGGAAATTTCCAGTCTCTCTGGTTCCAAGGTTCCCTGATCAGATTTGAGAAGCTGAGCACGTGTGATGGATTACCCTTCCTCCCCCAGAAATGTTCACCCAAACTTGTGTGAGATGATATATTTCAATCCACTACATTTTGCCCCAGCTGGTGGAAGCATTTAAACTTGGAATTGATGGAGGGTGGTGCCATGAACAGAGACTTCTGTTTCTGTTTTGTAGGATGAAGAATGTATTCGTCCTGGTCCTGCTACAGACTTGAGTTTCCTGGAGAGATTGGAAGAGAAAGTGGGCAAGCACGCACACTTCCAAACGTAGGTGTCTCCTTGCGAGGCTGCTGCATGGGGGAAGGTCATGTAGAGTTGACCTTCGAACAACACGAGTTTTAGCGGCGTGGGGCCACTTATACATGGGTTTTTTTTTTCCTCAATAGTAAATACTTCCAGTATTACGTGATCCCATCCCCTGTTGGTTGAATCCATGGATACGGAAGGCCAGCTATGAGTTATACACAAATTTTTGACTGCGTGGAAGTCGGTGCCCCTAAACCCCATGTCGTTCAAGGGTCAACTGTATCTCCGTTATCTTGGATATATGGACAGTGCTCTCCAAGAGTACAGATACTTCTTCATTCCTAGAAATATGATGATACGCCAACTGCACAACTTTTGTTGGTAGGGGTCAAGCTCATGTGAATTCCAAGTAGAATTTTTTTTTTTTAAGATTTTGTGTCTTTATTCATCATCATTTCATTTTGGACATGTCCACATGCATGAAATGTCTCTTCTTAATTCAGGTATAAAATTCATGCGGTGGTGTATGTAGATCTGAATTGTACAACCAGATGAATTATGGTATTTGTGTGTACCCACATCACCATCCCACAGATGAAGACATAGAGCATTTACAGCACCCCAGAAAATCAACTAGAAATTTAACATAGTCTTTGAGACAAGGAGGAGAGAATTTGAGGGCATGTGCTCTGGAGTCGTAGGGAGCTGGTTATGAATCCCAGTTCAGCCACTTATTAGACACGTGACTTCGGGCAAGCAATACTCCTGAGTTTGAGTTTCCCCTTCTACAAGATGGGATAATTAATGTACCTACCATATAGCATTGTAAATGACTACATAAATCACCTAGTGTAATTTCTGGCCATAGCAAAGATTCAGTAAATTGTAGTGACTATTAGACTATTGCAGTGACTTATAGACTATTGAAAGGATAAATAAGTGGAACTGGATAAGTATATGAATCAAGAATGGGAAAATAAGTTGTAAGATCTTCACAAATGGGATAATATGTGGCCATGAGAATGAACAATCTGTAATACATGTAATGATGTAGGTAAATCACAAAAGCATGTAATCAAGAGAAATCAGACACAAAAGAGTACATACTATATGGTTCCATTCCTATGAAATATCAAACCAGGTAAAAACAACGTCTTCTGTTAGCTGTCAGGCTGTACCTGGAGAGGGCTCAAGGTTGGGGGTTCTCAGTGACTAGTAATGTTCTGTCTCTTGATCTGATGCGAGTCACACAGAAGAATTCAGTTTGCAAAAACTCATTGAGCTGTGCACTTGGGATACGTGGGTACATAATATATATGTATATACATTTCAAAAAATTTATAAAAGATTATGAATCACCAGGATCTGAAAAACAATGTTTCATCAGTATCTTAGTCTCTCAGCATCGTAAAAATGTAAAGTAGTAAAACTGACTTTTAGGCATCACCTAGAAAAATGGAAGTTATTTCATTGTACAAATAAATGTGTTTCTGTGACTCATGTATTTTTTTTTCCATTCCTCGGTGCTTATGAGAAGGAAGGATCTAATTTTAGAGAGACCTTGGTCTGTAGCCAGAAGAAATCGGAGGCGAGGTTTCCTGGGAGCTGCCCTTTGCGGTTAGCTTTCAGTGCCGGCCTCCAGCTGATTGTCACAATCCTAAACAACTCTTTTGCTTTATATGTTGGTGCATTTTGTGGCAGTGATGTAGAAAGTTTCAGTTCGTGTCTATTTCTGTCTTGCTGCAGCCGGAAGCTGGCAGGTCCAAAGGGCAGAAAGAGGATTGGCTGGATGGAGTTCCGGCTCTTCCACTATGCGGGAGAGGTCACATACTGCACCAAGGGTGAGTGTCTGTGGGGCACAGGTTACAGGTCACAGCCATGCAGGTGCCCCCGAGTCCACTGAAAAAATGCCGCACATCTGTCTCAAATGTTCCCTAGCCCCGCGTGCAAACACGCCATTTTAAAAGTATTTTTAAAGTTTTTACTTTTATATATGACCACTTTATTGTGACAATTCACATAGCATCTATTTCACCCGTTTAAAGTGTACAGTTCAACAGTTTTTAGTATATTCACTCTGCAATTGTGCAGTTATCGCCACATTCTGTTTTAGAACATTTCCCCATCACCCCAAGAAGAGCCCCTTTACTCATTAGCAGTCACTCCCCATTTTCCCCCAGCCCCTCTCCCCCAGCCCTAGGCAACAAACCAGTCTACTTTCTGTCTCTGTAGATTTGCCTATTCTGGACATTTCATAGAAATGGAATCACACAACATGTGGACTTCTGTGTCTGGCTTCTTTCACTTATATAATGTATAATGTTTTCAGGGTTCATCCACGTTGTCATTCCTGTTTAATTGCCAAATAATATTCCATTGCATGGTTACACCACATTTTGTTTATCCCTTCATCAGTTGATGGGCATTTGGGTGGTTTCCTCTTTTTCGCTATTATAAATAATGCTGCTGTGAACATTTTTTTCAAAGAATTTTTCAAACACTTTCTTTTGTCACTTCTGCTTTAGGTTCTAGATAATTTTTACTTCTAAATAAGTTTATTTTGCTAAAAAATCTTTAAAAAGTAAAATACTGTGTATTGGGTTTTTTCCCTTAAGTACAGAGTGGTATAAAAAACTTTTTAAATAGGACAAATCTCTCTATGTATATAACTTATTGATTTTTGTGTAAAGAATAAAGTAATACACCTGCAAGGCTAGAAATTTCTGACAGTACAGAAAAGTACAAAAGGAAAACTAAAAACCCCTTTTATTCTTAGTCTCTCCCTGAGGTAAATACAAGAACCAACTGGAAAATACAAATGTCTCATGCATATACTTACACACGCGGGGACATGCACGTGTGTACACACACACACATCTAAGTAGCACAGATTGTTATTTTGTGTCATCTCTTTTTTTTTTTTTTTTTTTTTTTTTTTTTTTTTTAAATTTATTTATTTATTTTTGGCTGTGTTGGGTCTTCGTTTCTGTGCGTGGGCTTTCTCTAGTTGCGGTGAGTGGGGGCCACTCTTCATCGCGGTGCACGGGCCTCTCACTATCGCGGCCTCTCTTGTTGTGGAGCACAAGCTCCAGACGCGCAGGCTCAGTAGTTGTGGCTCACGGGCCTAGTTGCTCCGCGGCATGTGGGATCTTCCCAGACCAGGGCTCGAGCCCGTGTCCCCTGCATTGGCAGGCAGATTCTCAGCCGCTGCGCCACCAGGGAAGCCCCTGTGTCATCTCTTTTGCATTTTTCATTTAATGGATATTGGCAATCATTTGGGCTCCAACTAATATTCATTGAGCTCTCACTATGGGCCAGGCACTGTCCCTAATGCTTTACCTCTGTTGCTTGTTTAGACCTTACAGAACCACCCTGTGAGGTGGGCAGCCTTATTAGCCCCCTTTTAATCTATGAGGCACTGTACTCAGAGAAGTTAAATAACTTGACCAAGGTCACACACCCAGGCCTCTTGCCTCCAGACCTGCATTTGCTCTCCATAGCAACAAACAGATTCCTCTGCGTTTCTTCTGGAAAGCTACAGGTACTCTCTGTGGGGCTGTGTCCTGTCATCTGTTTGATGGCCTCTGGTTGTTTCCAGCTTTGTCTCTTATAAACGCTGGTGTGTTTGACACTTTTGTCTATTCCACTTAGCCAATTTGTACACATTATATACCTAGGATAAATTCCCAGAAGTGGCATTGCTAAGTTAAAGATTCTATCAAAAGAACTGAAAGCAGGAACACGAACAGATATTTGTACACCCACGTACATAGGGGCATTATTCACAATAGCCTAAAGGTGGAAGCAACTCAAGTGTCCATCGATGGATGAACGGATAAACAAAATGTATTCTATCCTTTCAATGGAACATTATTCAGGCTTAAAAAGGTAAGACATTCTGACACCTGCTACAACATGGATGCACCTTGAAAACATTATGCCAAGTGAAAGAAGCCAAACACGAAAGGACAAATCCATTCCACTTACGTGAGGTACGTAGTCAAATTCATAAAGGCAGAAAGTAGAGTAGGGGTTATCAGGGGCTTCAGGGAGGAGGAACGGGGAGTTAGTGTTGAACCAGTACAAATTTTCAGCTGGGGAAAAAGAAAAGTGTTCTGGAGATGGATGGATGGTTGCACAACGATATGAATTCGCTTAATGCCGCTGAACTGCACACTTAAAGATAGTTTAAATGGTAAATTTTATGTTATGTATGTTTTACCCCAATAAAAATGTTAGTTTTGATAAGTCCAAATTGTCATCTAAAAAGGTTGTATCTTAGACATTGCCAATGCAGCTTTTTTTTTTTTTTCCTGATGCATGTCATCTTTAGCTGGTTTTGACTTTATAATGCCATCTAGTTACTAATTTAATTACTAACTGGCTAGGTTTTAAGTGAGCATTGATAAGCCAAGTTTTAAAATTGGAAATAATGCGTCTTCCTTTGATGCCATTGGGTACCACTGGTCCAAGTGCTTGTGCTTGTTTTTTGTCAGTGGTGGGGGTGATTTTCTCATTCATCTACGTAGTCTCACCTGGCTGCCCTTGGAGCTCAGCTCCCTTCCATTGTTTCAATGTCATTCATTGTATGTGTAGTTCTTTACTAGGGCACATGTACAATATTCAGTGTAAAGACTCCACGTTCATGGGATAGCTCATCGGGGTTTAGCGTGTAGCATGTGAGCTATAGGTCAGTTCTGAGGACTTGGTTCTTGACCAAGGATGGAGTTATCCCCCAGGGACATCTAGCAGTGTCTAGAGATCTGGCCAGGGCTGCTGCTAAACATCCACAATACGCAGGACAGCCCCCCAAACAAAGAATGATCCAGCCCCAAATGTCAGTATTGCCAAGGCTGAGAAACTCTAATCCTAAAAGATTATTTTTAGAATTTCCCTTTACACTCAGTTGGGACGGAATTGTATTTTTACTCAAAAACATTGATTCAGGGATTTCTTATTCAATGTTTTACAGGATTCTTGGAAAAAAACAATGACCTCCTCTACAGACATCTGAAAGAAGTAAGTCTGAAACTTCAGCATATGTGTTTCTGATGGTTATGAGATATCACCTGTGATACTGACTTTGGGATAGATTTGGCTTTCTGGATTTTTCTCTTCCATGCATTAAATTGGAACTCCAGCATGTCATGGCCGGAACAGACATTTAAGATCATCTGTATGAACACTTGACTCAACAAACCCATTCATATGTGTGTGGTGTCCCTCCTGTGTGCCAGGCATGGTGCTAGCTCTGGGGTCTCAGTGGTGAACAAGGCAGTCCTCGTTCTCAAGGAGGCTTATCATCGTGGGGTGGGGGCAGGGTGGGGAGGGAGGGAGGAGTGGCTGAGAATAAATACATACACAATTAAGTTATCCATCTGTGAGAAGTGCTATGAAGAAAATACGGAACTATCCGTGTCCCCTGCATCGGCAGGCGGACTCTCAACCACTGCGCCACCAGGGAAGCCCGAGAGGGACATTTTAAATTTAGTTTAAGTGGTCTGAGAAAACACCCTCATTGAGATGACTTTGAACTGAAACCTGAATGAGAAGGATCTTGGCCTTGGAAAGATCAGGGGCTACTCCAGGTAGAGGGAACAGCATGTGCAAAGGCCCTGAGGCCCAGGTGAGCTCAGCATGTGTTCAGTGAGGGGGGCATTGAGAGCTCAGCAGGATGAGGTCCCCAGGGAGGAGTAGAGATCTTGTCTTGGAGCAGTGGGAATACACTGGGGTGACACAATCCGAGGATGAAGAAACTGAGACCCAGAGAGATCATGACTTGTTCAAGATCATATCTCAAGGTGGGGCAGGAACCAGGTTATGCCCCTGGGGCTACCAATGAAATTCCATCTCTTTTCATATGCCTCACTGATCAGAGAAACCTTGAGTTTTTTTAAGCCTTTATTTTGTATTAAAATAGTTAACTGTTTTTTTAAAATTGGATCGTATTTAATGAGCTTGGTTTACAAAAAGCTTAAATAAACCTAGAGAGACATTTTCAGAGAGAACATGCAAACGGTTCATCTCAGGAGTGTTTTCTGCCCTTCCCTATTTTTCTCTACCACTTTAGGACCACTTGTCCCAACCTCTGGGATTCAGGATGGATAAGCGATTCCTAACTTTGGATGTCTGTTCCAGGTGGTGCTCTCTGGGTCTGAGTCTCAGCCTGTGGAGGTCTCATGGCAGATTTCCCCATCAGTGAAGTGGGTCTGTTGATGCCTTCCTCTTGGAGTGGAAGGTTCTGTTGGACAAATGGGAGACAGTGTTCCCCTTGTGGCTTTCCCCTCTGTGGGCATTGCCCATCCCCTTCACAAACCCATCCATGAAGGGTGCTTCCCACAGGAAGAATCTCTAAATCTCCCACTTTTTCCACCAGGGCTGAAGTTCCTTGTACTTTCTGAGATGGGTGCTTTCTAATTTTTAAAATTTCCTACCTGCAAATTACTCTCTCATGCCACTGTGAGTTTAAAATTGGGGTGAGTTTAAAAAAATTCTTTTCTAAATTTTAACTCTGGCAAAATACACATGCATAATATGAAACTTACTATGTCAATCATTTTTAAGTGCACAGTTCAGTTGTGTTAAGTACATTCCCATTGTTGTGCAATCCACCTCCAGAACTCTTTTCATCTTGCAAAACTGGAACTCTGTACCCATTAACCACTAACTCCCTTATTCCTCCTCCCCTCCAGCCCTTGGCAACCACTTTTCTACCTTGTATATGAATTTGGCTACTCTAGGTACTTATATAAGTGAAATTACACAGTATTTGTCTTTTGTGTCTGGCTTGTTTCACTTAGCATCACGTTGTCAAGCTTCATCCATGTTGTTGCATGTGTCAGAATTTCCTTCCTTTTTAAGGCTGAATCATCCTCCATCGTATGGCTATAAGGAAAAATATTTTTTGTGTGTGTCCAATTAAAATTTTTGAAAAGATATGCACAGAAGGAAAGATCAGACATACCAAAGCTGATGTCCTTGGACCCATGTCAACAAGTCCGTCTCCTGAGAGCCAGCTGTTCTAACCAGTTTATTGTGTATCCTCCCAGGGATGGTACAGACCACGACGTGTGTGTGTGTGTGTGTGTGTGTGTGTGTGTGTGTGTGTCCCTTTTTCTTTTCTCTTCATACACACTATGCATGTGGTCCTGCATCTTGCTATTTTTTCACTTAACACCGTATCTTGGAGATCATTCTTAAAGAGCTGGTTTGTTCTGTAGCAGCCTAGCTGGACTGGAAATAATTATTGCTTCATCATGTCCAAGGAAAAATAATCAGATGGCCTCACCAAGTAGACAGAGCACTGGATATAGTACAGATCTTCCTCAACTTACATGGGTTACATCCTGATAAACCCATCATATATTGAAAATATCGTAAGTTGAAAATGCATTGACTACACCTAACTACTGAACATCGTAGCTTAGCCTAGCCCATCTTAAAGGTGCTCAGAATGGTTACGTTAGCCTACAGTTGGGCCACATCACCTAATACAAAGCCTATTCTATAATAAATTATTGAATATCTCATGTTATTGATTAAATACTGTACTGAAAGTGAAAAACAGAATGGTTTTGAGTATATTGGTGATCGCGTGGCTGACTGGGAGCCGTGGCTTGCTGGGCTGCCCAGCACCATGAGAGTGTTGTAAGCCCAGGAAAAGTTAAAAAAACAAAATTCAAAGTATGGTTTCTATTGAATGTTCATCACTTTCATCCCACTGTAAAGTCAAACCATCGTAAGTCGGGGACAGTCGGTATTTGAACATTTTCTTCTACATATGATTGTGTTTTTCTTTTTAATTAATTAATTTTTTGGGGCTGCATTGCGTCTTCGTTGTGGTGCACGGGCTTCTCATTACGGTGGCTTCCCTTGTTGCGGAGCACGGGCTCTAAGCGCGCAGGCTTCGGTAGTCGTGGCACGCGGGCTTAGTAGTTGTGGCGCACGGGCTTAGTTGCTTCGCGGCATGTGGGATCTTCCTGGACCAGGGCTCGAACCCGTGTCCCCTGCATTGGCAAGTGGATTCTTAATCATTGTACCACCAGGGAAGTCCCTATGATTGTGTTTTTTTTTTGTGTGTGTGTGTGTGTGGTACGCGGGCCTCTCACTGTTGTGGCCTCTCCCGTTGCGGAGCACAGGCTCCGGACGTGCGGGCTCAGCGGCCATGGCTCATGGGCCCAGCCGCTCCGCGGCATGTGGGATCTTCCCGGACCGGGGCACGAACCCGTGTCCCCTGCATCGGCAGGCGGACTCTCAACCACTGAGCCACCAGGGAAGCCCCTATGATTGTGTTTTTTCCCCTCTTCTTCTTCAAGTGCTCCCAAGGCAGATGGCTCTGGTCCACTGTGCACACTTGTGTGAACTTTCCTGAAGACCCCTTCATGAGTTCTGAAGCAGCAAATGTGGTACTCATTTCTCTTTACCTACAGGTGCTGTGCAGGTCCAAAAACAGAATCCTGAAGGAATGCTTCCGGGTGGCCGAGTTAGAAAACCGGAGAAGGCCACCAACAGTGAGTGGCAGGGGGAAATGCCTGTGCAAAATTGGAAAGGTAGCAAAAATCACCCAGAGGGTGCAAGTACTTCAGTTACCTATGCTTTTTAAGCTGTCCTCTCCTTTGTTTGGAAGTATCACTCTCTAAATGTTCTACTAAATGTATATTTTCCAAGGTTAGAACCCGTGTGTTCATTTGCAGACATTCATTGAGCACCTACTGTGTGTCAGGCACTGTGCTGGGCACAGGGGTATCTACCAATAACAGAACAGACGGTGTTCCTGCCCTCGTGGGGTTTACAATCTAGTGGGAGATGCTATAGGAAGATACAGTAAGTCCCCTACACACAAACCTTCAAGTTGCGAACTTGCAAAGATGCAGACGTGCGTGCCAGCAACGTCAGGCATGAGTGAAATTGCAGCTTGCCCTCCATCTCCCATTGCTGACGGTCCTTCAGCTCTACTGTCTCCCACCTCCTCTCCCTCCTCCAGTCAGGAACTCTTCTTGCCTGTTCCCTCCATGCCAGCCCCTGGATGCCAGCTGTTGTGCTGTCCTGCCGTACTTTTCAAGGTGCTGTCCTGTGAGATTAAAAACGTTTTCTTATTTTTTGTGTTTGTTTTTAATTCACTATTGTGTGAAAAGTATTATAAACCTGTTACAGTACGGTACTACATAGCCGATTGTGTTAGTTCGGTACTTAGGCTAACTTTGTTGGACTTATGAACAAATTGGACTTAATGTGCTCTCAGAACGGAATTTGTTCATATGTAGGGGACTTACTGTATCATCAAATAAAGAAAGAAATTCCAGTAGTGCGAGTGACATAGAGGAAGCTTGGTAACAAGGAAACAGGAAGGTGGTGGAGGGTGACTGGCTCAGCGGCAATGCTGGCTCCTACGAGGTGCTCACTTTGTATTCGCCAAGTGAGGGAAGCATCCTGGAAAGATGCTTGTCCAGCCTCCACTTGACCAGACTGAGCTTGGGCTTCTCAGGCCAGGACATTCAAAGCCTTCTCTTAATGGACAAAACGGTCTGTGACAGGTAACAAGCAAAACAGTCTGTCGAGTGTTTGAGTCTAAAGGGCCAGTCCTGTGATTTAACCAGTCTTCTCTGTATACATGGGGAGCAACAGTGTCTGTTTAGCTCATTCTCTCTCTCCCTGCAGGTGGGGACTCAGTTTAAAAACAGTCTGAGCAGCCTTCTGGAAATTCTCATCTCTAAGGAACCTTCGTACATCCGTTGCATCAAGCCCAACGAGAGTAAAGAACCCAGTGAGTTGTGAATTGTTCAGAACACTGAGCTCAGGGAAATGAGGCTGGGCGGAAAACCAAGACGACAGTGGGGAAAGTCCTAAAAACCACCACAGGCTTGCTGCTTGTTCTCTGTTTTAAATAATAGAAGGCAAATGAATAAGGAGGAGGGTTTCTTTCATGGTCCTATGTGAGCTTTGCTCAGAGCGTGGCCAGTTTCAGGACTAACACAGCTGAGCCAGGCAGACCTCAGACGTGAGGGGAAGCAACACTGCTTCTCTCCAGCCAGTGAAGAATCTTCCAAAATGGTCTATGACTTGGGTGTTTTCTAAGCTTGTGCCGTGGTCTCATAACAAAGCTGTACAGTCAAAGGCTTATAGAATCCAGGCAGGAAGAGCGAATGAGTGAAGCAGACCAGCTGTAATGCAATAGGGAATGGAGGGGACCGTGGCCAGCTGGAGAGGGCACACCCCTGTCTAAAGGGGCAGTCCTCCTTCCTTAGGGCCATTTGTTGCCATGTGGGGCTCTAGGCCCAGAATGGCCAGATCTCATGGATTTTCAAGAGAAACCAGAAATTCAGACTTTCCTGTAAAATCCCCCCATTAAGAGAAACACAATTAGGACCTAACAAAACATGCCTCGTGGCCAGATCCAGCCCACATATCGTCAGCTTGCAGCCTCTGGTCTGCCTCGGTTGAAACAGAGCCACAGGGTCCTTCACCGTCACTCTTCCTTCTGTGTTTCCAAAGGCAAGTTCGATGTCTTCCTCATAAGGCATCAGATCAAGTACCTGGGGCTGATGGAGCACCTGCGGGTGAGACGGGCCGGCTTTGCGTACCGACGGAAATACGAGCATTTCTTGCAAAGGTAAAGTTTGTCTTGTTGATCTGAAGCCAGTGAAGTGTGTGGTGATGAATAAAAGGCCATCCCCGAGGGAACTCCATTTGCTTCTTAACTGCTGTAGCGGTGACAGTGATGAACACTGACATTTCAGAGAATAGGAAGCTGACTTAGTTTGCCACCTTCCCTTCATTTCGCTAAGCCCCTAAGTTCTTGGAATCTAGGAAGTACGAGACACGATGCACAGACTTGCCCCCAGGGGGCAGACGTGGGACATGCACCCTTGGGGGCTGTACTTGGCTGGGGAAGACCCTTCCCCTGGCGACCATGGGTGCTGGTTTTAGCGCGGTCTGGGAGCAATGCCCTTGGCCGTGTGGGCTGTCCAGAGACACAGGTGTAGTGGTGATAACATGGGCGTTGGAGCCACAGATTCTTGGGTGGGAATCCCCATTCTTTCTCTTCCAACTGAGACCTAATTCCTCATGTGTAACACGGGGATTAAATTGCTCTCGAGGAGTTTGGAAGGCTTTAATCATACATCCACCACCACTATCACTGTGGCCCAAATTGCCTGTGCATGCGGTTGGGCTGCATGTCGTTTGTGCTACCAGGCAAACAACACATTTACACTCGCAAGAGAAGCATAATAAAATGGTTCTTTTTGTGGGTCAGCATGGTTGAATATCAGTAATTTCATATTTTAACTTAATATTAGACTTCTTATTTTAAAAAATTTTTTAAGTTGAAGTATAGTTGATTGACGATGTTGTGCCAGTGTCTGCTGTATAGAAAAGTGACTCAGCTATACACATATACACATTCCTTTTTTAATATTCTTTTTCACTATGGTTTATCCCAGGAGATCCCTGTGCTCTACGGTAGAACCTTGTTGTTTATCCACTCTAAATGTCATCGTTTGCATCTATTAACCCTAAACTCCCAGTCCATCCCTTTCCCTCCTCTTCTTGCCCTTGGCAACCACAAGTCTGATGTCTATGTCTGTGAGTCTATTTCTGTTTTTGTTTTTGTGGTATGCGGGCCCCTCACTGTTGTGGCCTCTCCCGCCGCGGAGCACAGGCTCCGGATGCGCAGGCTCAGCGGCCATGGCTCACGGGCCCAGCCGCTCCATGGCATGTGGGATCCTCCCGGACCGGGGCACGAACCCGCGTCCCCTGCATCGGCAGGCAGACTCTCAACCACTGCGCCACCAGGGAAGCCCAGCATGAAGCTTTTATTTTTTTATTTTTTTATTTTTTTTTATTTTTTTTTTTCTTTTTTGCGGTACGCGGGCCTTTCACTGCTGCGGCCTATCCCATTGCGGAGCACAGGCTCCGGACGTGCAGGCTCAGCGGCCATGGCTCACGGGCGCAGCCGCTCCGCGGCACGTGGGGTCCTCCCGGACCGGGGCACGAACCCGTGTCCCCTGCATCAGCAGGCGGACTCTCAACCACTGCGCCACCAGGGAAGCCCCCAGCATGAAGCTTTTAATGTTCATCTACGTTATAGCATATGTCAGCACTTCATTCCTTTTTATGGATGAATGATACTCAATTGTGTGGACAGACATTTTATTTATCCATTCCTCTGTTGGTGGGCATTTGGGTTGTTTCCATTATTTGGCTATTCTGAATAATGCTGCTGGGAACACTCAAGTCCAAGTTTTAGTGTGATCATATGCTTTCATTTCTTTGGGCACGTACCTAGGAGTAGATTACTGGGTCAGATGGTAACTCAGTGTTTATTTGAGGATCTGCCAGTCTTTTTGCCAGGGTTTTTGTGTGTGTGTGTGGTGGGTTAGGGTTAGGTGGGGGGAACCTCCTTGACATACCAGTTTTGTTCATCAGCGACTTGTCATTCACCCTTATCTCATCCATTTTTCTGAATCTGAAGTCTAGTGAAGATGGAAGTAGCAGCCACTGCCCACCCCGGCCCCAAACACACAGGCATCTGCTGTTCCAGTCTTCCTGCGTTTTTTCCTACGTTGCTGCTGTGGGGCTTGTTTATTCTTTCTATAAATACTAGTGAGCCCCTGCTTTGTACCAGCACTGTCCAAGGTGCTGGGTAACAGCAGTGAACAAGACAGACCCCACCCCTGCCCATATGGAGTGCACTTTCTACTGGCGATAACAAGGAGATATAGGAGGTCAGGTGGGGCGTACATTCATTGAAGGAAAATGAATCTGCGTTGGGGAAAGAGTGGTCCAGGAGGGCCTCTCCAAGTAAGGAAGCGAGCCATGAGGATATTTGGAGGCAGCTGTCTGGGCAGGAGAGCCTGGAGGTGGGAACTGGGCAGCTTGAGGACCAGCTAGGAGGCTGGCATTGTTGCAGGACAGTGGCCCAGGGGAAGGCAGGAGAGGCCCATGGGAGTGGGCTGGAGATGTCCGAATGTGTGCACCCTCCCTGGCACTGCTTCCCTTGATCAGGGAGCGACTGCATCTCAGAGTTAAGAAGGACAGAAGTTATGAGTCCCTCTACCCTGCAGGCATTTAAAGCATCTCCCCATGTCCTCTGTGTCTGTCTAGCCCACGTTTAGACAGCTTGGATGGTGTGTGCTAGTGATGGGGCTGACCAGACAGGAGGGAGCAGGGCCTGGCGTTGCTCTGCGTTCCCTGGGGTTGGCATGTGTCTGTACCTTTGTGTGTGGCAGTAACGGAGGGAAGTAATCAGGGAAGAACATGTGACACTCAATGCCTGTCTTAGTTCAGGCTGCTATGACAAAGTACCATAAACTGGGTGCCTTATAAACAACAGAAGTTTATTTCTCACAGTTCTGGAGGCTAGAGATCCAAGATCAGGGAGCCAAGCACAGTCAGGTTCTGGTGAGAGCTCTCTTCTGGATTGCACCCTGCTCTCTTCTCATCACATCCTTACATGGTGGAAAGAGGGCAAGGGAGCTCTCTGGGGTATCTTTTATAAGGGAACAAATCCCAAGGATGAGGGATCCACCCTCCTGACCTAATCACCTCCCAAAGGCCCCATCTCCTAATACCATCATATTGGGGGTTAGGATTCTTCAACATATGAACTTGGGGGTGGGAGGGCACAAACATTCAGTTCATTGCAATGTCCTTAATGGATTTTCTCATAAAGTATAATTCCAGGAAAATAAACATGTTCTTAACGGTTTGACATTTGATTTTAAAGTAACACAAACCATATAATGATATTAAGGGAAGGAAGCGTAACAGGAATACCGTAGCTAACATGTTTTGAAGTCTCAGACTGTGCCACATACTTTCCATGGGGTATCTCATTTCAACCTTGTGACGACCCCACAAGGAAGGTCCTGTCATTCATTGTTTGTGCTGCGAAGTGAGGAGGTGAAGCGACTTGTCCAGCTCCTGAGCTGGGCTCCAGCCCAAGCAGTGCAGTTCTAGTCCAGTGGCTCCAGTTGTATCACTTCTAGCCTCAGTCCACAGGCACTTCTGAACCCTGCATTCACTTTCTTCATCATATTACAGACATCATTGTTATCTTTATCGCGACCACATATTAGAAGGGAGTTGCATTTTATACTGTAATCAGGTTCTTAAGTCAGCCTTGGGTCCAAAATTACCCTTGAAAAATCCCTCATCCCGTATCAAGCATGATACCTTTTCTTCCCGTGCTGGACCATACTTGTTTATACATTCCTTTGTCTGTTGATGGACATTTGGGTTGTTTCCACCTTTCGTCAGTTATAAATAATGATGCTCCGAATATTCACCTATAAGCTTTTGTGTGGACATGTTTTCATGTCTCTTGCATATACACCTAGGAGCAGAATTGAGTTTCTTGGGTAGAGTGTCTGATGAGGTCATTGTTCTATGAAGACAGGCCAAACCTCCCACCCTGTTGAAACAGTTCTTCTTTATTGCTGAGTATATATCGTTGAATTCTAGGAAGTGGGTGTGATGAGTCTACTCTATTACTCTGAGTGGTTGGCGTGCCCAGAGGAGTGAAGCTGACCCTTAGGGGAGCTAGTTAGTGTAAGGTCTGCGGCTTCCGAAACATGCCTCTCCCCTCCCTAGGTACAAGTCCTTGTGCCCAGACACCTGGCCGCACTGGCACGGGCCTCCAGCAGAGGGCGTAGAGCGGCTGATCAAGTACATTGGCTACGAACCCGAGGAGTACAAGTTAGGGAGGTGAGTGTCCCGGATATCGCTGTCAAAATGTTTTCCTAATCGATCTGTATCCATCTTGAGCCTGGAGATCTATTCTTCAGGAGTTTACGTAGATTTATAAGCAGATACTTGCATTCACTCAATTTAAATGCATCTCTATAAAGGAAAAACTCTCCTGTGTGTCTCTACTCTCAGCGCTTCCCTCACACTCAAAACACTCCATCACACTTCTAACACCAGCTGGGTGTCCTACAATTAAACTCACTTCTGACAGTCTACCTGGAGATGGTGTCAGATCCCGTGGGTTAAGGGCTTAGTCTCCCAAGACTGTCCATCCTCTCTTCAGAGACCAATCACAAGTCCAGTTTGTCACCTGTGTTTCTGACCAATCAGCTATAAATTGGAGGTCCCCGTGACCCCCTCCTTGGGTCTGATTAATTTTTCTAGAGTAGCTCAAAGAATCAGGAAAATACTTTACTTCCTGGATTACCAGTTTATTACAAAAGGATATAACTCGGGAACAGCCAAATAGAAGAGATACACAGGGCAAGGTGTGTGGGAGGGGATGTGGACGTCCCATGCTCTCTCCGGGTGCACCCAGAAGATCTCCAAATCATGCCTTTTGGGGGTTTTATAGCGGCACAGGCATGATTGATAAATTCATTGGCCAGTGGTCATTCATTCAACCTCACGCCCAGGAGTGGGGCTGAAAGTTCCAACCCTCTAATCTCAAGGTTGGTTTCCCTGGCAACCAGTTCCCATCCTTAGGTTATCTAGGGGCTTTCCAAACATCAGCTGTTAGCATAAACTCAGGTGTGGTGCGGTTGAAAGGGGTTTGTTATAAATAATAAAAGACACCAGGAGAAAGGGGGTGGGGAGGGATAAATTGGGAATTTGGGATTAGCAGATACGAACTACTATAAATATAAAATAAACAACATGGTCCTACCGTATAGCACAGGGAACTATATTCCATATCCTGTAATAAACCATAATGGAAAAGAATTTTTAAAAAGATACCCATTTCCCCTTTATCACTTTGAAGCTATTTCAGGAACAAAAACCAAAAGATCATAGCAAAAGATGCCCCATTGCTCTAATCACTTAGGAAATTACAAGGGTTTGGGGAGCTGTGACACTGGAACGGGACAGAGACCGAATACATATTTCTTATTATAAAGCACCGTATCAGAAGCGCTAAGTGGTTAGAACGGCTACATAGCTGCCTATTGGAGGATATTGAGTATAAAGGAGCCCTGGGTTCTAAACCTGCACGGGAGACTGGGATGAGCTGCTTTTTGCGCAAAATGAGGAGAGTGTCAGCGCGAATTCCCTAATCTCTCTGTGCCTACATTCTTTCATTGTTCAAAATGTATGCATGACTTCTCGGAGGGGATATTCGGACTTCTGCGACGAGAAAGCTCCTCTAGCATCTCCCAGAAAGTGGTGTTCCAGAACTCTAGGTATCATTACTGTAGAGCTGTCGTCCGTGAGCAGGACTTTTCGTACACATTGAAAGCGTCAAGGCAGGACTCAGTGGGGTGAACCAGGATAATTTTCATCTGTTCTCTTAGACGTTTTGGTCAGCGCTCATTTGATTGCAAAGAACAGGGCCCACGCATGAAGAGGATCTACTCCCAGGCCGCAGAGATTCCAGCGTCAGGGATTGCTGCCTTTGAATCTGTCAGTGGGCTTTCCCTGCCAACTTGTACATGGCCCTCTATGACCATCCTGACCCCGTTCCATCCTTTATTCTTCTATTCTGGGCCCTGCTCCAAGGAGCAGTTACTTTTCCAAGCCAGATTTCTGAGGAATAAGGCTTAGCGGTATAAAACCTCTGATGGGTTCACGTGGCACGGTGCACTGCTGTCCCCCAGTGGCTGGCCTGGGAAGTTTCCCTCAAAGCGTGGGTTGCCGGGGAGCTTGAGAGGGCAGGCAATAGGAGCTCAATATTTATAATTTACCTTTGCTGGCTGATGGGATCTTCTCCTAAACTTAGACCCATATCCTCTGTCATCACTTTTTAAAGCCCAGGGAAGTCACTTTGGGTTAGGAAGGTGAATTAACTTCCTAGGGCTGCATAATGAATTACCTACAGACTGGTTGGCTTTAAGCAACAGAAATTTATTTTCTCACATTTCTGGAGGCCGGAAGGCCAAAATCCAGGTGTTGGCAGGGCCTTGCGCCCTCTGACGTCTCTCTGGGAGGATCCTTCCTTGCTGCTTCCAGTGGCTCCTGACATCCCTTGGCTTGTGGCTGCGTCACTCCAATCTCGGCCTCTGTCTTCACACGGCCTTCTCCCCTGCGTCTGTGTCTTTCCCTCTCTCTTATAAGAACACTCTCATTGGACTTAGTGTGATTTTATCTCAATCTTTACCTTGATGACATCTGCAAAGACCGTATTTCCAAATAAGAATCACATTCTGAGGATCTAAGTGGATGTGACTTTGGGGGTGGGGGGAGGACACTATTGAATCCACTACAGATGGTGACGACCAGTTAATAATTAAAACATTTTTTTCATTTCTAGATCCAAAATATTCATTCGCTTCCCCAGAACTCTGTTTGCTACTGAAGATGCCTTTGAATTTAGTAAACATCAATTAGGTATGTTTTTTTTTTTTTTCTGCCCTGATTTTAATAGAATGTGATATGAACAAGCTTAGCTTGGGAAACATCTTAAACATGAATGTTTGATATAATGTTAGAAGCACTGGCTTTGGAAACCCAGAACAAGGCAACAGGATTATAAGATACAGGTGAATTTATGCCTTAACCCAGAACAAGGCAACAGGATTATAAGACACAGGTGAATTTATCCCTTATGTTTGGAGGGCTGTCATGGATGCACCTGGAAACTTAAACACTGTAGTTCTGCCTCATTTTTAGTTTGGATCCAACTTTGTCGTGCCACACCAGGACCTAAACCCATGGAGTCCATCCCCCTTAGATGAAGGTTTTTTTTAAACTTCATTTGTATGTGTCTGATGTCGGAAGGTGTAGCTGCAAAGCCCAGAGCCAGGGTGTGTGTTGTGAATGGTAAATAAGAAAACTTACACGGGAGGAAAATGCAAAAACTCACAAATCAATACTACCAGGGGGTAGGGGCTTCGCCTCTGAGATCTCACCTGGCCTGCTGAGACCAGCTCTGCTTGAGTCATCTCAGTGCTTGCTGTATTCATGATCTCATCGTATCCTCGGAACAAACCTGTGGACGAGTGGTATTATCTCCACTTTACATGTGGGGAGGTTGAGGCCCAAGAGCAGCAGAGCAGGGGTTTGAGTGTGTGTCTGTCTGGCTTCAGGGCCTGGGCTCGTAACCACTGTGCTTGGTGGTCTGTTTTTGACCCCTCCGGCAGCGGGCACTGATCACCCAGATCAGGTTCATGGGCAGGTGCTGAATGCGGGGGCCTGGGTTAACATTTCTACCCAGCTCCCAGGGGATGTGATGCTGCTGGTGTGCGGGACCCTCGAGGAGCCTGGTCTGTGGGGGGACCCCAGTCACTGGGTGGAGGGGGCACACTGTGAATGGAGAAGCCACACGGCACGTGTATGGTTCCACAGCCCTGGGTTCACACTCCTGCTTCATAGCCGCGTGGTTGCCTCGCACCTGGTAAGGGTCTTCACCGGCTGGGTCTGTGATCCCCTTTGTGAAATGTGCTGATGCCTGCCTGCCTTGCAGGGTTGGGTGGGAGGATGAAATACAATGCCTAGAACCAGGGGCCAGCAAGCCCTCCAGTTGGTGGTTCTGTTCCTTAGCTGGGGGAAGGCAAGAGGAAGAAAGGGAGCCCCAGTTACAGGCCAGCTCTGGCACTCAGGCTGAATGTAACCCGCCCACTCTCGTTTCTATCCCGTCATATCCCGTGGCTTCCTGTCACCTCTACCCTGCGCGTCCCTAGGGCCACTGCCGACACCTCCTCCGAAGGTCACACCTACCAAGCTGCACAACTGAAAGCCATTTCACCAAAAGTTTTGTTTTCTTTTAAGTTGCGAGAATCCAAGCCATGTACAAAGGCTGCCTGGAAAGGAGAGCATACGTGAGAAAAAGACAAGCAGGTAAGAACTGAACAGGACCTCTCAGGTTTGCCGTGGACCAGTTTCCCTCTCATCCACGTGGCACCTAGACGCACAGGCTCCTTTGAGCATCCTTTTCGCCTGCCTGGCCTTGAAACCTTGGTGTCAGGCATTCCCGGGGTCCAGTTCTGGGGCCTCATTTTTACTCAACAATGCAGCCTATACTTGTTCCACAGACATGTTTTATCTGATCCACAACATATGCATGTTTTTTTTTTTAATTTATGAGTTGGGTCTTCACTGCAGTGCGCGGGCTTCTCATTGCGGTGGCTTCTCTTGTTGCAGAGCACAGGCTCTAGGCATGCGGGCTTCAGTAGTTGTGGCACGTGGGCTCTAGAGCACAGGCTCAGTAGTTGTGGCGCACGGGCTTAGTTGCTCTGTGGCATGTGGGATCTTCCCGGACCAGGGCTCGAACCCATGTCCCTTCCACTGGCAGGCGGATTCTTAACCACTGTGCCACCAGGGAAGTCCATGCATGTTTAAAGAATAATTTTTTATTAATAAAAAGTAATGATTTTATTATTATTTTTATTAACTAACACCATGAGTGCACTTGGAGCCCCTGCACTTTGTCCCTCCTCAATCACTTCTCTGCACCTCCCCCCCCCGCAACACACACACTTTTCTTCTGAACTTTCCCTTATTTCCTTGTTTTTCTTTATAATTTTATCATCTATGGATGCATCACTAAATAATATACTTGTAGGCTGGAATGTTTTGAACTCCATAAAATTATGCTGTTTGTATTTTTCTTCTGCGACATTTCTGTTGCAAAAACTTTACTTACAGACACAGGTGGCCAGCCCGAGGGCCGCGGTTTGCTGACCCCCGTGTGCTATATGAGCGTACCGCAATTTAGCTGTTCCGTTGATGGACATTTGGGTTGTTTCCAGTTGTTTGTTTTTGTAACAATGTGGCCATGAGGAATAAAAGAAAAGCATTTTGAATATCTGAATTAACTGGAAAAACAATCTGAAAAGCATTTAAAAATTGGGACACAAGCCAGAAATCTAATTTTTGTGTGTCCCAGTTTATGTATCCCCATTTTTTAACGTAGACAACGAAAACTAAACACGGGGTGAGACAAAGCAAATGCAGTGGCGAGACTAATCTGTGCTGTCAAGTGACACTCTGGTCCCTCAAAAAGACCTCAGAAAACGGACACCCCTGCGTAATTCTGGAGCTTCCCTTGATGCTTCCCAGCACCCTCTGCTCCTCTGTCACTCTGGTTCAGTTGTCCGTCTGGGCACGTCCGGGTAGAGACTGATGACTCTCATCCCACTTTCCATCTCGAGGGCTAGTGGAGTGCGGTGCCGGGCATCCAGGTGTTTGTGGAGTGGATGAATAATTCTGGAAAAGGCTTTTGTATTTAAGTGATTGTGCTCACCTTCTAATGCCAGCAGTGAACTCTTTCAGCCATTAAACTTGAAGCCCACTGGCGTGGAGCCCTGGCTCGGAAGGAGGCCAAAAGGAGAAAGTGGGCTGTGCAGATTATAAGAAAGTAAGTTCTCAGTTGGGTCCAGTAGGGAGGAAAGGTCTCTAAGTGCTAATGTGCTGCAGAGGGTGGTCATGGACTTGGAGGTTTTGGCTCTGGGCGGAAAAGTCATCTTCCCTGCAGGATGTCAACCCTTGGGAATTCTGTTCCCTCTCCTTCCTCTGAGCTTCCTAATTTGACAGTGATCGCAACTCAGAACGTTTGTTGTTTCTCTTAGCCTAGTTCAAAAGTCACAAAGTCGAATGCCTTCTGAGGCCAGGCAGGGACAGCGAGTCTCATGAGCTGGGATAAGGCAATAAGGTAGGGTAGGGACTGTGACAAACTGGAAAGCTCAGTCCACCTAAGAGGGGCAGTCACTACTCCACTTTAGCAGACTGCGGCCAGCCCAGTGTTGGCAGATCTTTTTTTTTCCAAGGAAAGCTGGAAATCTGGCTTTCATGTAATACTTCCCAGTTTGTTGTTGTTGGCAATGAATTCAAGTCACTGAAAAGAAAAAAAATGGTGTGGGTGAAATAGAACATCTTCGGGCCAGATTTGGCCTGTGGCCCTACTTGGCGAACAAAGTAATCTCCACCGTTTTGGCCACCGTTAAATCAAACCAGTGGGGGAGAGAACGCAAGTTTCAGTGAAGAAATGGTAAGTGAAGAAATAGAAAACTAACTAAACTCTCTCCCGCTTAGGTTCATAAAGGGATTCATCAATCGCAACAAGCCCCTCTGTCCTGACAACGAAGAGTTCATCGTGTTCGTGCGGAAGAATTACATCTTGAATCTTCGGTATCACGTCCCAGAGAACGTCTTGGACAAGAGCTGGCTGAGGCCTCCTGGCCTCTTGGAAAATGTAAGGACTGTTCCAGGACTCACGTTACAAATGGTGTGGGCACGGATGGAGCTTAACTTGTATGTTTTTTGGTGCCGCCTCCCTCGCCTTGAAAGGGCTTCCTCGGCACACAAACCACTTCCCTGAGATGCCCGAGGAATTTAACTCTTCACAATTCGTATATCCTCTCTAGAATTATAAAGCCCGTGGGTGTGTGTTTACACAGAGCACTCTTGAATGGTTTCTGTCCTTGATGTTAACATGTCAGATGGGTTTAGGGACTGTTGCCTAGAACAGTGTTTCTCAGAAGATGCTCTGGGAACCCTCTGTGTCTGGAGCACAGAGTAGGGGTGACTAAGATTCCTGGGCCCCAACCCGGGCCCATTGAATTAGCGCCTCTAGGAACCTCCTGGCCAGCAACTCAGGTGACTCAAAACTCATTCAAGATCAGGAACCACTAGTTTAGCAGCAGCGAACAGTGAGCCCAAGACTGGAAGATGAGCTGCTTTCTTTGACTAGAAAATATTAAGGCTGTCCTTTACCTCAAACTGAATTCAGCTGTGCTTTCAAAGCTTCTGTTTTGGCGGCTGAAACCTAAAGCGGGGGTGCGTGAGGGAGGCAGGTGGAAAAGAAGAGTGTTCTCCACGCAGGCATCGAATCTGCTCAGGAAAATGTGCATGAGGAACCTGGTCCGGAAGTACTGCCGAGGGATCACAGCCGAGAGGAAAGCCCTGGTAGGGACGTGGCGTTGCGGGCAGGTGGCAAGATGCTGGAGGGGTGGGTGCTGGCCCCTTGAGAGTCAGCAGTCCTCACCCACCATCTCACCTGTAAGCGAAGGGTCACACAAGGCTCACGCCTCATACATGCTTTGAGGATGAAACGCATATAGACCACTTAGCACAGAGCCCTCTTTAACTGGCAGCTGTTAAAAGTAACATCGCTCTTTTGTTACCATGGGAACGTCATCTAGACGGCCTCTGAACTGCAAAGCACGCAGGGCCCCTTCTCTGCTGGTGGCGTAGTTCTGTTTGTGTTCATTTGCTGGTCGGCAGACTTTTTCTGTAAAGAGCTAGAGGGTAATATTCTAGGCTTTGCCGGCCACACCATCTCTGTTGAAATTATTCTGTCCTGGTACACACAAGCTGCCAGAGACAACCTGTAAATGGATGGCATGGCTGCGCTCCAAAAAAACTACTGGATTTGGCCCACGGGCTGCAGTTTGGGATCTCTGACCTAGAAGAAACTCTCAACTCTGAAAATTCCACTGCCAGGAAGTCAGTGCAAGCAGAGACAAGCATAAGCGTCAACTTCAGACTCTAATCAGTAGAATTTTTGAGGCATTTTGGCCAAAGCCAAATGTGTTTGACTTCTATGTGTTCTGACTCCTATGCGGAAGAAGGATGACAAGGCTCCTTGAGGAGCCTTATTCAGGAGAGCAAGCACTAGTGTGGACCTCTTTAGGTCCCCCAAAGCCTCATGGCTACCATTTTGTACTTTTAATTCTGTATTACCAGATGCAGCAAAAGGTGGTTACAAGTGAGATATTCAGGGGAAAGAAAGAAGGCTACGCAGAAAGCTTAAATCAACCCTTTGCCGACAGCCGAATAGGTAAGTCCCTTTTCTCATCTATGTGCTCACTTCCCCTATTAAAAAAAAAGTCAAAGGAAGATGCTTGATCCGCATTTCCTGACAGCTATCTCCCAGGCTGAGCTCTTGGTCACAGAGGGACAGAAAACCAGCAGATGCCAGTGGCTTGTGCACAGGGGTGGTATTTAGTGACGATCCGCTGTGCTCTGGTTGCTTCCTTAGATGAAGGAGACATCAATCCCAAAGTGCTTCAGCTCATCAGCAGTGAGAAAATCCAGGTAAGGAAATGTGTGTCCTTGCCTGAGACAGGATTCCCCTGTGGGGTCTGAGAACAGGGTCTGTCCTCTACGTGAAGGGGGTCTGGAAGCACTATTAAAAGGCAGGGGTGCGTGTGCGTGGGCCGGGCTCTCAGCTGTGATGCTCTGGGTGTTAAGATGGTAGGGATCACAGTTACGTGACTATTAGGGTACCTGTGGCTGTTCTTATGGCCCTCACCCGTCACCCAGGAACTGTGTTTGGCTTTCTATGAAGTTGAGCGAAATGCAGGCATACACTTAATCGTTAAACATCCCCTATTAGAAGCAGTGTGCCTGGGCGCTGACGTGGGTTTCATAACTTAGCTGTGTGATCCTGGGCAGGTGACTTACGCCTTCGGTGCCTCCATCCTTCTGTGAATGGGGAGGACGGAGGGGTTGATGGTGTGAAGGGCACAGGCTGCGGCCTGGCATGCGGCAGCTGGTGACTGGCTCTGGTGGCTGCTTGGTCACTTTGGTCCCTGGGGACTAGAAACCTGTGACTAGGTTGGATCACCCTCTGGCTGTCAGGGCTCTTAACGCCTGCAGAGTGTCTTCACCTCTGCTGACCTTTCACAGCAGCCCCGTGAGGCAAGTGGCTGTGGCCTTGAATACCTCAGAAGGTCAACGCCATAGGCAGAGCCAGGAATCACAGCCTTTCAGGCAGAGAGCCAGGGTTCAGGGAAAACTCATTTATGCAAGATCTGTTTGAGCCCCTCTCCGTGCGGGTGCTCGAAGCAACGTTTCCAGAGGCCGAGTAGCAAGGCACTCGGTACGCTGCCGCCCTCCCCCGCGAAGCAAGCGTCGCCTGGTAGTGACGGTCACCTCCTTGCAGTACGGTATCCCGGTCATTAAATACGACAGGAAAGGCTTCAAGACACGGCAGAGGCAACTCATTCTCACTCAGAAAGCAGCTTACGTGGTGGAACTTGCCAAAATCAAACAGAAGATAGAGTACCCTGTGCTCAAAGGTAAGCAGCAGGCAATCTTCAGAAAATTCACTGGGTTGACTCAGCTCCCGGGCACACCAGCAGTGCAGCAGCCTTTCATTGAAAGACCTAAGTGAAGATGCCCACAAAACCCAGGGCGGCCCGGGCTGTGCCCCTTACTCTGGCACAAACGCCAACGGCATCTCACTCCGGCATCCGGGTCGGACGCTCGTCACCTTTCACAGGGACCAGCTTTTTATTCCGAGCACAGGTGCTGACTGCAGGGCCACCCCACTTGGCCCAGCTAGGAGGGAAAAAGCCTGGGGTTGGGGACCCCCCAGGCATGCCTTTTTTCTGTATTAATGTCAAGTTGTCCAGTTCCTGGCCTCTAACTTTGGATCTGTCCTAAGGTGTCTCTACCAGCAGCTTCAGCGACGGAATGTTAGTCATTCACGTTTCGCCAGAGGACAACAGGCAAAAGGTAACCTACAGCCACAGGGCTGCTAACGGAGGGAAGCACTGCCAAAATCTTTAGCTGCCCCCAGTGAAACCTCAGTGATGTTCTGTGAAGCCGCTACCACTGAACCGGCCGTGTTCTCTCCTCTCTGCCGCAGGGGGATGCCGTCCTACAGTGCAAACACATATTTGAGGCAGTTACTAAACTCGTCATGCTGGCTAAGAAGGAGAACCTTGTAAATGTTGTTCAAGGAAGGTAGGTGGTTTTGTCTGTACTCAGGAAGTCATTCAATGTTAAGTGTCTATTAACAGATCAAGGAAGACGCAAATGTTAATCGTTTCACCCAGGCCTGCCCCTCCCTGCAAAGTAAGAACTGCCTACCCACAAGGGGTGGGGGTACCCTTGCCTCCTCCGATCACCAGCTTTCTTCCCTCCTCACCCCCTAGGACTTGGGCTCCACAGAAATGAAGTCAGTGATCACTTATTCACCAAAGGGAATGAACAGTGGTCTCACCATCTAGTTTTCAAAGGGGGTGCTTATGGTCCTAAGGGAATTTGTCACCCAGTGAAAGAGGGACCCCCCCCACCCGACCCCGGGCGAGAGCAGGTGCCAGCCACACCTCTGCTGTTGATGCCTGTGGAAGAACTGTGCTAAACCGATTGGAAAATAACTACAGGAAGGCGTGGCCATTTTCCCAGTTGCAGAAACGGTTTTCTTTCGATTACTCAAATATACAATAAAACTCTGTAATGAAACAGGAATTTGATCTCGAAACTAGTAAGCGTCACAGGTGAATTTCTTTTGCAGACCCACAGCTGAAGGAAAAAATAGAGTATGCCAGTAATTTATCACTTTGTGTATTTTAAGTTTACAGTTTTATATTAGTCCTGGAAAAGAAGGCACAATAGTTTTTGACACCGGACCAGAAGAACAAATCTATAAAGATAAAAACGGACAGTTAACAGTGGTGAGTGGCCGTGTCTGGGGAGGGGGAGGTGTCAGCAGTTTTAAATAAGACTATAGGTTAAGATTCTGCCAATTTCAGTCCTCCTGTAGATTGACCAGAATCATAGTCTAGTTTATTTCTCGCTCTGTCCCTGATTCTGCGTTGAAAAATAGGAAGGAATGGGTACTAGAGGTGCAGATTCAAACACGGACTGAAAAAGAGAACAGTTTACTCACATTTATCAGTGAGCCAGAAGCTGACATTAAACTTTTCACACTATTAAATGTCAAAGCCCCTCTTCACTGGATGCCAAAGGCCTCACACCCTATCACATGGTTCTCAAGTGAGTCTCCACGGGGGAAACTCCTGACGAGCTTTGAAAAATACCAGCGTGTGTGTCTCCCCCGACCCGCTCCCCGACACCATGACGTATAACTGGCTGGGGGTGAGGCCTGGGCTCTGGAAAACAAGGATCCCAGGACTGAGGAGGAGAGGTTTGGGAACCAGGCGCATCTTAAAGAAGTCAAGCCTGAGTGCTCGGTGCTTTGCCCTCGCTAGCAAGTCTGATCCAATTCTGCTGGCAAATGACAAACTGAAAGCTGAGGGGGCTGAATCTTTAAAACATGGTTTGGAGCAAATTATGAATACTTGGTATATATATACAAACTAAAAAATGGTCTAACAACATGGACTGTCTCATACACATTTAACGATGAAAGCCACGTAATTGCCCCCGAACACAGGTAACTCCTTTGGGGACAAGTTAAAATACTGAAGCATGATTTTTAATGTAAAGTATAAGGTGACTTTTCAGTTTACATGCTGTCTTAAAACTTACCCCCATTCCTCCCTGGCTGGCTCAGGCTGAAGCTGAGGCCTCAGTGAGCCCATTTCTGGACATGGCTTGTCTCACGGGAGGTGGGGCAGGAGACGGTGTGGGTGACGGGGCTTGGCTGCTTGCAGCTTGTCCACGTCCCCCTCAACCATGCGGGCGGCTGCACCGCTCACTGCCTCCTCCTGAGTGAGAGGAGAGCCCTCTAAACCTCAGCGTGTACCTTCCCCAGGTGTCGGTCCGCATGAAGTCCTGATGGAGGGTGACGTCTGATCTCTCCCATCGTCGTTTCTGCTGCAACTGAGGAAAGCTCGAATTTGGTCCAGTTAGCGACACCTTCAAGCAAAGGTTCCAGCGGCTCTAGGAAAAGGATCGTCCCTGAAGAAGCAGAGTGGCATCTTATGCCAAAGGCCAAACCCTCAGGTGTTCTGTCGCACGACATGTTCTCTTTAGGGAGCCAACCTCAAGTCACCCAAGGGGGTGATTTTAAACATCCCCAGTAGGACTACACTTGACGGGCACTTGAACATGGCAGTATGGGGGGATGACAGATTCTCTTTCTCATGCTGCCTCTGAGGCACAATGAAGTATTATACGTGGTCTGAGCATAAAGCTGCAAAATCTGAATTTTGCTTTAAATAAATGGAACTCAGAAACATACCCGGTTCCTTCACGGCTTTAGGTTCCACATGGTGAGGTGTAGCTCTCCCCACCCCAAACCTGCAGTCGGAGGCAACAGCAGCCGACTGCTGTTTCACAAGCCCAGCAGCATTTCCACCCAAGACTTCCTTCCAGTGTTTGAGTTCAGACACTATGGAAAAAGGACTCATCTTTTCCACCCTGAGCAGCAGCCTTTAGGTGGTGAAGTAGAAGGTGGGATCTCTGCTCTGCTCTCTTTCCTGTGAACTGCACTTCAGTTCAGTGGCTGGACTGTGCTGGGCGTTTCTGAAAAGACCCAGAAAAACAGATTTAAGTAGAAGCGTTATATAACTTTTATTTTACATATGTCCACAGATGCTTGTACAACACACAGTGACTGCTTCTGAAGCTCATAGCGTTTTTTTTCCATGGCACAAAGAGACAGAAAGGTTAGTGACACACACGTGTTACAGTGACCCTGGGTGGAGCCCTAGAAAACACACATTCCAGAGGGAGGGCCAGGGTACCTGCACAGCGACCACCCTGCTAAGCCACTACAGGAGGACGATGGAGAGGCAAGGTCCCCAGTCACCACAATCAGATGACTTACTTGAAAGAAAGCCTCATTACGAGGGACCCAAAGCTGTTCTGCTTTTTCCATTGTAAGTTATTACGGTGTAATAAAACTTAGCTCTTCACCAAATCTTAGGCCAGTGTTCGTCTTTACTTGGATGGTTCTTAAATACAAATATTGACTTTTGTTGCCCTTAGTGCTCACATAAGAAATCAGTTTTGTAGAATATGTTTGATAACAGAGCCTGGACCAGCCAACACTTTGTCATTGTCAGCTCACGGCTGTATGCAACTAACAGTATCACTCACCATGGAATGTTTCATGAACTTGTTCATATCCCAGGGAAGCAAAGACTCCAAACTACAAGTGCAAAGTTGGAGGAAATGTGAAAGTAGAGAGACGGCCAGAAACATTTGGTCGTAAGGTGGAGAAGCCCCAACTAATCAGACTGTTCCACAAAGTTAGTTACTCTTCACGTAAACATTTGAAAAACAGAACTTACGTGATGGCTTTTCCATTCCTACAGAAAACATCAGAACTGACATTCACTTTAACTTTCTAAAAGAGTTCAACCCAAACAGCAGGGTTGGTGTTTAAAACTTAAACAGTATAAAATATTTACAAAACATTATTTAAGCCCCCTCCCCTCCCATCCTTAGCACTTAGTAAAATCCAAATGGCCTAATATGAAAGTTTCCCACACAACAGTTTAGAAAGCATCTACCCGAAACATGATTTTTAGGTTGGGTCATGATTGTTTTAAAGTTTTATTGTAGGCTTTGCTGCTGGATACAAAATAAAGGCATACAACTGTCACAAGTAGGGCAGGGTATACAAAGTCTAAGCTGTAAAAACCATTTCAAAATATAAACTCGTTTTGTTCGAATGCACTGTATCAAAGGCTGCCCGTGTTAATACCTTTGGTATAAAATGGTAATGTTTCCCTTGAATAGCAGACAAAACCCATCCATACCTTACACACATCCGAATCTCCCTGGAACTACTCTACCAGCCTAGTCTCAACCACCCACATTCGTCACCACTCCCTCTGTGCATCACGGGCGGGCGCGGAGACGGGGAGGTAGGTAACCGAGAACGTCCGTCCCACACGAGCGCCGTGCAGACAGCAGGGCTCCAGCGCAGGCCACCCAGGCACCATGGGCACACATCCTCATCCACAGTCGCACACGTCCCTTAAACAAACATGAACATGCACACTGACCGGACCCAAAAGGATCTGCATGTCCTCTCCGTCTGCTCACCGATGGCCACTCCACACTGTGTAAGGATCAGAGACAGGAAGGGATCTCCAGGCGACGGCTGCGTTGACAGCAGGTGAACCGTCCTGAGGCTGCTGGTGTGAGCAGTGGTCCTGTCTGGACGCCAGAAAAGAGTCTGGGGCCATGTTTAATTTCTTCTAAGCAAAGGGCAGGGCATCCGCTGGGGGCAGTAAGCCCCGCTTAACGGGGCATAAGGCCCAAGAGGAAGGAATGAAGCCCACCGGGCAGTGATTTGTACGCTATGCCCGTAAGCAGGCCAGGCAGCCTTCCCGGAATGGAGTGGGTCAACAAGGAGGGCAGAGGAAGGGGCAGCTCTGCTCTCGGCCAGACCCTGCAGGGTCCCAACAAGCACCAGACCACAGATCAGCAGAAGGGGCAACAGGCCTGCCCCTTCAACGGAGCTGGGCATCCAGAGCCACACTAGAAACAGCGGCTGAGAGGCAGGAACCCCCAGGTGGTATCTCCACTGCTAAGAGCTGTGGTCCTTCACCAACAAGCTCTAGGATCGATGCCCGAGGCGGGACGGGCTGTTGGCAAAGCCGTGGAGCCTGTGCCGGGCACGGGAATGGGGCCAGGGTGCTGGGGTGGAGTTAGGAAACACTGAGCTCGCAGACACCGCTGGTGACCACCGACTACAGGACCCGTTTCGGAGTTGACAAAGTGAACCCTGGAGGAAAGGCGACCCAAGAAGCTCAAAGAGGCAGTCAACACCCACAGAAATAAATACCGCAGACAAGTTCTCACACACACACCACACCCACTCATCCTCTTCCTCCAGAACCAGGAAAGCCTGGCTCCAGTGCTTCTTGGATTCTCAGGAAAGCAGAGACCTTGGACCCAGCTTGTTCACTGGCAGGGGTGTGTTCACCTGGGTAAAGACAATCCATTCACCTGGTCGAGAAATACCAAAATCGTCATCTGGCTTTTTATGCAGTCTCTCCGGACGCGGGGGCAGCGGGAGGCCCGGGAGCTCTCGGGGAATCTGAGTGCACAGCGGGGAGGAGCAGGGCGGGTGGGGTGCAGGCGGGGCGCCTGCCCGCTCACTGGTGGAGATGGGCCCGGTCGTCCGGGCGCTTGATGTGGATCCGCCGCACGCGCTCGATCCGCTCCCGCTCCCGCTCCTCGTCCTCGTCCAGGTGGTGGGAGCGTCCGGCCGCCCCACCCGTGGCCTCCAGGAGTGCGTTGTCGGGTCCCCGGCCATCCTGGGCCTCATACAGCAAAATATTCAGGGTCTCCTCATAGATCCGGGCTTCAGGGAACTCCACCTGTAGCGCCACAAAACACAAGGCAGGTACATTAGCTTCTCAAACCCCCCACCCCACCAGCTCCGCCACCACCCAGGACTTCTGAGCAGGGCCATCTGTCTACACCAGGCCCCTAAGACTCCGTAAGACGGTCGTTATTATGTTTAAAGCAGTTTTTATTGTCAATACGCAACACTTACACATGGCGCTACATTCACAAGAGACAAAAGGGATACAGTGAAACAGATCTCCCTGCCCTCTCTGCCCCCTTTGGAAGTTTGCCTTCCTTTGGACATTTACATCATTCCCAATGTGTTACTTCTAACAATCAGGGCTGCACCCTTGTACACGAGGCATTCCACAACTTAAAGCAGCGTACTTTCTGAACAGGGACCAGCTGGGGACCCTCATAAAATGGACAAAATCCCTCCCACTCAGTAAAGCGCTGCGTGTACTTACTGCCCTTCGGGGTCAGGCGCCGTGAACTAGAGGTGGGTCCCAGGCAATCAGTAAGAACTGGTAAAGCACTTGAAATGTTCTGCCAGGGAAGATACCGATTATACAAAAACCCAAGTAGAACATCTGTGCAGTTACGGGAGACAACGAACCATGAGTGTCAGCTCCAAAGCACAGGTCCTGGAAGTGTGGGATAGAAGGAGAGGAAACTGTCCCTGAAGGGGCAGTCATCCCAACACCAACTCCCTGGAAAAAGGAAGGAGCCCTGAGGGACAAGAGGCAGAGCGAAGGGAGCCAGGAGAGGGACTCTGGCCTCCAGCCCGGCTCCACCACTAACCAGCTGCACGAACATGAGCACAGGCTCACTCTGGAACCCGTCCAGGAATCTATACACAGTGGGGATCTGACCACGAGGTCTCTCAGTGCCTTTGCTCGCTGTTAAGCTCTAAAAACGTAAAGTCACTATTTTTAAGTTTAATCGATATGATGATTAGCTTTTGAATATCCAAGGGCAGAGGCAATCCATGTATATAAAAAACCAAACTATGACAAAATGGAGAGTCTAGTTACAGGTGGAATTCACAGCCCTAAAGAAAAGAGGCACGTCTTGTTAACACAGGAGGAAATGTGAATAATTCTGGTTCCCCCACTATCTTTGAAAGGAAAAAAAAGAAAGTGTTTTTCCCTTCCTGGCTACCTTACAACAATACATACCTTTTAGGATACATTCTAAATACTAATGACCAGATGTTCTAAGAAGTTAAAAAAAAAAAAGGGCTTCCCTGGTGGCACAGTGGTTGAGAATCCACCTGCCAATGCAGGGGACACGGGTTCAATCCCTGGTCCAGGAAGATCCCACATGCCATGGAGCAACTAAGCCCACGAGCCATAACTACTGAGCCCGCATGCCGCAACTACTGAAGCCCACGTGCCTAGAGCCCATGCTCCGCAACAAAAGAAGCCACCACAATGAGAAGCCCGCGCACCACAACGAAGAGTAGCCCCTGCTCGCTGCAACTAAAGAAAGCCTGAACGCAACAAAGATTCAATGCAGCCAAAAATAAACAAACAAAAAAAACATGTACCCTTTTAAAAAAAGAAAAAAGAAGTTAAAAAAAGATTTTTAACTCTGGTTTCTACTTTGTGGTCTGATTTTCTCTCATCTGCATTTTGCCTTTGAGGCTGCTCTAGCATCACACAGAGCTGTGGGCTCCTGGGACTGCAGTAAGGATAATAACCTGAGCAGATGACCTACAGATCTGTATGAAGGTGACTAGAGGCATGACCTGCTGCATGTGTCCCTGGTCATCAGATTTCCCCAGATAGGTTGAAAAGGAAATAACCCAGTGTATGGGATGATTTAAAAAAAAAAAAGCACAATCAAGATGGTAGAATAGTAGGACATGAACCTTACCTTCCCCCACAAATACAGGAAAAATATATTTACATGTGGAATGATTCTCACAGAATATCTACTGAACACTGGCAGAAGACCTCAGACTGCTGAAAGGGCAAGAAAATCTCCACGAAACCAGATAGGAAGAAAGAAAAAAGAAAAAGGAAAAGAAGAGAAAGGAATCGGGACAGGACCTGTGTCACTGGGAAGGAGCTGTGAAAAAGAGGAAAGGTTCCTGCACCCTGGGAAGCCCCCTCACCGGCGGGGAGATGGGCCGGGACAGAAGGAGAGCTTGAGCCTCAGAGGAGAAAACAGCAGCTGGTTTGCGTCAGCCAAAGCAGACGGAAGACTGCACAGACAGTCAGTGCTGCCGCCCTGCACTCCCCAGCCTGACACACGAGTCTGCCAGTGCTGGCGGGGGGCTGGGTGCTGGAACTCGGGCTTCAGAGATCAAAACTGGGGAGAGGACTGGGGTTGGCATGTTGTGCAGACGGACCGGGGGGGCTGGAATCCAGTGTGACCACAGCTGGGGGTGTATGCAGGGGAAGCCTGGGTCACCTTAGAGGCCAGTCGCCATTGTTTGGGGGGTGCATGAGGGGAGGGGTGGGATCTGCATTGTATGTAGCCTTTTTCTCTGTGCGTGTGCTTGCAGACGGCAGGACACTACCTACATGGGCTCCAGGAGCCATCGCAGCGCCCCCCCCCAACCCCCGACACCAGGAGTGGTTTCAGGCTACCATCACCTCCCTCATGGACCCAAGGAGTGGTTGCAGGGCCCCCACCACTGCCTGCCCAAACTCCAGGAGTGGCTGTGAGATGCCCTCATGCCCATCGTGTGCTCTGGGGGTGCCTGAGCTGCCCGCCGCCACCAAGAACCCAGGGCTGGGCATCAGCCACTGCATCTGCACACCCCCGTCGAGGGGTAACGACCAGCACACACTGAAGAAAAAGGCCACGGGCATCCATACTAAAAACCGCCCTCACACCAAATATATTGAACTCACAAAAGCTACACAGGGATGACCCCACATATAAACAGCCCTCCAAGACCACAGTAGACAATTGTTTCTCCTAAACTCAAAAGAGAAATCTGTAAAATGAAGAAGCAGAAGAACTACTCCCAGATAAAGGACCCCTGAAGGAACAAAGAGTGAAACAGACCCCTTCAGTCTAATAGGCACTGATTTCAAAAAGAAAATAATGAAAATACCAAAGGAATTAAGAAAGGCTATTGAAAGAAATGCAGAGTACTGTAAAAAGGAAGTAGAAACTATAAAGAGGAACCAAAAAAAATTAGAAAACTCATTTGCAGAGACGAAAGCTGAGCTAAAGGCAATGAACAGCAGAATGAATAATGCAAATGAATAAGTGATCTGGAAGATAAAATAATGGAAATCACCCAGTCAGGACAGCAGATAGAAAGCCAAATGAAAAAAACCGAAAGCAATCTAAGAGACCTGTGGGATAATATAAAGTGTGCCAACCTATGCAGAATAGGGACTCCAGAAGGGAAAGAAAGAGTAAAGAGGATCAAAAATGTATTTGAAGAAATTATGGCTGAAAACTTCCCAAACCTAAAGAAAGAAACATACCCAGGTACCAGAAGCTCAAGGGTCCCAAACAAGATAAACACAAAAAGACCTACACCAAGACGTATTATAATAAAAATGGCAAAAGTTAAAGAGAGGATTCTAAAGGCAGCAAGAGGAAAACAGAGTTAATTACAAGGGAACCCCCCCGCCCATAAGACTATCAGTTGATTTCTCTACAGAAACGTTGCAGGCCAGAAGGGAGTGGCAAGATAAATTCAAAGTCCTAAAAGGGAAAAAATCTGCAACCTAAGATACTCTACCCAGTAAGATTATCACTTAGTATAGAAGGAGAGAGAAAAAATTTCTCACACAAGAAAAAATAAAAGAACATAGCAATACTAAACCTATCCTAAAGGAAATATTGAAAGCTCTTCTCTAAATAGAAAAGAAGTAAAAATCTATAGGAAAGAGAAAATCACAATTGGAAAATAAATCACTTAAAAAAGCCAGTAGAGGGCTTCCCCAGTGGCACAGTGGTTGAGAATCCGCCTGCCAATGCAGGGGACACGGGTTTGAGCCCTGGCCCAGGAAGATCCCACATGCCATGGAGAACTAAGCCCATGTACCACAAATACTGAACCTGTGCTCTAGAGCTGGCGAGCCATAACTACTGAGCCCACATGCCACAACTACTGATGCCCCCACGCCTAGAGCCCATGCTCCACAACAAGAGAAGCCACTGCAATGAGAAGCCCACACACCACAACAAACAGTAACCCCCAATCGCCACAACTAGAGAAAGCCCGTGAGCAGCAACAAAGACTTAACACAGCCAAAAAAAAAAAAAAGCCCCCATACAGATTAAAAAAAAAAAAAAAAAAAAATCAAAATATTTTCGGGCTTCCCTGGTGGTGCAGTGGTTGAGAGTCCACCTGCCAATGCAGGGGACACGGGTTCCTGGCCCAGTCTGGGAGGATCCCACATGCCACGGAGTGGCTGGGCCCATGAGCCATGGCCGCTGAGCCTGCACGTCCAGAGCCTGTGCTCCGCAATGGGAGAGGCCACAGCAGTGAGGCCTGCATACTGAGGAAAAAAAAAAAAAAAAAAGTATTTTCTGTGAAAGTGATGATAACCACAGTGAACAGCAAAAGGATGAACATGAAGATGTAAAAGAGGACATCAAAATCATAAAATGTTGGGGAGGAGAGTAAGAAAATGTAAATTTTTTTTCCCCCTAGAATGTGTTTGAGCCTATATGACCACCAGTCTAAGGCAAATATATATAGGAAGGGCTTAACATACTTGAAAAACAGGGTGACCACAAATCAAAAACATACAATAGATTCACAAAAAATGAAAAGAACATAAGTATAATGCAAAAGAATATCATCAAGCCACAAAAGGAAAAACAAAAAGGGGACAAAGAATATAAAACAACAGGAAAACAAGGTTTAAAATGGCAATAAATACATATCTATCAATAATTACCCTAAATGTCAATGGACTAAACGCTCCAGTCAAAAGACACAGAGTGGCAGATTGGATTAAAAAGACAAGAGCCAGGGCTTCCCTGGTGTAAAAAAAAAAAAAAAAAAAAAAAAAAGAACCTACAATACACTGCCTACAAGAGATCCACTTCAGGGCAAAGGACACACACAGACTGAAAGTGAAGAGATGTAAAAAGATATTTCATGCAAACGGAAGTGACAAGAAAGTGTGGGTCGCAATACTAATATCAGACAAAACAGGGCTTCCCTGGTGGCGCAGTGGTTGAGAGCCCGCCTGCGGATGCAGGGGACGCGGGTTCGTGCCCCGGTCTGGGAAGATCCCACATGCCGCGGAAAGGCTGGGCCCGTGAGCCATGGCCGCTGAGCCTCTGCATCCGGAGCCTGTGCTCCGCAATGGGAGAGGCCACAACAGTGAGAGGCCCGTGTACCACAAAACAAACAACAACAACAACAAAAAAAACAGACTTTAGGGCTTCCCTGGTGGCGCAGTGGTTGGGAGTCCACCTGCAGATGCAGGGGACGCGGGTTCGTGCCCCAGTCCGGGAAGATCCCACATGCCGCGGAGCGGCTGGGCCCGTGAGCCATGGCCGCTGAGCCTGCGCATCCGGAGCCTGTGCTCCGCAACAGGAGAGGCCACAACAGTGAGAGGCCCGCGTACCGCAAAAAAAAAAAAAAAAACAGACTTTAAACCAAAGCCCATAAAGAAAGATAAAGAAGGACACTATATAGTGATAAAAGGATCAATACAAGAAAAGGATTTTATACTCATCAACATATATACTCCTAATATAAGAGCACCCAAATACATAAAACAAATACTAACAGACATATAAAGGGAGAAAAGTGACAGGAATATTGGGTTGGCCAAAAAGTTCGGGTTTTTCTGTAACATCTTCCAGGAAAACCTGAATGAACTTTTTGGCCAACCCAACAGTAGGAGACTTTACCATCCCACTCACATCAATGGACAGATCTTCCAGACAGAGACTCAATAAGGCAACAGAAATACTAAATGATACAATAGAACAGTTAGACTTAATTGATATTTTCACGACATTACATCCCAGAAAACCAGAATACACATTCTTTTCAAGTGCACATGGAACTTTCTCTAGGATTGACCCACATAACTAGGGCACAAAACAAGCCTCAACAAATTTAGGAGTACAGAAATTATCTCAAGCATCTTTTCTGACACAACAGCATGAAACTAGAAATTAGCCACAGAAAAAGAAATGAGAAAAAAAAATTACATGGAGACTAAACAACATGCTACTAAAAAACCAATGGGTCAATGATGAAATCAAAGAGGAGATTAAAAAATACCTTGAGACAAGTGACAATGAAAACACAACCATGCAAAATCTATGGGATGCAGCAAAAGCAGTTCTTATAGGGGACCTCATAGAGATTCAGGCCTTCCTCAAAAAAATGAGAAAAGTCTCAAATAAACAACCTAACCTACCACTTAAAAGAATTAGAAAAAGAAGAAAAAACAAAACCTAGTCACCAGAAGGAAGGGAATAATAAAGATCAGAGGGGAAATAGAGATTTAAAAAACAATATAAAAAAATTAATAAAACCAAGAGCTGGTTCTTTGAAAGGATAAACAAGATTGATAAACCTCTGGCCAAGCTCACAAAGAAGAAAAGAGAGAGAACTCAAATAAACAAGTTAGAAATGAAAAAGGAGACATAACAACTGATACCACAGGAATTCAAAAAAACCATAAGGGACTACTAAGAACAATTATATGCCAACAAATTCAACAACCTAGAAGAAATGGACAAGTTTCTAGAAACATACAGCCCACCAAAATTGAATCAAGAAAAAATAGATAATTTGAACAGACCAATCAATAGAACTGAAATAGAATCTATAATTTAAAAACTCCCTACAAACAACAGTCCAGAACCAGACAGTTTCACAGGCAAATTCTACCAAACATACAAACAAGAACTTACACCTATCCTTCTCAAACTCTTCCAAAAAATTGAAGAGGAGGGAACATTGCCAAGGACATTATATGAAGCCACCATCACTCTGATACCAAAACCAGACAAAGACACCACCAAAGAAGAAAATTACAGGCCAATATCTTTGATGGTACAGGTGCAAAAATTCTCAACAAAATATTAGCAAACCTAATCCAACAACACATAAAAAAGATCTTACATCACAACCAAGTGGGATTCATCCCAAATTCATAAGGATGGTTCAACATATGCAAATCAACGTGATACACCACATAAACAAAAGAAAAGACAAAAACCACATGATCATCTCACTAGATGCAGAAAAGACATTTAACAAAAATGCAACATCCATTCATGATAAAAACTCTTACCAAAGTGGGTATAGAGGGGATGTATCTCTAAATAGTAAAAACTATTTATGACAAACCCACAGCCAATATAATACTCAATGGTGAAAAGCTGAAAGCCTTCCCACTAAAATCTAGAACAAGACAAGGATGCCCACTGTAACCACTTCTATTCAACATAGTATTGGAAGTCCTAGACACAGTAATCAGATAAGAAAAAAAAATAAAAGGTATCCAAATTGGAAGGGAAAAGGTAAAACTGTCATTATACTTAGATGATATAATACTATATACAGAAAAACCCTAAGGACTCCACACAAAAACTACTAGAACTGGTAAATGAATTCAGCAAGGTAGCAAGACACAAGATTAACATACAGAAATTGGTTGCATTTCTTCACACCAACAATGAAGTATCAGAAAGGGAATGTAAAAAAAAATCAATACCTTTTAAAATCACAACCCCCCAAATAAAATACTTAGGAATAAACCTCACCAAGGAGGCGAAAGACTTATATGCTGAGAACTATAAAACGTTAATAAAGGAAACTGAAGATGATTCAAATAAATGGAAAGATATCCCATGCTCCTGGGTTGGAAGAATTAATATTGTTAAAATGGCCATATTACCTAAAGCAATCTACAGATTTAACATGATCCCTATCAAATCACCCATGACATTTTTCACACAACTAGAGCAAATAGTCCTAAAAGTCACATGGAACCATAAAAGACCCAGACTTGCCAAAGCAATCCTGAAAAAAAAGAACAAAGCAGGGGGCATAACCATCGCAGACTTCAGATAATACTACGAAGCTACAGTGATCAAAACAGTGTGGTATTGGCATAAAAACAGACATATGGATCGACGGAACAGTATAGAGAACCCAGAAATGAACCCACACACCTACAGTCAATTGATCTTGAACAAAGGAGGCAAGAATATACAATGGGAAAAAGTCCCTTCAGCAAGCGGTGTTGGGAAAATTGGACAGCCACATGTAAATCAATGAAGTTAGAACAGACCCTCTCACCACACAAAAAAATAAACTCAAAGTGGCTTAAAGACTTAAACGTAAGATATGACACCATAAACCTCCTAGAAACGATCATAGGCAAAACATTCTCTGACATAAACCATACCAATGTAGGTCAGTCTCCCAAGGCAATAGAAATAAAAACAAAAATAAACAAATGGGACCTAATCAAACTTACAAGCTTTTGCACAGTAAAGGAAACCATAAACAAAACGAAAAGACAACATACAGGATGGGAGAAAATATTTGCAAATAATGCAACCAACAAGAGCTTAATTTCCAAAATATACAAACAGCTCATACAACTCAACAACAACAAAAAAAACAAACATACCAATCGCAAAATGGGCAGAAAACCTAAAGAGACATTTCTCCAAAGAATACCGAAGGCCAATAGGCATATGAAAAGATACTCAACATCACTAAATATTAGAGAAATGCAAATCAAAACTACAATGAACTACACGCTCACACCAGTCAGAATGGCCATCATTAAAAAGTCTACACAACATCGTTAATCAACTATACTCCAATATAAAATAAAAAATTAAACACAAAAAAATTAAATAAAATACCTTCAAAAAAAAGAAAAAGGTCTACAAATAACAAATGCTGGAGAGGGTGTGGAGAAAAGGGAACCCTCCTACACTGTTGGTAGGAATGTAAGTTGGTGCAGCCACTGTGGAAAACAGCGTAGAGGTTTTCCTCAGAAAACTAAAAACAGAATTACCATATGATCCTGCAATCCCCAGGCATATACCCAGACAAAACTATAATTCAAAAAAAGATACATGCACCCCTATGTTCATAGCAGCACTATTCACAATAGCCATGACATGGAAACAACCTAAATGTCCATCAACAGATGAATGGATAAAGAAGATGTGGTACATATATACAATGGACTACTATTCAGCCATAAAAAAGAAAGAAATGCCATTTGCAGCAACATGTATGCAACTAGAGATTATCATACTAGGTGAAGTAGGTCAGAAAGAGAAGGACAAATACCATATGATATCACTTATATGTGGAATCTAAATTATGACACAAATGAACCTATCTATGAAACAGAATCATAGACACAGAGAATAGAATGGGAGAGGGATGGATTGGGAGTTTGGGATTAGCAGATGCAAACTGGTATATATAGGATGGATAAACAACAAGGTCTTACTGTATAGCACAGGGAACTATATTTAATATCCTGTGATAAACCATAATGGAAAAGAATGTGAAAAAGAATGTGTATAACTGAGTCACTCTGCTGTACAGCAATGAACACATTATAAATCAACTATACTTCAATAAAAAGAAAAAAATAGAAGGGAGGAAAACAAAAGACAAAAAACAACCCAGTCACATAGCCTAAGGAGGAGGGTAGGCAAGCAGAAACCTAAAGGGAGTGAATATCAATTAACAGTGGACCAGATCTCTAACCACACTCGGCAGCGTGATCTAGCTTTGCAAAACAGCACAGGGACAGAAGCCAAGGGAGAGGTCAGGTCCATTTGCAGAGGATGACATAAAAATGGGTCCAGAGTCCAGATCAGACAGGGAGTCACATGCCGGGAAGAAGCCACCCAGATTCACGAGGAGTGCTGAGAGGGCCCCGTGAGGGTGGAGGGCTGCCCAAGTTGGTGGGTAAGAGGAGGACAGATGACAAGGAAGTAGGGGCTCACGACTAGAAGGCCAAGGTCAAGACCTTGAAGGTAGCACTGCTCCTGATGAGTGAGATGGATGGGGCCAGTGTGGTGGGAAACAGCGTCGAGAGGAAGAAGGCAAGGAGCTGGCACAGGTGAGGTCAGATCGTTGATGACAGAGGAGAAAATGCAGGCAGCGGGGTACACACAGGTACAAGGACCCGTCTGAATCAACCGTTACAGAAAAGAAACCCATGAGCAGTATGACTGTCTATACTTACTGGGTGTCAGAAAGGAAACGCCATTCTGTTTTTCCAAGCCTACATTTGGATCTTTCCAGGGCCCAAAAGAGAATGAATATTTGAACAATGAGCAGTCATGAGTCAAGGAAAGCATTTTTAGAGCCTTTCCCTCTTGAAGTGTATTTTGCTCAAGGAGAAAGGGAAGTTTTTCAAATACAGATTTCAGACTAGCCACTCAGAACCGTCCTCTGGAGGCCCTTACCTTGGTCTGTTTCTTCTCGGTGGCGTAGACGATAGAGGTACAGCAGACTTCAGCGATCTTGCGGCCCTGGCCGTAGAAGGACCAGCAGCAGATTTCGTCCCCAATGACATCCTTTATGAACAGGACCCTTCCATTAAAGCGCAGTGATAGCTTATCAAACAGTTCGATGTTCTTCAACATATTGTCGTCAGAATTGCTGCAAAAGAGCATTTGATAAGGTGATTGATTACAAGCTGGTGTTAACAGCCACCACTAGTGGGGGAGTGTTTCCACACACCGGACCCATTATCTCCAACATCCCTTTTCAACCTCACAGTAAGCCCGTGAAGAAGGCACTACAGTCCCCAAAGCTCAAAGGAAAGCAAGGGTCAGAGAAATTAGGGAACTGGCTGAAGCCAAAAACTAATAAATGGCAGAGCTGAGCCTCAAAAAGACAGCTCTGGCCTCTTAAGTCTGCGCTCCTCACCAGAGAGCTAGGGCGGACGCCCTGCTGTGCAACAGCCAGGAATGAAATGCTGAAACCACGGGGTCTGCAGGCAGAGGCACCAGGTCGGGGACATGGAGGAGAGCCCCACAGAGCCACATGAGAGGCTGAGTGACCTGCCCGAGGGAGACTTTTTATCCTGGGTCCATTTATGGGTCTTGAATAACTTCATCTAATACCCCTACAACCCATAAGTTCCTGATGTAGAGCCACATGTTCCCAAGAGCCAAAAGGCATTCTAGAAACCTGTATATATTGCTAGTGGGAACATAAAATGGCACAATCACTTTGGAAAACAGTTCGGCAGGTCCTCAAGTGATTAAACGTAGAGTTACCATATGACCCAGCAATTGCACTCCTAGGTATCCACCCAAGAGAAATGAAAACATGTATGTGTACATGCATGTCCACAGCAGCATTATTCCTAACGGCCAGAAGGTGGCAACAACCCTAATTGTCCATCAACTGATGAATGGACAAGCAAAATGTAGTCTGTCTGAACAATGGAGTATCTTTCAGCCATAAAATGAATGAAGTACTGATGCGTGCTACAACATGGATGAACTTTGAAAACGTTATGCTAAGTGAAAGAAGCCAGACACAAAAAGCAACATATTGTAAGATTCTACATATATGAAATGTCCGGTGTAGGCAAATCCATAGAAACAGAAAGCAAAGTAGTGGTTGCCTAGGGCTGGGGGAGATAAGAGGGTGGGCGCCATGGGGAGTGACTGCTAACAGGTATAGGTTTCCTTCTGAGGTGATGAAAATGGTCTACAATTAGGTAAGTGGTGATGGTTGCACAACTCTGAATATACTAAAAAACACTGAATTGTGTATTTTTAAACGGTGAATTTTATGGTATGTGTGAATTTGATTTCATATCTATCGATCCATCTGGGCATTCTAGAGGTGCAAAAAGGCCACCCTCATCTGAAGGGAACGAGGGGAGCTGGGCCTGGCTGGTGTGAGTGCAGATGTCTTTTCTGGCCAACACCTTACCTGGTATACGAGTATTTGTTGTTACTTCTGTTGTAGAGCAACTTCACGGCTGGCTGTGGGTTGTTTTAAAAAAAAAAGGAAAGAAGAGAGTCACTTGGAGTGCAGGTGCGAAGGACCACTGGCTTCCCACAGCACTGGAGCCCTGCCATCCGCCAGAAGAGGCAGATAAGCATAGCCTGCTGGCTGGGGTCCTGCTGGCTGGAGAGGGAGACTGCGTGAGCCAGCACCAGGAGAAACAAAAGATGAGCTATACTCTCCCATTCCTGACCCCTTCTCAGGCCTTGCCCAGGCAATTTCGCACATTTTTATTCCAAAACTTACTCAGAATAACTTCCACCGCTTTTGGTAGCAAAAGAAATGCCACAAGGTTGCCTCCACCATACCTTATTTGAAGTCGCTATAAGTTTCTGTTCTTCCTTGGATGAGGTGATGACAGGAACTTTGCAGAAAGGCTCATAAGTATCTTTGTTCTGCTGGAACAAAACATGCTTTCAGCCTGGGAGGCCTGCCCAGCATTGAACTGTTTAAGCTGGCCTGCCGGGCAAAGACGGACTCTGGCGAGGGGAGATGGGGCAGCCGTGGCTGGTAAGAGAGGAGGATTCTCAGCACCAGTGAAGTATGATGGGGGACGACCAGGAGTGGAGTTCTCCAGTGAACCTGCTCTTTGGCCAGGACTGTTATATGCCAGGGTGCTTGGCATATAAATACTAACAACAATGACACATTTCACAGCCCAGGAAGCCACTCAAAAATAAACCCTAAATATGGCAGATGAAATATGATTGCATCAAAGCTCCTAAAACCCCACTGCAATGACTGCAGAGGAATTATAAGCCCATAAGGAGAGAAAGAATGGGAAAAGTGAGGTCAGCAGACAAAAGATGTCAAAAATTCAAGTCTGGAAAGCAGGTCTCAAGTGAGTGAACCAAGGAGGAGAACGCTGAAACCTAAGTTGGCAGATGGGAAAGAATCCACAGCTTTGAAGGCTGGTGGGCTCAGGGCAAGAGCAGAGTGTTGCTTGCTAGTCGACAGAAGCACTGGTGAGACTCCAGATGGATCCCCTACCCCAGCCGGGCAGGAGAAAAGTCCACTTTCCTGGAGCAGTTTGTACAGGAGAGGACAGGGCTGAGCTGCTATTCCGAACACGGGAGATTAAGTGAACCATCTACACACTAAATGGTGAGCCCTACCCCCCGACCCAGCCCCTTCTCCTACTCAGATCTCAGAAGGCAGCCAGTTGGGCTGATACCCACCAGGCAAGAGAGTGGAGGATTCCTCTACAGGGAACCACCTGTCCAAAAAAAAAAAAAAGGCTTACAGATTCTGACATTGAGAGCTCCCACTGAAAAAGCCAGCCTTATCATCTGCCACTGAAGCCCACTGGACAACAATACATACAGTGTTTCAGAGCCTTTACTCTTGAATTTCAACAGACCAAGGACCATCAGATTATACCCGGAAAGCCTCTCAAATATGAGACTGAAACCAAAACAAAGAGAAAAAGTAAGAGAAGGAGTCACACAATGAAGGCAGCAGAAAGAAAACTTCAAATAGTATCATCAGACAGATGAGAGCAGATACCGCATCCCATGAAACAAGATCAGCGTGCTATATAAAAAAGAGCACTCGGAGAACTAGAAAAGGCTCTCGGGAGTCAGAAATACGATAGCAGAAATGAAAAATTCAATAGAAGCGTTGAAAAGATAAAACTGAAAAAACCCTCTGAGAAAATAGAAGGATAAGGGCGACAGAAACTAGGAGGTCAGTCCCGGAGGTTTAATCTCAGACTAACAGAAACCACAAAAAGGAACCCAGAGGGCATGTCTCTAAGACAAAGATGAAACAGAGATTCCCTGATGTGTCTGAACATACCAGAAGGAGACTGAAGTTTCTGAGAATTTAGGGCTGAATTAGGGATGTGTGCTTAGAAAACCAAGCAAACAAAAGACAATGAAGCAATCACTAATTCTGGCAAACTGAAAAGTTACACGAGAAAGGAAATAATCACTGTATACTCTGTGGCTCAACTGTTAACAATATTTACACAACTCAACGTAAACTCTGAGTACGGATTTAATCAAAACTGTGATAAACTATACTGGGAGAAGGAATATGTGCAGGCAAGTTTGGTAGTGGCTGGGGTGGTACATGAGCTAAATTTTAATTTTCTACAGAAACGCCAGTAGATAATGTGGTAAACTGAAAAATCAATAAATAATATAAGAAACAGGTGAGTAAAGAACTGCTGCAAGAATTAAAAGAGGCTGCTGCAGGGGTGGGAGTGGGTGGAAAGCGTATGGAAGTGTTTTTGACATCAACCTAGCTTACAATACCAACTTGCCTTGGTAAACGCTTTACATGCATTACTTTAATAAACATACAAATGAAATAAAAAATAGCAAAGTAAAAGCTACAACATTCAGTTAGATTTACAGGGAGTTCACAGACTCGCAGTAGCGGCAGGGGTGGTGCAAATAACAGCTCCTCAGGCAAATAACAGTTCCTCAGGCAGACTGGCATTGTGGGTACTGTCCCAGTGGAGAGCCACCAAAGAGCCTCACGTTTACAGATCCAATTCCTAGGACAACGCAAAGGGGTTCTTCTGATTCTCTGCCATGTCTTAACTTGCCTTGAAATAAATGGCTGTTGGCTACATCTAGAAGTGTTCTGGTTTTGTAGGGATTTTACTGTCCCTAGACTTGACCCCAGCAGTCCTTCCCCAGCTCCAGCTGAGGAGTGAGGGGTGTCTGTCTGTAGAGATTACGCTGGGCTCTCAACAATGACTTGTGGGATGAGAATAAGTCTCCCAATGAGTCCAGAAAAGGATCAGGTTTTACACCCCATAGCTCGGTAGTGAAGGGTTACAATGCACACAGGGAGAGGACCCAACACCATGGGGGCTGAAATAAGCCAGAGAGCAGTCAGGTGGCCTCAGCATTACAGGGAAGCCTCTCAGGGGTCGTGCAGGCCAGAGAGGAGCAGCTCCGGGGTCAACTCATTAACTCTCACGACAGCTCAATGAGGGAGGGGGACAATGAGAAAGGCAGATGAGTCTGGGGCTCTCCCCGCCCACACGGGGAGAAAGGGTGATACCTACTTGCAGGGCTGCCTGGCACTCTTCCACCAGGCCCTGGACCAGGTAGTACTTGGCTTCTGCCAGCAGCTCCTCGATCTCCCGGCGGCTCTCAGGCAAGGGGACCGCCCCATCACGAAGGTAGTTGAGTATGGTACCAAAGTGCTTCCCACACCGGTCAATGAGGATCCAGCCTGCGGTGGGAGGAGGGGGGAGGAGAGCTGGGGTGTCTCTTGGCTCCCACCACCTCCGGGGAGAGCAGGACCACAGAGAGGGTTGCGGCCCCACCTGCCCAGCTACCAGCAAAGGGCTGACCAGGCCCCGCTGGCTGCAGACAAGCACACCCCAGACTCACTGGTTTGGGCTCCTTTATTTTATTTATTTATTTTTAACTTTTTGGCCACACCAAAGGAAGGATTGAACCGGTGCCCCCTGCATAGGAAGCACGGAGTCTTAACCACTGGACTGCCAGGGAAGTCCACAGCCCCTGGGGCCTAAAAGCATGCTCCTAAAGTACCTCAAAAATCCCTATGTTAAGAATATCGCAAGAGGGCCTACCCCACACCTGGATAAAATGGGTCCAAATGAGCACATCCCATTGACAGGGGAAAGGCTTCTGGTGTGAAAATATCTATTCCCTTTCACAACAAAGCTTTTCTTTTCAGACTCCCAAATAACAGAGCCATTTCTAAGGAAGCAGACGGCTCACTGCTGCAGTCTGTAACATCTGACTCCCAAGGGTGACCCCTAGGCACTCACCAGCACCACCACAGAAAATTCCATCCGTAACCCCCCAAACAAGTGTTTAGTGGCTAATGACAGCGATCAGAGATAAAATGGTGACCAGCCAGACCCTGCCCTCAAGCAGTTCAGTCTAACTTGGGGAGATGGCGCTGGCATTCATGAGATACAGAAACACATTCCAGCTGCTGACCGGAACCAGGCACAGTGCGAAATCGTGCCTTGTGGGTGGGGACAAGGAGAGTCCTGACGCTTCTCAGTGTCTTCTCCAGTCTCCAGTCCTGGCCCTGGTCTGCAGGGCCGCTATGGGGCTTCGCTTCTCGAAATTCCTCCGCTGAAATGCAAATGCTATTGGGAAGAGGAAAGAGGACTGGAGCCTGGGAAGGGGAGGAGGAGGTACCAGAAGGGGAAGCAGGGTTGCGGTGAAGACCAAGTACATCTCAAGAGAAAACGTGAAGCCAGACAGACGGAGAAGTCCCGGCCTTCCCGATAAGCAGGGTCACCCCGGGAAGGGGGCCCCAAGTCTCCTGCTGCGCACTGCCAGCGCCCAGGGAAGTTAGGAGGTTCACACAGAAATCACTCATTCTCTGCCCCTGCTTTCCCTCAGCTTGGGAAAAGAGCCAGGTTTCCACTCCTAAGACCACTATGCCTTCCCAAATCCTCCTCAGACCCCGGGCCCTGGATCAGCAGCAGAGGCCAATGGAGGCCAAGGGCAGCCGAAGCACCTTTTCACGTCCAGTCACAAGTCGGCCCGCCTCCCCAGAGTCCAGCCCCGCCAAGTGTGCTCAGGTGTTCTAGTGCACTAGTTAGTGTTCTTTGCCGCCATCACCAGGAGAGTTGACAAGGAGGCCATTTCCACGTTCCGCTTTGCAACTACTCCTCAGTCCACGGTTCCTGGGCCTTTGGTTAAAGGTCCCGTCTCGTCCCTCCAGAGCCTTCTGCGTGGCACTTCCACGCTGCTATGGTTTCCTGAGTACAGCAAGAAGTTAATCCCCAATCTCGGCAAACACAAAGCAAATGTGTGGCCTGGAGTCAGACCCTGGATCCCAGGAAGGACAACGAGGCCTTCACAGGTGTGGTAAATCCTGTCACCTTGACAGTGCCCGCTGGACATTATGTTCCCGTTCCTTTCTCCAGCTGAGACAACTAAGTGCGGACTCAGTATCTGTCCTGCAGCTCAGATGCCTACAGGGGCCTTGAGCACACAGGATAACCAGGTGCAGGTGGGCAGGGCGGACCACAGCCCAGGCCCTGCCTCTCCCCGCCCCCGCCCCCCAAGGGGGTTCTTCCCACTCCAGCCAAAACTGGCCAGGCAGGAATGAGGCCCAGGGCTGAGAGAGCCCCTGGTGTTCCAGGAGAAGCCAAAAATGCAGATTTCCCTGTGAAATCTCCAGACTTCTAAAGAACAGTAAACTGATTTTTTTAAAAAAACCTGTCATTAACCCACCACAGGGCAGCCAAAACAGGGCCTGCTGGCCACCAGCTTGTGACCCCTGTTGTTACTGTGGATCAAGTGCTCTCCTTCCAGCAAGCCGACAAGGTATGGAAAGACCGTATTATCTTCCCCAACAGTTCTTGCTGATGGAAGCTCATTCCCCTGCATTTTCCTCAGATGAAAACAGAGGCTCAGAGAGGTTCAGGGACACTCCCAAAAGCTGGGGAGGCAGAACTAAACCACAAAGAACAAGCAAGGAACTCGTAGGAAAACTCTTTTCATCATACGAAATTGAGAAGACACGTAGAACCTCAGTCTTTGGGAGAAAGGGCAACAAATTCCACCCAGCTGCTCTGGGAAGAAAATGTCCTCGTCTGCCTTTGATGTGTGGACAACGCAGCCACTCAGAAAGAACGAGGGCCCCTGAAATCAATTACCCAAGTGACAGTCCAGAGTTTCCATAAACGAACAGGCAGACCATGACACTGGGCGCTGGCTCAAGAATGCTGTCAGGAAATGCTTGTGGTGAAGGAATCATACTTTGGACAAATAAGGGCAAAAAAAAAGAGCAGAGCCAGGCGCACTCTCCATGAGGTTTCAATTAGCATTCTGACTTCAAAATATTTTAGTTGCTTTCAAAGCAGGAATTAATCCCTTTGAAACAGTCAGCTCCAGTCCCCAGCATATAGACAAGCTAAGGGAAGCCAAGCCAGGTCAGGGCGACCTGGGCTCCCTGGACCCTTTGGGAGAGCTGGAAAGAAGAGTGAGGGGTGTAGACCCGGAGGCTCTGGGACGGGTTGAGTGAGAGAGCACAGGCCTGTACTGGAAACCCAGCTCTGCACCTACTTGCTGGATGACGCTGGTGTCTCACTTAACCTCTCTGTCCTACGGTTTCCTGTTCTAAAAATGGTTCCTCCCTGGGCTGGCATAAAGGTAAGATGAGAGAATGTACAGGAAGCACAGAGCACAATGCTGGGTCTGCCAGCAGCCATCAAATAGGTCTCTGATGGTGAGCCCTTTACATATGTCATCATCACTGGAGAACAGACAGGAGTGGCAGCGGCATCCAGAGGCAGAATGTTCCTTCCAGCCCCCAGGAAGGGGGTCTGCGTGGTTTTTGGGCTGCCTGGGAGGAGGCTTGGCTCAGGGACGGGGGGCTGGACTGCCGGGCTTGCCCCCTCCCAGCCCCGCCAGCAGACCAGGTACTTCCTCTCTCCTTCCCTCCCCCACCTCCTCCAGGGAGCTTTCACTGACCTCTCCTTCTCCATACTAAGGTATTTAGATTTTTATGGTCCCCAAACTTGCCTGTTCATAAGTTGCCTAAGGTACTTGGGTCCTTGTTACAAATTCAGACTCTTGGAAGTAGCCTCATTCCTAAATCAGAATCTCTAGGGCAGGGTTTCTCTGCCTCAGCACTAGTGACACTTTAGACCAGGTAATTCTTTGTTATGGAGAGAGTCTCCATAGGGTATATAGCAGCATCCCTGGCCTCCACCCAATAGCATTCCCACACCCAAAACGTGACACCCAGAAATGTCTCTGGATATTGCCAAGTGTCCCTGAGGGTCAAAAATCATCTCTGGTTGAGCACCACTGACTGAAATAGATCAAAGATCTAAATGTAAAAAATAATGTAAAAACTTCGAGGTATCAAAGTCAACAAATCAGACTGGGAGAAGGTATTTACAACATAAGACCACAAAGAAATATGATCCAGAATATATACTTCTACAAAGAAAGAAAAAAGGAAAATGTGTAAAGATACTGTCCGGCAGCTAAATGATGAAACACAATGGTCAATAAACATAAGTCACTCAATGCACTGGAAATGCTAAATAAAACAACAAAGTACTGTACCATAACCATCAGATTGGCAGTAAGTAAACAATGACAGGTGCCTAGTGTTGGCAAAAATTCAGACCCCTGTGGGGAGGATAACTGACACAACCGCTAACACCTAATCAAGTCGAGGATATGATCCCCAATTCCCCTCTTGGGAATCAACTCCGGGACAGAGCTCCCAATGGTGGGTAGGACCTTAATGCTGTGGGCCCTGGGCTGGGGTTGTGGGGGCTGGCTGGGGCCTGGGGACTCCAGAGCTTCTTCATTCACCAAAGTAAAAATATTATTTTCTGGGTGTGCCATGATGTGGCAGAGGTTGGGAAGCAGAGCCCACACATGCACTGGGAGAGTGTTGGAGAATGATAATATTCCTAACAGTGAACGCTGGAAACAGCCTAAATAACCATCACAGAACATGGATCCATAAACTGCATGGAACACTCTACTTCAGGGAAATGTGTGAACTAGAGCTGTTTTTTCATGCATCACTCTCACAGGCATAACGCTCACTAAAGCAAAAGCTAAAAGGCTACGTACAAGCTATAACATGTAACACCGCTTATATGATGTTTAAAAATGTACCAACTATACGGTGGTTACGGACATAAACAGCTGTAGTAACGGTAATTCACGCAAAGCCCCACACCAGTGGTTCTCAGCCCTGGCCGTGCATTAGAATCCCACGGCGAGCTCTTAAAGTCCCAATGCCCACCACACCCTGTCCAGTTACATCTGGCTGAGGAGCGGGGGCGGGTTGGGGTGGGTGGACGACAGGCATCGAGGTTTAGCTCTGCGGGTGACTCTGTGCAGCAAAGACTGAAATCCACCCCAGTGACCCCACAGTCAGGCTACTTAGGGGTCATGGCTAGAAGGGAGAGAGGCAGAGAGGGTAAAGAGAAGCCCCATGGGTCCAGGTAATGTTTTAGTCCTTGTCTGAGTCGGGGCACAGGGGAGTTTGTTACATTATGCAGTTTAAACGCTTTCAACTTATTTCAGAATTTTGCATAAGGCAGGAGGCCTGCGGGTACTGCAGTTTTCCTGCTTATTCCACTGCCCCACTGGTTTTCTAGGGAACGCCTACTGATAATTAGATTAATGACTCTCTTCTCTGATCTAGTTTATAGACTTCCTTACTCCAAAAACATTAGCCAGAGACCAGACACCATTTAAGGCGGGAAAGTACTACAAGCAACAGGGATGAGGCAGGCAACTACAGGTGAGGGCCGGACAGAAGTCGTGTTACGAAAGGGCCACATAAATCCACCCGCCAATGACGACAATGACAAGGGCTCCGGGAGAAATTCTAGCACTGCAGGAACTGAACCTTTCTGGGGAGGAGTCTGGGAAAGGCCTAATCACTGCCACCGTGTCCTCTCAGAAGAGCGACCCCTGTAGGGGGAACGTGAGACCGCAACACCCTCATCCCACAAGGCCAAGGCAGGCCACTTCTCCACAGCGTGCTGAGACCCTTCCCCACAGCCCCGGCCCCTCTACACCCCAGCCCAGGCAGGACTAAAGCAGTAACAGACAGCCCCCATTTACTGAGTCTCCCAAAGTGCCGGGCATTCTGTCAAGGGCTTTCTAACGTCCTCATGTAATCCCCATGACAACCCCGAAAAGCATTATCATTTACAACTTTTAAATGAGGAAAGAGGCTCAGAGAAAAAGTCACTCGACTAGTGTCACATCACCAGTGAACAGCAAATGAGCCTGTGTGAGCACAATGCCCAATACGTGGAAACTGCTCCATAGCGGTTAGCTGGGACAGCTACCATGGGACAGAGCAGGACTCAAATCCAGGTCCACCCCCAACACCCACGCTCCTCTCTGTTGAGGAATTACGTGCACACGGTATACAACTCAGGCAGGCAGAGGGGCGTGTAGTGCAAGAGAGTCTGCCACCCTTCCAGGACCCCAGGTCCCCTCCCCAGAAGCAACCAGCTTCTCAGGTACCCTGTACAGATTTCTAGCAACACAATGCATATACTGTTCGGTATCTTCAGAGCCCTTGTTCTTTAACCAGCATGCCGTCCTGCTGGCTTCACTCGCCTGGGTGAGCCGCACTTGGCATTTGGGCCTGTTTGTGGCAAATTTCACCGCCAGCGACAAGCTTCCTGCCTGAAGGCCAGGGTGAAGCTGTGAGATGCAGAAAGTCTACGCGTTTTGTAGATCCAAGGGTGTACTTAGGCCATGGGTCAGGCTGGGCAGTGTACTCCCCAGGGGCCAACAGGATTGCTCTGCCAGCACAGCGCTGGCTGGAAGACCAGACACTCAGCCTGACATCCCAGGCCCAAAAGGGCTTCATCTCTAAGCTGGTGGTTGGACCATAAGGCTGCCACACTCAGACGACCAGGCCTAGGGCTGGGCCCACATCAAACCACGCACAACAGACAGTAAGAGCCAGCAAGTCCTGGATTCAGTAGCTTCATCATTTCCAGCCCTGTAGCTTTTGAAAAAGCATTTCACCTCTCTGAGATGTGGATTTCTCACTTAGCAACTGGTAACAGCAGCCACCCCTTAAAGGGTTAAGGCGAGGCTTAAATGAAACAAAACCCATAAAAGGCCATACTGTGAGCTTTTCATGATGACTTGAAGGGGGCTGGAGTTCTGTGAAGTGGAAACAGCTGAGGTTTGGAGCGTCAAGGCAGCACCGCTTCCCTGGAGATGCTGGGTTTTCCACGAAGCACCGAGGAAGGACATCCTCTGGCAGCTGTTTAGAAGCCTGCACAGGCCCACTGGTTCCACTCTCGTGCGTCTCCCAGTTGGGGAATGGGAAAGCTTGTGGACTCTGTCTCCTTTGTGACACAGCATCAAGCCACCAAGGTGAGGGCTCTTAAGGAGACACGGCTTCCACTTTGCCTTGGAAGCGAGCCAGCCGCTTTTCCTGAGCCCCGCCAGAGACTGGGCAGGGCGGAAGAAAGGCCACAACAATCCTGGGGTCTCAGATAAGGTCCACTTCCTTCAGCAGCTGGGGTGCTATTGTCTTGATTTCCACAAATACTCCTGGGCCATGCTGGGTGCAGCCCAGCAGAGGGGATCCTCCTACTCATAAGAACCCTGGCGTTTTCTGGGTGGGGCACTGAGGCAGCTCTGGGGCTCTGACCTCATTCACCTGCTGCTGGGCCAGAAACCTGAGTTTGTGGGGAGCCCAGGGAAGTGGGACTGAAGGTCCCCCAGCAACCTGGCTTCTCCAGGACACAGAGGGAGACGCCCCCACTAGCCGACAGTCCAGGGTGTGGACCTCTTAGGATAGGAGAACACACTGTGCACACCAGGCCCAGAGCCCCCAATCCCACCCCTGTGTCAAAACTCGCCACTCTTCCAGGAACTACCATCTCGAGAAAGGCAGGGGCGTCAGCACAGAGGCCAGCCTCGGAAACAGGTAAGGTAGGGTCAAGCCAAGCCGTGGTCTGGCCTGGTCTCAAGCAAGCTCAGGCCAAGGAATGAAGGATGGGGCCATCTTTAAACCTCATGTGACCTGCCCCATAAACCCAGCCAAAGAAGGATGCTCCCTCTTGCAGGGGTCTGAGTGTTCCAGGTGGGTGGAAGTAGTTATGGGAAGTAGGACCACTTTAAACAATTCTTTGCCTTTCATTAACATGACTTTCCACAAAAAGAAAAAAAAAAAACCACACACTGGGGACTTCCCTGGTGGTCCAGTGGGTAAGACTCCATGCTCCCAATGCAGGGGGCCCGGGTTCGATCCCTGGTCAGGGAACTAGATCCCGCATGCATGCTGCAACTAAGAAGCTCGCATGCCGCAACTAATAAGTCCGCATGCCACAACTAAGTTCCCATGCCGCAACTAAAAACAAGCAAAAACAAAAACAAAAACCCCACGCATTGAATATACATATATTGAATGCTTACTATGGGCCAGCAGTCCCCCCGGTGTGGGTGTCATTGTGCCCATTTGCCAGATGGAGAAATGAGATGACAGGCTAAACAACTTGATTAGGGTCACCAGACAAGAAAATGGGGAGCTGAGACTCCAAAATCCAGGTTTGTGGCCTTTTATCAGGACCCCATCCTAGGAGGACAACAGTCCAGAGAAAACGCTCCCACCTCTGTCACACTCGAGTTTCACTCTGACATCACAGAATCATGACCGAGAGAATGGAAAGAGAGCTAACCAGGGCAGCCAGTCCAGCGTCCACTGTACAGAGCTGATGCCTGGGGCGGGGAAGTGACTTTCTCACAGTCACACTGCAAATCAACAGCTAAGTCGAGATTATGATCCCCCCATCCCACTGACTCCTACTCATCTTCAGCTCTCAGCTTAGGTGTCACCTCCTCAGGGAAGCCCTCCTTGACCACCTCCCCCTCCCCCCCCGATTAGATCCAGTCTCCCTGTTACTCACTCTCAAGGCTCCCTGCACGCCCAGTAACACTGAGCACAACAGGAAACCTGGGCCTGTGGACACTGCCTGTTTCACGTTGGTTTTCTGAACTGGAAGGAAGCCCTCGACCACAAGCATGTCCCGGAGGCTGGGCTTACCTTCACTATCCCAGAGGCACGTCCCGGAGGCTGGGCTTACCTTCACTATCTGTGAGCACCTCCATGCGCCCGCTGAACATGGCCTTCAGCATGGTGTCCTGCTTGGTCAGCGTCTGCATGGTGGTGTAGTACAGGGCTCCGCCCACGTTCAGCTTCACGTACTTGGAACTGGGGCTCGTGCCCTTGAACGAAGTGGTGCGGGTCGCAGCTGCTGGCACCGCTGAGCTCACCACACTTTCTCCTGACATCTCTTCCTGCCAGGGGACAAACACAGGGGCACTAGGGTCACAGCACCAGGCCTGATTTACTTTTCTCAGCCAGTGTGCTGCAGCTGGCCTCCAGATGTGTTCTGCTTAGTCCAAGTGTATACTGCATTGAAAACAAAGTTTGCTCCCAGCGTTGACAACTCGGGAGAATTCACAGGAAAATCTGAGTTTCTGGCTTCTCTTAAAATCAGAGGCCAACTAGGCCAGCAGGGGAACCAGTGGTGGGAGCTGGGGCGTCGGCTAACCCATTGGGAGAAGCATGCACTCCCCAACCTGCCCCAAACTCCAAGCAGACAGCCTCATACACTGGCTTCACTGCTGACCCTGCAAGTACCAGTTTGCCACTAAGTCTTGCATTACAAGGACTTCCTTTGTGCCCACTACCCGTATAAATGAACACCCTGGCTGTATCCTAAAGTGGCCGAAAGCACTGCCAAGGTCCCGTTTCCTTACTGCTATGCACAACAGAACAGCTAAAAGTGCCACTTTTCCGTTGAATTACCCATGAAACAAGCTTTCAGGAAATTGAGTGGGGTCTCAACTACCATCCCCTTACAGGGAATAAGTGTTTCTAAGTACTCAACAAAAGACATAAAAACTCTTGGAAGCAAGTTATTGCAAATTGGAGACTTCCTGTACTAGCACTTCCCCAAACAGTAAGATCCGCTGAGTCTCCCTAAAGAGCACTGCCAGCGACCATGTACATCCCCGTAAGAGAAATGGATGCAGTGTCTGATCTAAGCAGACGCAGGAAAGGAGACTGGTACCTGGCATGTGTGTATTCAAAGAAAACTTTTCTTTTTTACCAAATTTTATTTTTTTTAATTGAAGTCTAGCTGATTTACAACGTTGTGCCCATCTCTGCTGTACAGCAAAGTGGCTCAGTTATACACATTTTTAATATTCTTTTCCATTATGTTTATCATAGGATACTGAATATAGCTGCCCGTGCTATACAGTAGCACAGATGTTTATCCATCCTATATATAATAGTTTACATCTGCTAATCCCAGACTCCCAGTAGAAAACTTTTCTTGAATAGGGAACATTCTATAGCTGAAGATTCCAAGAGTGGCTGAGTCTTTACTGATCTGGAGCACAGCACTGAGGAGGCAGCCCCTGCTGGCCACGAGCTGGCCCAGCACTCACGCCGAGGCCTCGGGGTTCCCACAGAATGTGAATGACTTCACAGCACATCACCAGCAGACAAGGCAACTCGGCAGCTGATGCATCAAGACACAAGCGAGGCCCCTCTGTAATTATGTCTGAACACAGACAAAAACAAGGACATTGTCCCCCCAAAAATGACCAATAAGGGTCATCATGGCTGCTTCTTTACCAATTAGAGCCCCATTCCATCCTTCCCGCCTTCAAGTGAGGAATTACTAAGACCCAATCCCAGAATCAGCCCTGTTTCCCGGCAGCATTCAACACAGAGCAGAGCCCCACTTCCTGAGTCCTTCCCACAATCACCCACCAGAAGCCCGAGTCCTCTGAGACTCTCCACAGTTCTCCCTCAATGCACCAAGAAAACAAACCCAACTATGACTGCAGACATACTCTTGGTGGTTTCAGTTGGAGGGCACTGACAACACAAAACCTTTAAAACTATACCCTGGACTGAAAAAGGACTTTTTTTTTTTTTTTATTCTTTATGCTTTTTTTTTTACAGACCTCCCACAATAAACACATATTACATTTATAGCTGGTAAAACACAACTGTTATTTTTTTAGAATTTATTTATTCATTTTTAATTTATTCATTTATTTATTTTTTGGCTGCTTTGGGCCTTCGTTGCTGCACACAGGCTTTCTCTAGTTGAGGTGAGTGGGGGCTACTCTTCCTTGCGGTGTGCAGGCTTCTCAATGCGGTGGCTTCTCTTGTTGAGAACACAGGCTCTAGGCACACAGGCTTCATTAGTTGTGGCACGCGGGCCTCAGTAGTTGTGGCTTGTGAGCTCTAGAGCACAGGCTCACTAGCGTGGCACACGAGCTTAGCTGCTCCGTGACATGTGAGATATTCCCGGACCAGGGCTCGAACCCAAGTCCCCTGCATTGGCAGGCGGATTCTTAAGCACTGCGCCACCAGGAAAGTCCCCACAAGTGTTATTTTTTAAATGGGCTAAGGGACTAATGAGTGGCAACCTGCCATCCACCAGTGATAGTAGAGGCAATGGCCAACTTGCTTGACCTCCATCCCCTCAAAAGAATGGCCGGGAAATCACCCACTGGGGAACTCACTGTTGTCAGGGCGCTGCAGAATGACACGGACGAAGAATGGCCTCCTGGAGAGAAAGGCGTTTTCTCAAGAAACTGTTCCTGCTTCGTTCACCAAGTGAAAACATCACAAGAAGGTTAAGTTTTCAAAAGTTCAGGCTTAGCTCACCTGGGGTCTCTGTGGCCTGATGCCAAACACAAAAGACAGAGGCCAAGAGGAAGCAGTGATGCCTCCCTCCTAGCTTTCATGTGAAATCAGTCCTCAGAGACCTGCCACTAACAGTTATGACCAATCATTTCCCCCAGAAAGACACGTTGTCCATTTGATGGCAGAAATGGCTTATGGGAGTAAAGAGTTTTAGAAAACTCTGAAGACCTGGAGCAGGGGGGAAAGAAAAGCTTATAATTATGGATTGGGAGTTTTTTTGGGGGGAGGGGGTTAGTTAAGGAAATTTGCCCCCAACTGGAAATACTTTTTTAAGCACCCATTTCAGATCTAAATTTATACAAAAATGAATATGTTTTTGGGAAATGGTACGGCATTTTGTAAGGCACTTACCGTGAAACAGACAAAAAAAGTCATAAAGAATAATTTTATGTGCTGTACTTTTTTGGCTTTCCAATACCTTTTTTTTTTTTTTTTTGCGGTACACGGGCCTCTCACTGCTGTGGCCTCTCCCGTTGCGGAGCACAGGCTCCGGACGCACAGGCTCAGCAGCCATGGCTCATGGGCCCAGCCGCTCTGCGGCATGTGGGATCTTCCCGGACCGGGGCACGAACCCGTGTCCCCTGCATTGGCAGGCGGACTTTCAACAACTGCGCCACCAGGGAAGCCCCTCCTTACCTTTTTAAAGATAATCTGCATACACTAAAGTGTATTTTAAGTTCTAAGAGTTTGATGAGTTTGGGTCAACTTATGCATCTATGTAGCCCCTACTCAAATCAAGATAGAGAACATTTCCATCACTCCAGAAAGCCCCTCCCTGACCCTTTCCCACTCCTCCCTTCCAGGAGATACCACCGTTTTAATTTCTATCACCACATACTACCATTTAAATCCAAACAATGCTGGAAGACAGTTATCACTATCTTCATTTTGTGGACTTGGATACCTCAGCCCACAGACAATCAGTCACTTCTCCAAGTGCACTGGTGACGGAGGTGTCTTGATGAGGAAGCGAGTGAAGGATGTGGGCAAGTCCTGCCTGGCCCCAAGCCCATGGTTTTATCAATGGTCATGCTTGGTATATACAGAGCTATGACACAGAAATTGAGAAAGGGGGCCCCACCCCCCATTCTTCAGAAAGTACAAAAAAGCTCTGAAAGAAAGACAGGAGGTCATGTGTGGCTGAGAGCTTGGGTTTGGAAGTCAGACCTGAGTTTAGGCCCCAAGTCCTGCCACTTACCAGCTGTCTGAGTCTAGTCCCGTCTAGCGAGTGGGGACGGCGGCCACACCTTCCAGGGCTGCGAGGCCCCAGAGAGCACTCAGCCCAGCCCCTGCCTCAGAACAACACAAAGCACTCAAACTACGATGATCTGGGAATGCGCTCCAAGTCTCAAATTATCTTCTCTTTTAAGTCCATTTCCAGGTCTACTGACATTCGACCGAAACACTAAGAGAGAAAGGCAGAAACCATCCTGATCTAGCTTGAGACTTCCAAGTAGACAGAGAAAGCCCTGAACCTTTCCAGAGCCCACCCTTCTAAAGGCCAGTCACTTCAATACTAGGAGAGGCCCTTGGAAAAAAGATTCTGGCTGTGTTCATCCCTAAGCCTGAGTCGCAGGGAGCGGAGGACACAAAGCAGTAGACAATGAGCCTCTCACAGCAAACCTCTCTTCGGAGGCCTCCTCAGCCATCCCCGCTGGGATCCTGCCTTTGTTTCATCGTTAATGAGGTTGGGGAGGTGAGGCAGGAGAGAGCACAACTGGTTACAAGAAACAGAGGTAATTAACACTTGCAGTGTTGGTGACTGATTCTACTCAATCAGAAGTTTATTCCAGTTAGATCAGTAAGTCCAGGCTTCGCTTTCCCACCTCTCCTGAGCATACTGCTGCTGATTCTAAACAGTGGCTCTCCACATTAAAAAAATCCTGATGCCTGGGCCTTACTCAGGGAAATTCTGATGCAATTGGTCTGGGGGTGTGGCTAGGCAATAGCACTTTAGAATTCCAACTCCCTAGGTGATTCCAATGTGCAGCCAAGATTTCAACCCGCTGTTCTAAAAGTTCTGTGTCGCCCCACTCCAATCAGCCTACATTTAACTTCCTGGTCTTGGAGCAGCTCCCCAACCTCTGGCTCTATAAGCCCTATGAATTTCTGACCACACAGAAAAACAAACCAAATCGGAAACAAAAGCAGGCCCCTGCTTCACAGCTTCAGGCCGCACACAGACAAGAAGCAACTGTACGCATGCTTAAAAAATAAAAATCAGCCTAAGGGGTAAAACCTCTGACTCGAAAGGAGACCCAGGCAAGTACAACAGGAGAAAAGGCACCAAATCCCTCACCCTTCGAAGTTTCCTCTATCTCTCTCTGTAGAACTGTCTCGTGCGTGCGTGTGTGTGTGTGTGTGTGTGTGTGTGTGTGTTGGAGATGTGTGTAGAAAGTCTGAATAAGAGTTCAGCAAACCTAAACCTGCAGTTCTGTGTGATGTTCAGACAAATGGCTTCACCGAGTCTCAGCTTCCTAACTTGTAAAATGAAGTTAAAGCCATAATCTTCAGAATAACCCTCAAGGAATAAATGTTTAAGTATTTAGTGTAGTTTCCCTTTTGCTCAAGTTGTCCTTGAGGCCAGAGCTTCCCAGCCTTGGCTGTACTGGAATCACCTGGGTGCACTTAAAAAGTGGTGATTCCTTGGCTTCACCCAGAACAATTAATCAAATTGGGGAAGGGCACGGCAACTCAGAAACTAGTGTTTAAAAAGCTCTTCAGGTGATTTTAATGTGCAGCCACAAAGCTCAGGTGTTTCTTTAACTAGCTAAGAGTCATTGTCTTGAGGCTAATTATAAAACTCCCCCTACCCTCCAAATCAGGGTACTTCTACAACTCAAAGGTCTGCTGTTCCATTTCAACAAAACTAAATTCAACCAGTGGACTTCCCTGGTGGCGCAGTAGTTAAGAATCCGCCTGCCAATGCAGGGGAAACGGGTTTGAGCCCTGGTCCGAGAAGATCCCACATGCCGCAGAGCAACTAAGCCTGTGCACCACAACTACTGAGCCTGTGTGCCACAACTACTGAAGCCCGGGCGCCTAGAGACCACGCACCACAACGAAGAGTAGCCCCTGCTCGCCGCAACTAGATAAAGCCCGCGCGCAGCAATGGAGACCCAATGCAGCCAAAAATAATAAATAAATTTATGAAAAAAATAAAAAAGAAATTCAACCAACCCCATAACTGTAGCATTATTTTGCATCCAAAACTTACAGGACAGCCACTGATATTTCCAAGAGTTTTGTCGAATTACTTTCTCTTCTTGTGTTGTGTACACAAACGATTGGCCTATTTCTTTCAGGCTAGTGAGGAAAACGTTATCATCACTCCCATTTTTAAGGGGAGAAAAGTAAGTACCAGAACTATTAGGATCCTCTGACTCCCACTCTCATGCACCTCTCATTACAGAGCCCAAATCAAGAAAGCATCACTCATCCCCTGCAGGGCTTGCTAAAACAGATTGCTGGTCCCCACCCCGAGACTGATTCAGTAGTCTGGTAGGTCTAGAAAACTTGGCCATTTCTAACAAGTTCCCAGGTGATGCTGCTGGTCTGGGGACCACCGTTTGAGAACCACTGCTTTAATGACTTCTCTCCCTCAAGTGGAACTTACTTTGCACAAAATGGAGCTGTTCAAAGTCAGATACGGGTTGAATCATTTTTTTCTTCAACATTGGCCTTGGGACCGGTGTTCCCTAAAGACTGCACTTGCCAGGTTAAAGACTTGGGGCAAACAAGTAAAAAGAGGGTCTGGGCTGAACTTTGGTCATTCCCACCCAGGGAAAAAGGGCTATTCAAGAACAGACCCTTGAAGGATTCCAAGCACAGATAAACTTTCTACAGCTAGAAGAGTGTGAGGGATCCCCAGCTCCTTAGCTGTGGCCACCCCGGGTCTCGACGCAAGTGACTAGATAGGTACCCAGGCGCCAATTAAGGCGCTGGATTCCGTGGCGAAGGTACCCTGACCTCGGGACCCTGGCATCATACCTCCGCGGAGTTCCCAGCACCGAGCACACGCCCACCGGCGGGCTCCCTCGGTTTCTTTCCTCCGCTCCACTGGCCCGTGTGTTCAGACGCACTTGTAAGCCTCATCCCCACTTCACCGAAACCCAGCGACTCTAGCATAACTTCCAAAAACCCCGAACACTCCGCTCCAAGGAATCCCACTTCGCCCTCTCATAAATTACCCATTCTCCTTCACAGCCCTGCCCAAATCCTCATTTTCCACTCCAGATGTCTACCTTCAGTGACATCTCTTTGTTCTCTTTACAATCACCAATTCTCATTTCCGACCAGCGCTGAAGTCTCAGAGACTGCCCCCCCCACTCATCCATGCACATATCTACTCCACGAGCCCAAATGCCCTTTCCCGGATCCCCCAACAGCCAGGGACAGCAGTCCCCTACACACACACACGCACACGCACACACACTTCTCCGTCCAGAGCCCTTCCCCCACCCCCGGCCTCGCCCCCCATCCATTCCCCCAACCGCCTCTCTCCTATCGCGACAGCCCCTCATCAAACCCCTTCCTCTCGGTCCTTGCCCCCTTTATTCTACCTCTGTCCCGCTCCCTCGCCCGCCCAGAGACCCCAGTCCGCGGGCTACGCCCTCCTTACCATGAAAAGCCGGAGGACGCCGGAGTCTCCAAACCCGGACTAAGAAAGACAGGAAACACCCAGCTCGCGTGAGCCTAGGGCGGAGGCGGGGCCGGGGCGAGGATTTCCGCACTCGGCCATGCCACTTCCGCCCCGCAGAGGACAACTTCCTAAAGGGTCCGTTGTACTCCTAGATATCGGCCGCTTTCCTTCAAAGTTCCCTGGTTGGAATGGGTTGCATCTCTTCTCGGCTGGGTCAGGCATTTATCCCGCTCCTAATGCTCCGCTTTTTCGGCTTCCATAGAGGAGGACAAGGTGCAGGGAGGTTTTCCTTTCCGGACGAAGAAGCTCTTCGGAACTGTCGTTTACCGGAACTGGATAGTTGTTTCCCGGCGGAGCTCTCAGAGTGAACATCCCGGGGCAAGATGGCGGTCGGGCCTCGGCTACTGCCCCGGGTCAGGCAGAGCTCGGGGGTCTTGGGCTGAGGCGGTGGTAAACTACGGCCCCGACCCCGAGCGCGGGGGCCTCGAGTGGATAAAGGTCTACGGCCTGCGGGTAGCGAGTGGCAACAGGGTTGTGGGTTCTCTGGGTAGTGGGGCCGGGGACTTGGAGGGAGGTGCCCTTGGGGCTGGGTCCCTGCTTCTCCTGGTCGGAGGGGCAGGTGCTGGGGGCCGGCTTTCGGGTTCAGGTGGGGGGTGGGGAGGGGTTCTCCGTGACCTTTTTATCTCTGGGGCCAATGAGATAAAAAGGGGTAACAGGCCTTTATAATAGGAGTAGCGCTGGACGAAAAAGATTTGTTATTGTGGTTACTGATGCCGGGGAAAGACGCCGGGCCGCAGGAGTCACCCAAGCCGGAGTTCGAACCCTACTCACTGTAACCTTGGGTGAATTCTTTCTCCTCTCTGAGCCCAGTTTCCAACTCTGTGAAATGGAGTAATTAGCTCGTGTCCCAAAGGGTGTTGTGTAATTAAACTTTTAGAACCATGTCTGACATTCAGCGCTCCATGGAAGCAGCTGGTGGTAATGATACCAATAAAGGAAAGCTTGGTAGTAATTTGACTTTTAGCCCCATGGGCAGCCTTGCATTCTCGATTTTTCTTTGCCTTCCGTGAATAGTGGCGTCCCTGGGTCTTCTCTGTTGCACTTAAAATAAATAATTGCTTTGGGGTTAGAAGTGGGTTCAAATTCAGGAGCCTAGTAACCTCTGACAAGTCATGTCCCTTTCTACATTTCATTTTCTCTGTGTGAAGGTGGGATTTGAAAGCATGCACCTACATAGGCTGTAGCCTTCAAAACCTGTTGCTTATTCTTAAGAAAGTTAGACTGTTGAGACCTGATAGAGCTGAAAAGACAGAGGTGGTTAAATATTTGTACAGTGTCTGATCCATGGTCCACCCCTAACAAATGGTCATTCAACCAGGTCATTCAACCTAGCTGCCCAGCTATTCCCACCATAGACGGAAAATTGCCTTGGGCTCAGACAGCAGTTATATATGGTGCTTCACCTTTGGACTACACTCTCTAGACTGTCAGGCTCTTTCATAGTGCTCCATGAAGTTGGCCTGATCCAGAAAAGATTGATTTTGAACAGTCTCATGGAACTATAGAAGTAGAGAAGAGTCCTGACTCAGTATTAAAATCTTGACTCTGCCCCTTTTGGGATTATGGGAGATATTAAATGAGATTATGGGAGGTATTAAATGATCTTATAGGGTTGCTCTTTTTAGATGAGATCACATAGAAAGGACTTGACAAGCAGTGGGTACTCAAATCAACATGTTTCCTTTTGCTTTTCAGACCATCTTGGTTATCAACAATCTCTTGTTTCCTTATCTTTCCACCTATAACATTTTTGTTTCCCTAACCGGATTGTAAACTTCTTAGGGACAGAACGGTAAAGCTCACTTACCTGCTATCTGCTTTCAGATACTCCTTATTAACATTTTCCCATTTAATCTAATCACAGTATCCTGATGACTAAATCGAGATACAAGAAGGGTAAATTTTCATTTAATCCTTTTAGCAACTCTAGGAGACAGGTACTATTATTATCCTCAATTTACAGATAAGGAAACTGAGGCCTAGAGAGGATAAGTAACTTGGCCAAATAAGGTAGAACCAGAACTTGAAAGAACTAAGGGCTACTTTGACCCAAGGCTTTCTCTGCTACTCACAGCCTTTTCTATGCACAGCCTTTTCTTTGATTCTCCAGGGCATTTAGCAGAGTAAGTACTTAATAAATACTTCTGATGTGTTTTTATTTGATTGATGAACTGTAATAGATGTTATGCAGGTAGAGGAGGTGAATAAGAAAGAATTTGAAGAACTGCAAAGTATAGACCATTATGTGGTGTAAACAGAAACCAACATACAGCGTTGCCAAGGGGATGATGATCTCAAGGAAGGGATCTTATCCTGCAGGGCCCGCTGGGAGAAGTGAAGTTTTGACATAGTCTTAGAGGTACTTAGTCACAGTTGGCATGCAACCTCCTGTTCTTCTATTGGGAAAAAGTGCTCTCTTCTCCTTCTGCTCCCTCCCCTTCCTCCCCCTGCCCCCCAAGAGGGACTGTCTCCACGTTAGGGAAAGAGTATACCATTGTGCTCATGGCTTGGGCCAGCTTGTTTGTAGCTCTCAGGACCCTGAAGCTGTTCCCCAATATAAACAGCGCCCAGGGCTCATAGCCCAAGTGACAGGACTGGTGAGTCTTAGTACACCCAGGGATAGGAAAAACTCTTAACGGGTGACTGTTATTTCCTACCCAGAGAACCATAGTGCCTGTACAGATGAGGGCCTCTGCTGAAGAGTTTTAAAAAAGAAAATCTTTGTGTCTATAAAAATAATACGTCAATTAGACTTACTGACTGTGCGCCCCGTCAGCCACCTCTATAGGTGCTTGAGGTCATCATCTCATTCAGTGCTCATGATCGGCCTCTAAGCTGATTAACAGACAAGACAGAACGACTCCCAGATATCTCCCCCCGCGGTACACTGCAGAGCTAGGGGCTGGCTCCAGCTCTGACTCACAGTGCCATGTCACGCTACCACATGCCTTCTATGGAGAGTTCGAAAAACAGACTAGTTAGGGAAGCAAAATTTCCCACAGTTCCCCTATCTCAAAACAACCACTCTTTTTTTTTTAATATTGAAGTATAGTTGATGTACGATATATATAAGTTACAGGTGTACAATAAATATGGTGATTCACAATCTTTAAAGGTTTTGCTCCATTTGTAGTTATAAAATACTGGCTATATTCCCCATGTTGTACAAAAGATCCTTGTACTTTATTTTATACCTTACAGTTTGTACCTCTTAATCCCTTACCCCTATACTGCCCCTTCCTCCTTCCCTCGCCCTACTGGTAACCAGTTGTTCTCTGTATCTGTGAGTCTGCTTCTCTTTTGTTATATTCATTAGTTAAAACAACCATTCCTAATGTGTTTTTCCCCCCAGTTTCGTCTCTACCTGCGCACGTGATTTTTTCTCTTTCGTTATGTAATTAGGATCATGTTGTAATAGGGAAGAACCCTTTGTATTCTATTACAAGTTAATCGCTAAAGGGATGTTGCCTGTAAACTTAAATTATACATAATTGCCCACCTCTGGGAACCCTGCCTCCCAGGTAACGAGCATTAAGCTAAAATACCTTTGTTTAGCTCACAGGAAACATCCTGACCAGGCCCACCTCTGAATGACTGCAGGGAGGAAGAAATTAACACGTCCCCTCTGGAGGCTGACCAGAACCAGGAAATGTTTGACTTTCCTCCCTCCCCTTTTAGTATAAAAGAAGCCTGAATTCTAATTCAGGCAAGATGGTTCTTTGGGGCATGAGTCCACCATCTTCTCGGTTTGCTGGCTTTCCAAATAAAATCGCTGTTCCTTGCCCCATCGACTCGTCTCTCGATTTACTGGCCTGTCGTGTGGCAAGCAGTATGACCTTGGACTCTGTAGCAGTGTTGGTTCGCAGCCAGCCTCCTTTTCATTTCTTAGACATAAATATTTTTCCAACTTGCTGAAAGTGTCAAGCATAATTTGCAATGGCTTTTAAACATGTCATCCCCTCTGTTATTCTTAGTTGCCATCACAAAACATTTACAGCTTTAATTCAGCAACTTCTTTGGGCTTATTCTCAACCTGTTCCCTTTCAACTGTGAGGACTGGGGAGATACGTCTACCATTTAGATCCAACATTAACTAGAGAGGACACAGATGTTTTCGCACTGTCTTTATTACTTTTTCTCAGTGAGGAAGGTAAATGATGCCTACCTAGAAAACTAATCCTAAATCTGGATTTTTTTTCTTCTGCTTCTGCCAGAAAACACAAGCTCCTCTGAAATGAGAAGATGTCCTCAGCTGTGAGCCCTGTGCAAAATCACTAATGACTGATTACCTGACATTTCTGCGTCACCGGCAGGTCCTCAGGTGAGTGCTCCAGACTTCCACTTCTGGGGCAGAGTGAATGGTTTGGAAGACTGGTACCTTTTTATTGCCTGTCTTCTCACGCTCCCTCCCATCATCAGGTAAAAGTTTCAAGATGGTCTTACAGGTACTTAGTCACAGTTTGTGTGCAACCTCCTGTTTTACTATTGGGAAGAGGCTCTCTCTTCTGCTTCCTCCCCCACCCCCGACACCCCATGAAGGACCGTCTCCATGTTCGTTTGTCTTGAGAATTACTGATGAGAGACCCACGTGTAGGAAAAGCCTTACTGTTTAACAGATGTGAATCAATGTCGAACAGGTGCCACAGAGGTCTCCCGATGTGTTGACATGGGAGGAGCCTTCTTATCCTTGATGTTTTCACGTGGACACTGCTTTGAGTGAGGTAACCTGGTAAAGAGATGGTTTACAAGAAGTCTAGATTTCTGAGTATTTCATTTCAGTGCCCATGTCAGCTGGTCTGATTATATATTTTGGATAGAATGACAAAGTTTTCAAGCATCTAAAGACATCATCCCTGTGTGGGAGGCTCTGTGGACCAGTGCTGTGTGCTCTAGGCTGATAGCCAAAACCATCCCTTTGGGAAAACACAGTTACTGATGATTTAGATTAAAATGTAATGGCTAATTTAGAGTCCAAAAATACCAGTCTGTGGATGGGGGCCTTTCTACTCTAACGTCTTCCTCAGCCCTTGGCAGGATGGGAACGGTGAGGACAACAGAATAAGTTATGCCTAAAACCAAACATGTTCGATTTAATGGATTGTCTGGCATTCTGGAATCATGTACCTTTGGCTGCTTTAGTGTTTAAATGGCCCTTTAAAAAAAAATGAAAGGCTTCTTTTGTGTTGGGCACAAAGTAGGTATCAGTATATATTTGTTGAGTGAATGGATAAATAAAATAATGGTGACAGTAAATAATTATGTTTAATGTTTTTCCCTCAAGTCTTTACTTGGCAAAATAAAAGTTGACTGCTCAGTGAAATATCCAGAGACCTTTGACTTAGAGGATGCCTGGTTTGAGTTAGAGCTTTGTGGTTGGAATTGATTAATGCTTTGTTTATTCATTAAACCATTGCAGAGCCCAGACCCTATGCCAGGCACTCTGTTGTTTCTCTTAAAAAAATGTGATAACTTAATACAGGAAAAAGCATCGCTGGTCTGAGGAGTTGCATGAAAGGAGCCGACAGGAAGCTGGGACTTGTGCGGGGACAGCTATCAGCCATTTGGGAGGGAGCTGGGGGGTCCCGAGTAGCTTTCTGCTGCTGCCCAAGTCCCTTCCTGCCCTTTGCTCCTGAGCCCCTTTTCGTGAGTGTTTTTAGTATAATGACCTACATCAGCCACTTGCCATTTTCTTTGCAGGGTTTGTGCAAGTTTGCAAACATGTTCACTGTTTCTCAGACGTCGAGAGCTTGGTTCATTGATAGAGCCCGTCAGGCTCGAGAGGAAAGGCTGGTGCAGAAGGAGCGGGAGAGGGCAGCTGTGGAGATTCAGGCCCATGTACGGAGTTTTCTCTGTCGGCGTCGACTGCAAAGAGAAATCAGGTGGGTGTCAGGAGCTCCTCAGCACGTTTTCTTTTGTTTCCAATTCATAGCAAAAAAAAAAACGAACCGATTGCTTTTCTCTTAACAGTTCTTGAACAGCCTTCCAGCTGCTATGAACTCCTAATTTAAAACGTCTTTTTTTACCCTTCCCTCCCTAGGAGAGAGATTGATGAGTTTTTTAAAGCAGATGACTCTGGGTCCAGTAAAAGAAGTGCACTGTGTATTTTTAAGACTGCCAGGAAACTGCTGTTCTTGTTCAGAATTAAAGAGGATGATGAGGTAAAATAATAATAGCAAACCCACATCGTGCTTATGTGTCAGATCTTTTTGTAAGTATTTGATAGATATTAACTCATTTAGTCCTGACAGCAACTCTGTGAGACAGGTTCTGTTACCCCCACATCCTGCCCCTTTTGTTTTCTTGGAACCTGTTTCGTAGGGATTATGCCCAGTGCTGGGAATCATCACGATTGTTTTCACATTGACTCTTACAGGCACTTGTCCTCAGATGCGTAGGTTAGCAGATTTATGAGACACAACATGGTACAAGTCATAATAAATGGTAACTGACAGGCGGTGGTGAGGACATTGGAGGAAGAGGTGGGCTGTGGTGTGCCATCAAAGGGGTGGCCGCTCCTCTGCTCCAGCCATTGCGGGACTGATACTCTGATTTTTTTAAAGACACTCCAGAGCTCTTTGACACTCAGTTTTCTAATTTGTAAAAATTGGCCACTAATTTGAAATTTCTCTTAAAATCCTGCAAACCAAACAAAACAGGCTAGTTTTACCTGTGGAATTAGAAAAATCAGCCTAGAAAGTAAAATTCCAGGGGAGCAGCTAGTCATCTGTATCAGTACTAATGGAGACCCTTGAGGAGGGCCTCTGTGTTCCTGGGGGTTAGGCATCCATTACTGCTAAGCTTCACATTGTGCCAGACCCTCTTCTGGGTACGGGGCCCCAGAAGGAAACAAAGTGGGCAAGGTCTCTACCCTTGAGGAGCCTGTAGCCCAGCAGGAGAGAGAGAGGAGGATGCTGGCAGTAAACGCAGTCACGCAGATGAGGACAGGCAGGCGCAGGGAGGTGACGCCCGTTTACAGAGGAGGAAACCACAGCTCAGTCTGGTAGAGCAGCAGCCAGGGCCACACCTCTTTTAAGGGTGGATCCAGGGTTGGTACGGCCAGGGTGTACCACTTTTCTTGCTTTCGCATTTCAGGATGAAAGTGATGATATGACAGTTTGTGAGGCAAAAGTCAGCATCCGTGGTGCTTACAAAATGGCAAATGGCTGAGCACAATTTAGGAGACAGCTGCTAGTCTGCAGGAATCCAGGCCCAGTTTGCCAGGTTGATCTTGTTTTTCAAAAGGAGCCCCAGTCTAAAACACATGTAGGGCTCATCCTGCCTGCGGGTCACCAGTTTGAGAGCCTTTCCTTAGGCTTTCTGATCCTCGGTCTCCACGTTTACAAGTCGGAATTAAATAGGATCCCGATGTGAGTCATCTGGCGTCAGGCCGGCACATCCATGCCAGGGGTCCACGGATGCTTTCTGATTTCTCCATTCATTGTGAGAATTTATAACCCCCATCCTGCCTCTCTGCAGAGATTTGAGAAGTTGTGTCGCTGCATCCTGAGCAGCATGGATGTTGAGAATGAACCCAAGGTAAGTGGGGCGGAAGCCAGAAAGTCTCCCACGACCACTCAAGCTGGCCTGTTTACCTCTGAAAATTCCTGTTGAATGTTCTGACTGTTGTGTATGACTCTGCATGTTCACACCCGTGTGTGAGTAAGTAATGGATCGAAAACATTAACAAAGTGCAGGTGAATCCCTTAGTCTTTGCGTTATCCAAGAAGCTGTGTGCTGCTCTTGCCTCATACTCAGGATGGTAAATCCACTTACCAGGCTAGTTTTACCTTTGGGTTTAGTGTTAAAATAAGTCCTCCTTGCTGCTTATTTTTGTGTTCATCCCCCTGCCTTATCTGGCTCTGGACCTAGCTAATTGGTCCCATTCCAGTAGCTGGAATGTGTGTCATTTGATCCCTGTAACTGCCCATTACATTTCTCTTTTTCCTGTTCGTAGGTATGGTACGTGTCCCTGGCTCTTTCCAAGGATCTCACCCTCCTATGGATTAAACAGATCAAAGACGTTATGTGGTATTGCTGTGAGTTTCTTGAGCAGCTCAAGGTAAAAAATAAAAACAAGACTGTAAATCTATCCCTCCCACTTGAGGCCTGTAGAATGTATTTTCAGAGTCCTCGTGGTTCCCTCATAGGTTATACCTTTGTGATGTATCAGTTGGAGTCTAGTAAAGAATTACTGGAGCCCCTGTTCCCAGAGAGAGTGAGTTAGATGCTGTTATCAACTTGAGAGCTTCTTTCATGCACGGTATTTTGAACGTTGACCTGCACTTACCACAGTGTTGACGGCAGGGAATCTTGTCTTCCTTTCAGTGCTTTTGATATAGTGGATACTTTGTAGCTGGCATAATTATACTAGTCAGGCCCCTTGTTACAGTGCAGAAACCCAACATGAGTGCAGCTGGTAATACATACTAGAGCCAGGGGGCTTCTGGATTTTCCCTCTCTTTCCTTCTTTCATGTGTGCTCCCTTTTGGAATCACCTTGTCTTCTCCCACTCTAATCATGGCAGCTGGCAGTTCTAGCCTCACATCCTGACTCTGTCTTGACCAAAGACAAAAGGGAGGCTTCCCCCATCGATTCAGAAATCTGGGAGGACTCATAAAGGTCCGGTGGGATCCTGGTCTCAACCCTGAACTGGTCACAGTGGCAAGATGGGTGGGGTACTGCCACCAGGCCTGCCTGGTCCAGTGCCCACCCTTGTGTTATGGGAAGGTGGGCAGGGGTGTGAGTGTGTACAAACAGCAGCCGTTTCCACTTTGCACGTAGGGAGGGAGAAGTTTCAGGGGCAGAGGCTTGGCAAGGACTCTGGTAGTAACTGAGCAATGGAGCAGATGTCCCCAGAGAACCCAGTGATCCATTCCCAGGCATCTCTCTCAAGGCACTTGTGAATGGCTCTCTTGACCTTGACCCAGCATCAAGCAAGAATTATAGTCATCATTATAGTAATAGCCAGTAGTATCAATACATAGTGTTCTCTGTGTGGGAGGCACTGTTCTTAGCGCTTTATATTCATGAATCCATTTATTTCTCACAACAACTAAACGAAGGAAGCAGTGTTACTGTCCCTAGTCAACAGAGGAGGAAGCTGAAGTACAGAGAGGTTAAGAAACTCGCCCAAGGGCTTCCCTGGTGGCGCAGCGGTTGAGAGTCCGCCTGCCGATGCAGGGGACGCGGGTTCGTGCCCCGGTCCGGGAGGATCCCACGCGCCGCGGAGCGGCTGGGACCGTGGGCCATGGCCGCTGAGCCTGCGCGTCCGGAGCCTGTGCTCTGCAGCGGGAGAGGCCGCAACGGTGAGAGGCCCGCGTACCGCAAAAAAAATTAAAAAAAAAAAAAAAAAAAAAAAAAAAAGAAACTCGCCCAAGATCACACAGCTAGTAAGTGGTGAAGCCAAAAGTCTGAGCCCAGAGTCCTTGTTATGTTCAATTGCATTTATACTCTGTTGCTCCAGTGTACATGCATACATATGTTAAATACTGAATGCATACATGTAGCAGGCCAGCCCTGGTCATCTTGTTTTCTAAGAATTCTCAATTCTCCATTTCCAAGAGTATTTCAATTCTATGGTCAAGCACTGGTGTGCTGAAATCCCTGTTGTTTAACTCTTAGAGTGGTCATTCCTCAAGAGAAAAAGAATAAAGACTTAGAATCCTGACTCATTGGTTTGCATTCAGAAAGCTGTAAAACGGTTGCTCTACTCTCTTGGACTGGAGGGTGTGTGTCTTAACCTTACTCTCTTTATTGTTTTTAGCCTGAAATTTTACAAGACTCCAAACTCATCACACTGTACCTCACGATGCTTGTCACCTTTACAGACACTTCAACATGGAAAATTCTCCGGGGAAAAGGTCTGTGGGACTTGCTTCAAAATCTTTCCTAAGTAGCGTTTCCATGGAGAGTTCGGGGACCTTTTCAAGAAGTGTTTTTGCTGCCACAAACCTCAGGGAAGGCCCTAGAACCACACACATGGAGACGTTGCACTATGGTATCTAGGATAAGTTCAGTATCACGTGCTCAGCTCTCTCCCTTCTTGGAATTTACGTTTGAAGGCACAGTCCCTCTGAGCTCATTTGTTACAACTCCCACAGCACTTCAGCCTTCAGATTGATAATATTCACTTAAGCCTCATCATTTCATTTGGAGAATATGCGGCAGCAAATAATTCTATTTTGCCCATAAAATTGCATGGTAAAGCTGCCTTCTTCCTTGAACACTGAACTCGGCCTTACATGTTTCATACATTCACTTTATCCATTCACCCAGTAGCCTGCTTTGTGCCAGATGCTCTGCAGGCACTGGAGATAGGGGAGAGGTCACTGCCCTCCAGGGGCTTTAGGTGCTGAACTCTGTGTGCCCGCCCTTCCTCCCAGCACCTGAGTCTGGTGGGGTGGGGAGGAGACAGACACTGAAGAGAGGTCGTATATATATGAATATCTGAGTAGTATACGTGGGTGTGTAGGTCACGACAACAGTGTGACAAGGGGCGCTTGGAAGGAAGAGCCCAGGAGAAACGAGAGTGCAGTGGGGAGGGAGGCCTTGCCTTGTGTGGGGCTCGGCCTTTCCCGAAGAAGTGACATTTGAGCTGAGAGCTGCAGGGGGAGGTGGAGTTTGCAGAGCACAGAGGTGGGGCAGGACTCTGAAGCAGAGGAAACTGTGTGCCGAGGCTCCAGGCCAGGAAGGAGGGTTCATTTAAGTCATGATCCTGGACTCTGGGGGGGTATTTAGAACTCGGTGCGTTCTGGCCCTGCCAGGGGGCTTGTATCCCAGTGGGGAGAGGAGGTAGCCACCGGGGGTAGAAAGTGCCAGGCCCTCGGAGGGAAGTAGAAAATGTGCTGCAGGAGCTTGGAGGCCGGGGATGATACGTCTGGGAAACCAGAGGTCCCGTCCCCTAAGAGGTTACGCTTCCACCGGGCCTTGCAGGAGAGAGAATTCTGGAGATGTGGCGTCTCCCTGTCCTCTGGTGCCAGACCCAAGGGGAGCAGGAAGGCAAGCCAGAGGAGCTCTCGTTTCCTTACGGCCTGGGACCTAGGGCATGTAAACTGTTCACGTTATGGCCAGAGATTTTTTTTCTCAGACTTTTTTCTTTGTTTAGGTGAGAGTCTTCGACCAGCCATGAACCACATTTGTGCAAATATAATGGGCCATCTCAACCAGCATGGATTTTATTCTGTGCTGCAGGTCTGTGACCCCATCCCTAATGTGGGACTCACTCTCCATACCTGAACTTGGGTTTTTACCTCTGGTTTCGGCCTATCTGCTGCCCTCCTCACAGAAGCGCTTTCTGCAGGAAGCGCCCTCTCCTCCCTCCCCGACCCCGGCTTTGAGACCCTCTCGATTTCTGTGAAGGGAGGACAGTGACTGGGACCCCTTCACTGTGCTACATTTTTGACTATGAGGATAATGCAGTCATTTGAGACTTAAAAATTCAGGAAGGAGGTCTCAGGATGTATTCCCTCAGGTTCCTTGGTTGGTGTCTGGAATCGTCTTTCTAGCTCTGAGTCCTCAAACAGCCTTCTGTCCACACTGCATGTTATCATGCCAGTTCGTACATCCAGGGAATTGTCAGAAATGTAACTAATCACTGTTGAAAAGTATTGATACTTTGGAATTCTTGAGTTTGAGAAGTGACGTTGATCTAGGCTGTCCTCTGGCCTGGCACTGAGATGGGCTGTTTCCTGGTTGGGTTTCACTTTCTCCTCACGACAACCCTGCAAGGTGCTGTGGCAACCAAAGGTGGATTCTCAACAGTTCATCTCAGTGGAAGAGTCTACTTGATGCCATAACTCTGAATTGCTTCTAAAATAATTGAGATTTTAAATCTGGTGTTCTTCTTATCGGCTGCTAATTTTTTTAACTATTATTTTTTAAAACTCAAGTGTAATATTTAAACTAGAGAGAGAGAGTGGTACAGTGAACCTCCATACACACCCATTGCTTTTCTTTCATTTTTTTTAGAAACATTCCAATACAGTTTTTTATCTGAAGCACTTACTGTACATTTTTTACGTGCGCATGAATATAAAGTTGGCGCCGCCCCCTGACCAATTACAGTGTTCTTTGCAGGTATTGTTAACCCGTGGCCTGGCGAGACCCCGGCCTTGTCTGTCCAAAGGCACTTTAACAGCAGCCTTTTCCCTAGCAATGCGGTGAGTAAGAAACTGCGCCTGAGGAGCCAGCTTGCTTCTGAAGGCCTGCTCCTCCTGCTTTTCTTCTCTTGTTACTGGTATTAGGTACGGGCTTGCCCACTTTGTTAGAATTTACAGGAAGTGTTGTTCTTGATGAAAATGACACATCTGTGACTGCCCTGTTCTTAATCTTCCGGCTGTACCCTTGAATGTTTTTGCATCATGATTTGAGGGAAGCTATTCAAAATGAATTGCTTTTATTCTGCCAGGGGCCAAGATATGACCATTTTTCCTTTTGAGCTTTTAATTGATAAAGGAAACCTAAGAGCTGAAAGAGGCCCAGCAAAGGGCAGGGTGAAAGGATTCAGGGAATAGTGTTGCGAACACGGGTTTAAGACACTAGAGTTCGGAGGACCAGAGAGGATGTGATATTTATCTTCACTTAGTCAGTTTGGAGATGTAAAGTACGTAAGAAGCTAAATATTTCCTGATAGAAATCATACCAGCAAGTCTGAGACTGCCAAGTGTAAAGAGCTGTGCTTGTTAGTGGGTCCAGAACATACTTAAACTGTTGAAAGGAGCAGTAACTTGGAGAGTTGTTAATAAGATAGCTTGATAATCTGAGATCATCTTAATCCCCAAGATAATAATAATTTGGGAAAGAAGGAGTGTTGTGGTCAAACCAGCTTGGTAAAGCTGCCCGTCTGCCCCTTCCTGGTAATTCACCAGGCATCTTCCTGCTGAAAGCTCTGACAGATCCTGTGGTAGCAAACTCTTTGGGCTTGTTTAACCTGATTTGACCCAAACATATCGGAACATGGAGTACTCTCGCCCAAGTTTTAGATGATGGAACATGTCTGTTACTATCCTGTGGAATCATTTTCCATGGAACACCAATTTGAAAAATGATGGTCTAGATTATAGGTTGGCAAACTTTTTCTGCAAAAGGCCAGCTAGTAAATATTTTCAGTTCTGTGGGCTACGCAGCTTCTGTCACAACTACTGTGCCACTATAGCCGCCAAGCAGCCATAGACAGTACATACACAAATGAGAACGGCTGTGTGTTCCAATAAAACTTTATTTACAAAAACAGGCAGTGGGCAGTTTTTGACCTGTGGGCCACAGTTTGCTGACCTGATCTAGACTGTGGTTTCTACTAACCATTAGCCACGTGGGGCTGTTTAAATGGAAATTTATTAAAATTAAGAATTCAATTCCTTGGTTTCATTAGCCATATTTCAGGTGCTCGGGGGCCACGTGACTAGTTGAAAACCATATTGACAGCACAAATGTGAAACATTTTCATCATCACCAAAAGTTCTATTGGACAAGGCTGGTGTACACCGTCCGATAGAAATATGATGAGAACCACATTAAATAAGTCAAAAGAAAGGGGAAATTGAGTTTAACGATATATTTTATATAAACTGCTATATCCAAATGTATCATTTTTGCATGGAATCAATACTTTTAAATTATTTTAATTGAAATTAGATAATTTATTAATTTTTCTTTCCGTGCTGAGTCCTCAAATGCTGAGTCCTCAAAGAGTGGTGGCTATTTTACACTTAAAACATAGGAATTTGGCCTAGCCACATCTTATGTGCTCAGTAGCCCCTGACATGTGGCCAGTGGCTACTGCATTGGACAGCACACCTCTAGAGGCTAGACCTTCATAGCAGGAACAGAATCCAACCGGTTATGCTATGATTAAAGAAGTAGAACAAATTATCTAGGTAACAGTCATACGTTCGTTACACACTTTGAGAGGAGTTACATAGAGATGTATTTAATGAGTCGTAACACATGTTTTCCTAGATCAGGTTTACTGCAGCTCCCTCTCCTGAGTCACCTGAGCAGCTCATTCCAGCAGCATCGCCCACCCTCTCCTCTGTCACAGACAGCGGAGGATTGACACACAGACGTCTGAGCCCAGGAGCGCAGCAGCATCCTCTAGCTCCCCTGTCTTCCATCTCCCAAGAACACAAGTCGTCTTTCCGTCCCAGCATCCTTCCCTTGTCCCACTGTGGCTGCAGTTCACACTGTGATCCACCAAGAGGGTCATCTAGTCATTCCACCACGTTTCTTCTCCTTTGAGAATATAATAGCGTCCATCATTTTAAGTTTTTTCTTTCCATATGTCAGAATCCATTGACTCACTTGTTAAGGCCGGGCTGTTCTAAAGCCTTTTTCTTGCATAGTGTACTTTTTTTCCTCCTCTGAATATTTGTAAGTAATTGAACAGGACCAGGACCTTGTAAAACAAGATATTCAATGGTTTTGTCATACAATATGTAGATACTACTACTAAAAGTCTATGAAGTCATAACTGATATGTTTAGATGTGATCACCAAGTTCTATAATACAAATAGCTAACATTCACGGGCCGCACGTTGTTTTAAGACTTCTACACACATTAACTGACTCCTCACCACATTCTCGTATCTCCATTTTATAAATGAGGCAGCTAAGGCCCAGAGAGGTTAGGTCACTTGCCCTTGGTCACACAGCCGGGAGGGGCAGGGCCTGGAATTAAACCTGGGCCATCTGACTCCAGAGCCCACACTTTTTATTCCTTACTCTTTATACTTGCTTCATATATTCAACACATTTTTATATTCTAAGATCAATATATATTTCTTAAATTAATGGCCCATGGGAACCTTCCCAAACTCACCTTGTTCCATTTATTATCTGGATGTATATTCAGAATAAATTGCTTAATTGAAGTATGAGTTATTGGTGACTTATCACCCAGTAAACATACCCATGTAAGCACCACCCCACCTGTGAAATAGAACAACAGTAGCAGCACCCCAGAAGCCCCTCTTTTCCTCCTTTCCAGTCACTATCCCCATCCTCCTCTCCCGTGTACATAGTTTCTCATTCCGCTTTTTTTTTTAAAGTTGATTATAGCATGAGGATTCTCTCATGTCAGTAAAACTTCAGTAAATTGATTTTTCATAGCTGCGTCATAGACTAAAGTATCACTTACTCAACCTTCCCCCAGTGAATGGGCCCATTTTCAGCCTTCAGTCTTCCTAGAAGTCCTGTGAAGCATAATTCCAAGGGATTTGGGGGTGTTGGTAGGGTTGTTCTTTTGTTCCAGGTTCACATTAAACGTGTCTGAGTGAGGTGATATGTTTGTGTCTAGCCCTGTGATTGCTGCACAATTTTCAGACAATCTGATCCGGCCGTTCCTCATCCACATTGTGTCTGTGCCCGCTCTCATGACTCATCTCAGCACAGTGACCCCCGAGGTGAGTGGGCTCTGAATTCCCCCAATGCCATCTTTGCCTTTGTCCTTAAAATAGAAAGTAAAATGTTTCCTCTGTTAATTTCTACCTCGTCTCCTGATGGTTCTCCTAAATCAGTAGCTACCGTAGACACACTTGTGTTAGAAGCCCAGAGAAAAAGGGTCTCATCTTGTTCATTTTCTTCTTGGTGGTGGATAACATGTTTGGCAGCTAGGGGGTGATCTGCGGGGATAGAGTTCACACTCTGGAGGGAAGCTCCTTTTACCAGCTTCCGCTTTAACAGTCTACGATTGTTCGCAGCGCCTCACTATTTTAGAATCTCATGACATGCTCCGTAAATTCATCACATTTTTAAGAGACGAAGATCGATGCCGTGATGTATGTGAAAGTTTAGAAGGATGCCATACACTTTGTCTCATGGGTAGGTATCTATGGCTGGAATTTTATTGTGTTCTGGGCGTTGGGAAAAGCCCAGGTGTTTAGCTTTCCACCATTCTGGAGGCCACAAGCTGTTTTTAGTAAAAGTTGGAAGTGCTTACAATAAAAGACAGGTAATGAGGTAAACAGTTTAAGTAGACACATGAAACTGAAAATCACATGGAAAAACACATCAGCCTGGCAAACTAGCTGAGTGACTGTAAATGAATGTTAACTTTCAGCCCTTAGCTTCCTGGCAGCCAAGGGAAAAATGAAAACGTGTTGAGTTACCTGGATAATTCTCATCTCAAGAGAGAAGAGAGCACAGTTTGGTGGGGCTTAGATCAGAGTAGGGTCTACAATGTCTGTTTTACAGTGTTTTCATTTAGGTGAGAACAGGGTTTGGGGATAGAGAAGCATTTGAAACAGCAGAGGTACACAACTCTCGTTGCCTAATTAGAGGAAATTTATTTTACATAGAAAAAGGTTCTTGGGGCTACATTTTAAGGGAGTCGATGGTAAGAGTCCTCACAGAAAACATTAAATAAATTCAGTGAACACTGAATAACAGTGATTTTCCAGGACTTTTCAGCTATTCTTCAGGAGGTCATTGCTTGTGTTGACCCTTGGTTTTAGAATCTTGATGTAAGAAAATGTTATACTAACTTAAAAATCTGTGTACCTGACATTTTACACGTTACTTCATATAGTCCTCACATCAAGAGTGGGGGTCACCACTCCAGTCTTACAGATGAGCAAACAGACTCAAGAAGTAGGTTGAGGGTCACCTAGCTCGCCTCTGGCAGAGCCAGGATTTGAGGCCAGGTCTGCCTGTTTCTAAGCCCTGCACAGCACTGCAGCCCCAGCACTGATGGGTTCCTCTCTACGTGGAATTTCTTCCTGCGCGTAGACATGGATGCATGAGCCCCAGGCAGAGAGCAGGGCTGGGAGGTAAGGAAGCGTGTCTGTCCGGGCCTACCGCACTCAGCCTTCTCTCTTTGTAGGCAACCTCCTGCACTTGGGCTCCCTCAGCCCCAGGGTGTTAGAGGAGGAGACAGATGGATTTGTGAGTTTGCTCACCCAAATGCTCTGCTACTGTCAGAAGTACGTGTCCCAGAAGAAATCCAACCTGACCCACTGGCACCCTGTCCTTGGCTGGTTCTCCCAATCCGTGGACTATGGGTGAGTTCTGGAGGCAGATCACCGTCTTCCTTGTCTCTGCCTGCCTCTCTTCCACCACTTCCCCCTTTTCATCGAGATCTGTGGGCCAGGCCTGCAAGCCAGCTACGTAGGCATCAGGAAGCTTTTGTCGACTGGGTGGTAAACAGGATGGAATTAGGATGAAGAACAGATAGAGGCTGTCTGGGATGTGACTGTGACACGTGGGGCCTGGGGGGAGCAACAATGCTGCTGGCAGCACAGGAAGTCTGTGTGGAGCGAGAGAGCCAAGAAAGAGCTTGGTGCCTTCTGCATCCAGGGCTCAGCGGCAATTTGTGGATCCCACTTCTCTTATAGCATCTTGCTTGCCATGCTGAGTGGCAGTCCCCAGCTACCCTTCCGTGTGGCCATCCAGCAGGTGGAACTGACGTGCCCGCTCTCCTGCTCTCTCCTAGCCTTAACGAGTCCATGCCCTTGGTCACCAGACAGCTGCAGTTCCTGTGGGGGGTGCCTCTGATCCGGATCTTCTTCAGTGACATCCTGAGCAAGAAGCTGCTGGAGAACCAGGAGCCGGTCCACGTGCCGCCAGCGTCCCCACAGAATGTGCTTCCTGTGAAGAGTGAGTGGCTCTCCTTCCCCAAAGTGCAGCGCCTGACTGGCCCTGTGTACCTGCTCCCCTCTGTCATGTGACCTCTGACTTCTCCCCTGAAGATTTTGAGATGGCTTACATCAAGTTCACATTTAGCAAAACAGTGACTGGAAGTCCTTAGGGATAGTAAACAAGGACTAGGGAAATTTAACTATGTGAACAAAATCAAGGTTGTGTGTAGAGAATATCCACAGATGATCCATGAGGGCTGCCATGCTTATCTCTGAACTGCCATTTGGCTCTGAATTTCCAGTGGCCAAAAATGAAAAGGGATTTGTGGACCCTTTATTACTTCTCATTAGTAGGAAGAAGCAGGAAGATCTATTTCTTAGGGGAAGTAGAGCTTTTCTGAGTTCCTAATCATAAAATAAGTCTCCCCTGTGGAGCTGCTTATACAGGTGGTAGTGGTCACTGACCAGGCTACCACCTCAGCGGCATCCCTGTTGCAGGGTCACTAATGGGTTCCTTGGAAAGGTTTCTTATTGCGCACTCTGATAAAAGTAAGGCAATGCTGTTAACACATAATTCAGTGGAGTTACTTGCCTATGGCAGATTGCCAGGTTCGGTGTGGTTTTTCTTCTGCCACCCAGTGTGTCACAAAGCTCCATCTTGTAGCTGTCAGTGAGCATGGGCTCAGTGTAACTTCAGCAGGATATAGATGCGAAGGTGTAAAACGAGAGTACAACCCCAAACTGATAATGAGTACTGGAGGCTGATGCTCCTACTTCCCTCTGAAAGCACAGAACATTGGGAATTAGCCAGGCCCCCCACCTTTGCCCCTCTTCCCATAATTCAGTCCTTGGAAGTTTCACCTTTGTGGGTTCTGAAGTTAAGTGGTTACAGTAAAAGAATCCACAGTAAGAATCAAATATGTTTGGCTTGTTCTGACAGATCTTGTGCTGTTCTAAAGAGGTCTTTGTGTTCTGTCTAAAAACCTTTTGTTACTGCTTTTCTGATTTACCCAAAAGAGGTGATTTGAATCAAAGCTGCAGCCTCACTGTCTGGCTCTGGCTGGAAATTAGGAGCTTTACTGAAGTGCTCTTCCCTTTATGGGGTGGAGTTTGGCAGATGGCTGAACTTCTGCTCACACGTTCCTCCTTCTCTCCACGCCAGCTCTCCTGAAGCGTGCATTTCAGAAGTCGGCGTCAGTTCGGAATATTCTCAGGCCTGTTGGGGGTAAACGTGTTGATTCTGCGGAGGTACAGAAGGTTTGCAACATCTGCGTCCTCTACCAGACCTCGCTGACGACTCTAACCCAGATCCGGCTGCAGATACTCACAGGTCTGGAGTCCTGAGGCGGTCTCTGCCATCTCTCACATTTGCCAGACAAGTTTTCTTAGAAGTTGATTTTCTCCTGGCTTCCTTGACTCAGAAAATAGATTCTGAAGAAGGGTATTTTTGAGCTATTCTTAGAACTTGATTCTCTTCAGTTAAAAAGCTTAAGGTCATTGCAGTCCTAGCACTTCTAGCTTGTTCCTGTGACCTGGCTTTTATTTTCATTATGAAGTGCAACTTGCTTTTTTAAAAGTTAATATTTTTTTATGAATAGAAAACTAGAAAAGACAAAGAAGCAGAAAAAAGAAAACTTAAACCACTCTTAATCCTACAGTCCATAGATAACCACCTGATCCTGAGTGTGTTACATAAATATATATTTAGATTGAAATACATAGTTTTATTTTTCCCTTTCCATTAATCACATTATAAGCATTTTATCATGTCAGAATTCTTTAAAAACCTCATTTTTATTGGTTGTGTAAGATCTCATTGCATGGATATGCCCGACATTTTCCGTTTTAGCTGAGCAAGGAAGAAAGTCCCCGCTGTGAGCAGCACGGGAGTTGTTAGTATGATGGGTGTTATGAGGACAAAAGGTCTATAAACCTTGAAGCTGTTGACTGCATAAAGGGTTAAGAACTTCTCTGTTACATTTTACATTTTTTAAATCAAAGTGCTGCTACTTCTGTCTTTCACACTCACTTACTCATCTTCAGATGTTTATAGAGCGCCTATGCGTGCCAGGCACTGAGGATGCAGAGGGGACTAAGACAGCCAAGGTCTGTGTTCCCAAGAGGATTACATTGCAGTAGTGAGGAGACCAATGATAAGTAAGAGGAAAGTATATTTAATATAATGAAGGACACTGTGACAATGAAAATAATGAGAGACATTGTTGACTTGGACTAGGGCAGGGTTTCTCAGCCTTAGCACTGTTGACATTTGGGGCCAGATAATTTGTTGTTGTGGAGGGCATCCTATCCGTTGTAGGATGTTTAGCAGCCCCTGACCCCTACCCATAAATTCCAGTAGCACCTCTCTCCCACTTTTGACAACCGTACATGTCTCCAAACATTGTCAAATGCCCCCTGAGGTGGGGCGGTGTGCAAAATCATCCGTGGTTCAGAACCACTGGGCTGATGGAGATGGAAGCCGGAGGATTTACAGTCCACTCCAGGAGTGGAGTTTACAGGTCTTACTGGTAGATTGGATTTGAGGGAGTGAGGACTATAAGTTTCAAAGATGTTGCCAGATTTCTGGCCCAAGCAACTGTGTGGATGGTGGGGCCATTTGCTGAGCTAAGGGATGACCAGCTTGGATGGGGGGGGCAGGAGGTGGAGGGGGGATTGTGGGCCATCGAGAGTTCTGTCTGGCTGTGATGAGTGTAAGGTACCTGCTGGACCTGCAGCAGAGATGCCAAGCCAGCATACTGTGTACTGTGTGGAGGCTTGAGCAAAGGGGTGGGGTGAAAGGGCTGGGCCTGAGGGCCATTTCCCTAAGGAGAGTGCAGAAGGAGAAGGGGCCCAGATGAGCTGGCACCCCAGCAGAGTGGGAAGGTCTGGGAAGCATACTGAGTGAGATGATTTTGAGGTAATAGCCTGTGTCCACCTTTATAAGATAACCACATTAAGCATCCCCCATTGTCCCAATGAGAGAATTGAAAAAGAAGTTTTTTGGCCAATTTGAAAGTATATGATTTTAGGGAATTCCCTGGCGGCACAGTGGTTAGGACTCAGCTCTTTCATTGCCAGGGCCCGGGTTCAATCCCTGGTCGGGGAACTATGATCCCACAAGCTGCGCTGCGTGGCCAAAAAAAAAAAGACGGAAAAAAAATACATGATTTTAAAAATGAAGATGAGCTAGTCTAAAGTATATGTATAATATTTGTTCTATTAGCTTGGCTATACACAAAACTATACACAAACTAGATTAGAGAAAATAACACACTTGTTTTAAAAATACCGCTGTTTTTCTGCTCTCACAATTTACAAAATGTCTTTGTTCGTGCTCCTCACATACGTGTGTTGGTCCTGGAGCCACGTGCTGCTCCTCTGACCCGGCTCTCCAGAGCATGGCATCTTCATTTCTGTCTAAGTCGCTCGGGATGCAGCCCTCATTGAATTGGTATATCATGCTGTAAATGAGTATATTTGTCCTGTAGAAGAATACCTGTGACCTCTGCATTGTAACTTGTTACTCCATTTGTTTTAATTGAGGTATTGTTGACATGTAACATTATCTTAGTTTCAGGTGTACAACATGATTTGATATTTGTACACATTGCACAGTAAGGCTAGTTAACATCCATCACCATACATTGTTAAATTTTTTCTTTTTTTTCTTGTGTTAAAGACTTTTAAGATCTACCCTCTTAGCAACTTTCAGAAATGCAGTATATGTTATTAACTATAGTCACCATGCTGTACTTTACATCCCCATGATTTATCTATTTTATAACTTGAAGTTTGTCCTCTTTGATCCCCTTCACCCATTTTGCTTACCTTTCCCCTACCGCCAACCCCCTGCCCCAGCAACCATAGGTACACCAATCTGTTCTCTGTATCTATGAGCTTGGGTTTTTTTCTTTGTTTTTTAGTTTCTGCATATAAGTGAAATTATATGGTATTTGTCTTTCTCTGACTTATTTCAGTTAGTATAATGACCTCAAGGTCCATCCGTATTGTCACAAATGACAAGATACCATTCTCTTTTATGGCTGAATAGTATTCCTGTGTGTGTGTGCGCGCACGTGTGCGCACACATGCACACCACATCTTTTTATCCATTTGTCCATTGGTGGACACTTGGGTTGTTTCCTTTATCTTGGATATTGTAAATAATGCTGCTGTGAACAAGGGGGTACATACATCTTTACAAATTAGTGTTTCTGTTTTCCTCAGATGAATACCCAGAAATGCAATTGTGGAATCATGTGGTAGTTCTATTTTCAGTTTTTTTGAGGAATCTCCATACTGTTTTCCATAGTGGCTGCACCGGTTTACATTTCCAGCAACAGTGCACAAGGGTTCCCTTTTCTCCACATCCTCACCAACACTAGTTATTTCTTGTCTTTTTGGTAATAGCCATTCTAACAGCTGTGAGGTGATATATCATTGTGGGTTTTTTTGTTTTTTTTTTTTAATTTTTATTTTTTTTTGCGGTACGCGGGCCTCTCACTGTTGTGGCCTCTCGCGTTGCGGAGCACAGGCTCCGGACGCGCAGGCTCAGCGGCCATGGCTCACGGGCCCAGCTGCTCCGCGGCATGTGGGATTTTCCCAGACCAGGGCGTGAACCCGTGTCCCCTGCATCAGCAGGCAGACTCTCAACCACTGCGCCACCAGGGAAACCCTATCATTGTGGTTTTTAATTTACATTTCCCAGATGGTTAGTGATGTTGAGCACCTTTACATGTGCCTGTTGGTCATTTGTATGTCATCTCTGGAAAAATGTATTCAGATCCTCTAACCATTTTTTAAACAGATTACTTGTTTTTTTGTTGACTTGCATGAGTTCTTTATATATTTTGGATATTAACCCCTTATCAGGTATATGATTTGCAAATATTTTCTTCCATTCCATAGGTTGCCTTTTCATTTTGTTGATGGTTTCTTTTGCTCTGCAGAAGCTTTTTAGTTTGTTGTAGTCCCACTTGCTGATTTTTATTTTTGTTGACTTTGCTTTTGGAGCCAGGTTCAAAAAAATCATTTCCAAGACCCTTGTCAAAGAGCTTACTGCCTGTGATTTCTTTTAGGAGTTTCATGGTTTCAGATCTTACATTCAATTCTTTACTCCATTTTGAGTTTATTTTTATATATGGTGTAAGGTAGTAGTCTAGTTTCATTCTTTTGCCTGTGGCTGTTCCAGTTTCCCAATACCATTTATTGAAGAGACTGTTCTTTCCCCATTGTAAATTCTTGCCTCCTTTGTTGTAAATTAATTGACCATATATGTGTGGGTTCATTTCTGGGCTCTCTATTCTGTTCCATTCATCTGTGTGTGTGTTTTTATGCCAGTACCATACTGTTTTGATTACTGTATCTTTGTAATATAGTTTGAAATCAGGGTGCGCAATGCCTCCAGCTTTGTTCTTCTGTCTCCAGATTGCTTTCCATTCAGGGTCTTTTTTGGTTCCATACAAATTTTGATTCTATTTCTCTGAAAAATGCCATTGGAATTTTGATAGGGATTGCATTGAATCTATAGATTACTTAGAGTAGTATGGACATTTTAATAATATTAATTCTTCCAGTCCATGAGCATGAAATAACTTTCCATTTATTTGTGTCTTCTTTGATTTCTTTTATCACTGTCTTTAATTTAATTTTATTTATTTATTTATTTTTCATTGCATTGGGTCTTCGTTGCTGCGCGCGGGCTTTCTCTAGTTGAGGCAAGTGGGGACTACTCTTTATTGTGGTGCACGGGTTTCTCATTGTGGTGGCTTCTCTAAGCACACAGGCTTCAGTAGTTGTGGCACGTGGGCTCAGTAGTTGTGGCTTGCGGGCCCTAGAGTGCAGGCTCACGAGTTGTGGCACATGGGCTTAGTTGCTCCGCGGCATGTGGGATCTTTCTGGAGCAGGGCTCAAGCCCGGGTCCCCTGCGTTGGCAGGCGGATTCTTAACTACTCCGCCACCAGGGAAGTCCCTTATCAGTGTCATATAGTTTTCAGTGTACAGGTCTTTCAGAACTCCTTGGTTAAATTTATTCTAGATATTTTATTCTTTTTGTTGCAGTTGTAAATGGGATTGCTTTTGTAATTTCTATTTCTGATAGTTCATTTCTGATAGCAGTGGATTTTTGTATATTGATTTTGTATCCTGCAATTCTACTGAATTAATTTATTCTAACAGTTTTTCTAATGAAATCTTTAGGGTTTTCTATATATAATATCACATCAGCTCAAATAGTGAATCTTACTTCTTCCTTTCCAACTGGGATGCCTTTTATTTACTTATTTTTTCTTGCCTAGTTCTGGCTAGGACATCCAGTACCATGTTGAATAAAAGTGGTGAGAGTGGGCCTCCTTGTTTTGTTCCTGACCTTAAAGGAAAAGCTTTCAGCTTTTCACAATGATGTTAGCTGTGGGCTTTTCATATATGGCCTTTATTATGTTGAAGTACATCCCCTCTGTACCCACTGTGTTGAGAGTATTTTTATCGTAAATGGATGTTGAATTTTTTCAGATGTTTTTTCTGCATATATTGAGATGATCATGTGATTTTTATCTTTCATTTTGTTAATATTATGTATCACATTGATTGATTTGCAGTTACTGAACCATCCTTGCATTCCTGGAATAAATCCCATTTGATCATGGTGTATTATCTTTTTAATATCTTGTCAAATTCGGTTTGCTAATATTTTGTTGAGGATTTTTGCATCTATGTTCATCAGAGCCTGTAATTTTCTTTTTTTGTTGTGCCTGTCTGGTTTTGATATCAGGGTAATTCTGGCTTTGTAAAATGGGTTTGGAGGCATTCCCTCCTCTTCAATTTTTTGGAAGAGTTTGAGAAGGATGGGTATTAATTCTTTTTTGAATGTTTGGTAGAATTTATCATTGAGGTCATCTGGTCCTGGACTTCTATTTGTTGAGAGGTTTTTGATTCAGTTTTCTTAGTAGTAATAGGTCTATTCAGAATTTGTTTCTTCATGATTCAGTCTTAGAAGATTGTATGTTTCTAGGAATTTATCCATTTCTTCTAGGTTCTCCAGTTTGTTGGCATATAATTGTTCATAATAGTCTCTTAGGATATTTTGTATTTTTTTTTTTTGCAGTACACGGGCCTCTCACTGTTGTGACCTCTCCCGCCGCGGAGCACAGGCTCCAGACACGCAGGCCCAGTAGGCCATGGCTCACGGGCCCAGCCGCTCTGCGGCATGTGGGATCTTCCCGGACCGGGGCACGAACCCGCATCCCCTGCATCAGCAGGCGGACTCTCAACCGCTGTGCCACCAGGGAAGACCGATATTTTGTATTTTTTCAATCAGTTTTCTCTTCTTTCATTTCTGATTTTATGTGAGCCTCTTTTTTTTTTTTTCCTTTGGTGAGTCTAGCTAAAGATTTGTCAACTTTATTTCAAAGAACCGGCTCTTAACTTTTTTTTTAAAGAAGATGTTGGGGGTAGGAGTTTAGTAATTTATTTATTTATTTTTGCTGTGTTAGGTCTTCGTTTCTGTGCGAGGGCTTTCTCTAGTTGTGGCAAGCGGGGGCCACTCTTCATCGCGGTGCGTGGGCCTCTCACTATCGCGGCCTCTCTTGTTGCGGAGCACAGGCTCCAGACGCACCAGCTCTTAATTTCATTGATCTTTTTGGTTGCCTTTTCAGTCTCTATTTCATTTATTTCTCCTCTGATCTTTGTTATTTACTTCTTTCTACTAACTTTGGGCTTCATTTATTCTTCTTCTAGTTCCTTAAGGTAAAAAATTAGATTGTTTGAGATTTTTGTTGTTTCTTGAGGTAGGCATGAATCACTATGAACTTCCCTCTTAGAACCACTTTGCTGCATGCCATAAATGTTGAAATGTTTTATTTCCATTTTCACTTGTCTCAAGGTATTTTTTTAATTTCTCTTTTGATTTCTTACTTGACCTATTGGCTATTTAGTCACCCTGTTGTTTTTTTTTAAACATCTTTATTGGGGTATAATTGCTTTACATTGTTGTGTTAGTCGCTGCTGTATAACAAAGTGAATCAGCTATATGTATACATATATCCCCATATCCCCGCCCTCCTGCGTCTCCCTCCCACCCTCTCTATCCCATCCCTCTATGTGGACACAAAGCACTGAGCTGATCTCCCTGTGCTATGCAGCTGCTTCCCACTACCTATCTGCTTTACATTTGGTAGTGTATATATGTCAATGCCACTCTCTCACTTTGTCTCAACTTACCCTTCCCCCTCCCGGTGTCCTCAGGTCCATTCTCTACATCTGCATCTTTATTCCTGTCCTGCCCCTGGGTTCTTCAGAACCATTTTTTTTTCTTTAGATTCCATATATATGTATTAGCATACGGTATTTGTTTTTTTCTTTCTGACTTACTTCACTCCGTATGACAGACTCTAGGTCCATCCCCCTCACTACAGATAACTCAATTTCGTTTCTTTTTATGGCTGAGTAATATTGCATTGTATATATGTGCCACATATATAAAGAAGAATGGATATCTTCTTTATCCATTCATCTGTCGATGGACATTTAGGTTGCTTCCATGTCCTGGCTATTGTAAATAGTGCTGCAGTGAACGTTGTGGTACATGACACTTTTGAATTATGGTTTTCTCAGGGTACATGCCCAGTAGTGGGATTGCTGGGTCATATGGTAGTCCTATTTTTAGTTTTTTAAGGAATTTCCATACTGTTCTCCATTTTGTGGTACGCGGGCCTCTCACCGTTGTGGCCTCTCCCCTTGTGGAGCACAGGCTCTGGACGTGCAGGCTCGGCGGCCATGGCTCACGGGCCTAGCCGTTCCATGGCATGTGGGATCTTCCCGGACCGGGGCACAAACCTGTGTCCCCTGCATCGGCATGTGGACTCTCAACCACTGTACCACCAGGGAAGCCTGAGATGATCATATCTTTTTTTATCCTTCAGTTTGTTAATATGGTGTATCACATTGATTGATCTGAGTATACTGAAGAATCCTTGCGTTCCTGGGATAAACCCCACTCGATCATGGTATATGATCCTTTTAATGTGCTGCTGGATTCTGTTTGCTAGTATTTTGTTGAGGATTTTTGCATCTTTCATCAATGATTGGCCTGTAGTTTTCTTTTTTTGTGACATCTTTGTCTGATTTTGGTATCAGGGTGATAGTGGCCTTGTAGAATGAGTTTGGGAGTGTTCCTCCCTCTGCTATATTTTGGAAGAGTTTGAGAAAGATAGGTGTTAGCTGTTCTCTAAATATTTGATAGAATTCGCCTGTGAATCCATCTGGTCCTGAGCTTTTGTTTGTTGGAATTTTTTTTTTTTTTTTTTCGGTACATGGGCCCCCCCCTTTTGTGTCCTTTTTGTTGGAATATTTTTAATCACAGTTTCAATTTCAGTGCTTGTGATTGGTCTGTTTATATTTTCTATTTCTTCCTGGTTCAGTCTCGGAAGGTTGTGCTTTTCTAAGAATTTGTCCATTTCTTCCAGGTTGTCCATTTTATGGGCATACAGTTGCTTGTAGTAATCTCTCATGATCCTTTGTATTTCTGCAATGTCAGTTGTTATTTCTCCTTTTTCATTTCTAATTCTGTTGATTTGAGTCCTCTCCATTTTTTTCTTGATGAGTCTGGCTAATGGTTATTCAATTTTGTTTATCTTCTCAAAGAACCAGCTTTTAGTTTTATGATCTTTGCTATCATTTCTTTTTCACTTATTTCTGATCTGATCTTTATGATTTCTTTCCTTGTGCTAACTTTGGGGGGTTTTTGTTCTTTTTTCTCTATTGCTTTAGGTGTAAGTTTAGGTTGTTAATTTGAGATTTTTCTTGTTTCTTGAGGTACGATTGTATTGCTGTTAATTTCCCTCTTAGAACTGCTTTTACTCCATCCCATAGGTTTTGAGCAATCGTGTTTTCATTGTCATTTGTTTCTGGTATTTTTTTTATTTCCTTTTTGATTTCTTCAGTGATCTCTTGGTTAAATAGTAGCGTATTGTTTAGCCTCTATGTGTTTATATTTTTTACAGTTTTTTTCCTGTAATTGGTATCTAGTCTCATAGCGTTGTGGTTGGAAAAGATACTTGATACGATTTCAGTTTTCTTAAATTTACTGAGGCTTGATTTGTGACCCGGGATATAATCTATCCCGGAGAATGTTCCATGAGCACTTGAGAAGAAAGTGTATTCTGTTCTTTTTGGATGGAATGTCCTATACATATCAATTAAGTCCATCTTGTTTAATGTATCATTTAAAGCTTGTGTTTCCTTATTTATTTTCATTTTGGTTGATCTGTCCATTGGTGAAAGTGGCGTGTTAAAGTCCCCTACAATTATTGTGTTATTGTCAGTTTCCCCTTTTATGGCTGTTAGCAGTTGCCTTATGTATTGAGGTGCTCCTATGTTGGGTGCATATATATTTATAATTGTTATATCTTCTTGGATTGATCCCTTGATCATTACATAGTGTCCTTCTTTGTCTCTTGTAATAGTCTTTATTTTAAAGTCTGTTTTGTCTGATATGAGAATTGCTACTCCAGCTTTCTTTTGATTTCCATTTGCATGGAATATCTTTTTCCATTCCCTTACTTTCAGTCTGTATGTGTCCCTAGGTCTGAAGTGGGTCTCTTGTAGACAGCATATATACGGGTCTTGTTTTTGTATCCATTCAGCTAGTCTGTGTCTTTTGGTTGGAGCATTTAATCCATTTACATTTAAGGTAATTATCAATATGTGTGTTCCTATTACCATTTTCTTAATTGTTTGGGGTTTGTTATTGTAGGTGTTTTCCTTTTCTGTGTTTCCTGCCTAGAGAAGTTCCTTTAGCATTTGTTGTAAAGCTGGTTTGATGGTGCTGAATTCTCTTAGCTTTTTTGCTTGTCTGTAAAGGTTTTAATTTCTCCATCAAATCTGAATGAGATCCTTGCTGGGTAGAGTAATCTTGGTTGCAGGTTTTTCTCCTTCATCACTTTAAATATGTCCTGCCACTCCCTTCTGGCTTGCAGAGTTTCTGCTGAAAGATCAGCTGTTAACCTTATGGAGATCCCCTGTATGTTATTTGTTGCTTTTCCCTTGCTGCTTTTTGCTTAACTTACTGTGTTTGGGGTCTCCTTTTCGCAGGCTGCAGGTTTGTAGTTCCCGTTGTTTTTGGTGTCTGCCCCCAGTGGGCGAGGTTGGTTCAGTGGGTTGTGTAGGTTTCCTGGTAGAAGGGCCTGGTGCCTGTGTTCTGGTGGATGAGGCTGGATCTTGTCTTTCTGGTGGGCAGAACCGTGTCCGGTGGTGTGTTTTGGGGTGTTTGTGAACTTAGTATGATTTTAGGCAGCCTCTCTGCTAATGGGTGGGGTTTTGTTCCCATCTTGCTAGTTGTTTGGCATGGGGTGTCCAGCCCTGGAGTTTGCTGGCCATTGAGTGGAGCTGGGTCTTACCATTGCGACGGAGTTCTCTGGGAGAGCTCTCGCCAATTGATATCACGTGGGGCCAGGAGGTCTCTGGTGGTCCAATGTCCTGAACTTGGCTCTCCCACCTCAGAGGCTCAGGCCTGACCTCCGGCCAGAGCACCAAGACCCTGTCAGCCACATGGCCATGTACGTGGGGAGTTTCTTGCCTTTTGGGAAGTCTGAGGTCTTCTGCCAGCATTCAGTAGGTGTTCTGTAGGAGTTGTTCCACACGCAGATGTATTTTTGATGTATTTGTGGGGAGGAGGTGATCTCCACATCTTACGCCTCTGCCATCTTGAAGGTCCTCTCAGTCACCCTGTTTTTTGTTTTTGTTTTTTTTTAACTTATTTTTAAATTGTGAGGTTTCTGCATTTTATAACCACATCCCCGTACCCTTGAAAAGGTGAGGTCAAATCTTTAGGAATAATAATGAGATGGGTGTTAAATTTCTTTGCCTCCATTACAATCCCTTCAGTTCACCCTCTAAACATCCATAAGTGGCATTGATTGAGTCTGCCCCCAGGCTAATATATCTTCCCCAAACAGTTCTTTGTTCAAAATTAAGCCATTCAAAGTGCTCTATAAAGTGAGAGGCATTATAAGGACTCAAATATAAGGTGACTCCTCCTTTTCTGAGGAATAATTTGAGGAACACATCTTACTGTACATTCAGTGACAAGTGGAACTTTAGAGCCACACTTTCTAGGTCAATAGCCATATTAAAAGCCTTCATAGATAACAGAGATGCAGCCTGTGTGCCTGAGGCCTAGCCATCGAGAAGCCCTCTGCTTCTCCCGGGGTCAAATTTTTGTGTAACTCTTCAGAGTATCTCATATTGTCATTTGCTGCTTTCCCATTTTTAACAGAGATAGAATAATAGCAGTAGATGAGAGGAAAGCTTTGCTAAATGTGGATAAGCCTGGAAGATAGTTTAAAGCAGGGGTTGGCAAACTATGGCCCATGGGCCAAGTCCAGCTCACCGCTTGCTTTTGTAATTAAAGTTTTGTTGGGAACACAGCCTCATGAATTTCTTTACCTATTGTCTATGGCTGCTTTCATGCTGTGATGGTAGCACATTGAGTAGTTGTGACAGAGACTGGTCCAGACTGAAAACCTAAAAATACTGACTCTCTGGCCCTTTCCAGAAGAAAATTGCTGGTCCCTGATTTAAAACATAAACACTGAGTCAGCAGATCTGGGTTCTGTTCTTGGCTCTGACACTTACTGGTTGTGTGATTTGGGGCCAGTTACTCAATCTCTCTGAGCATCAGTGTCCTCCCTTAAAATGGTGATAACATCGGGTTTCCCAAGGTGAAAAGGAAATAGTGCCTGTGAAGTATTTAGAATGGTATCTGACACATAGTAAGCACCCATTAAATGTTAGCTGCTATTATCATTGTTGTTCTCATGGTGATGTTATTCTTCGTAATTGCACCTTCTTTCTCTCAACATGCGTTAAATGGTCACTAATAGGTTTAAGTGTTTTGTTTTCCCGAAGGAGAGGAGACATAAGGGACCAGGTGGAGCCCCACCTGAAGCTTGGGTTTCTCTATCCTTTTCCAGGTCTCACTTACCTTGATGACCTGCTGCCCAAACTTTGGGCGTTTATCTGTGAACTGGGGCCCCATGGAGGGTTAAAGCTCTTCTTGGAATGCCTCAACAATGACACTGAAGAGTCTAAGCAGCTCTTGGCCATGCTGATGCTGTTCTGTGACTGTTCCCGGCACCTCATCACGTAGGTTGACTGCTGTGGGGCTGAATTCCTTTCCTAGAATGTGGAGAGACCAAATTACAGTGTCAGCAAGGAAGCATTTGTTAATGTGATTACTGCAAGCGTTTGGACCTGTCATTAGAAGAATTAGACAAGACATTTACAAAGTGGGTGGTACTTAGTAGGGATTCAGCAGTTGTTAGTTCCCATCCTTTCAGGAGAGCTGGGTCATTACCACTTATGTGGGCTTTGGGGTCTTCTAGAGCTCGGTTCAAATCACACCTCGGCTATTTACTCACTGTGCTAGGTAGTTAATTGGAAAATTCCAGAGCCAGTGTGCAGAACCTGGCTCAGCCACTCACTGAGACACCCTGGTCCAGAGGGGAAGGGGCTCCACCTCTCTGGGCCTCAGTTTCCTCATCTATAGATAGGAATTCATAGCACCTACCTCTTAGCTGTGTGGGAAGGTACAGAAGAGATCAGTGATAGGCATAGTCCCAGGCACCGGAAGCAGTCAGTATGTGTTGGCTGTTATTCTTACAACTGTTGTCAAGCTGACCCTGGGCAAGTTGCTTAACCTCTCTGAGCCTCAGTTTCCTCAACACTGGAATGGAGACAACATTACCAATCTGACAGGGAGTAAATGAGAAAAGGAATGTCAAGTACCTAGTACAGTGCCTGGCACAGTGAGAAATTAACAAATGTTAGTCCCGTTCAGTTCCTTTTCTTTAAGCTTACGTGTCTACTTGAGTATTGGTATTCTATTAATTCCACTTTTTCCCAAAAGGTTGGTGAAGAATTGTAAGATAGAATGGACCTCAGGAAGTTATATTCGGTCTGGGAGAGATTGGCAGGAGGGGATTAGGGGTATGTAGGTGGCGGATTGGGTATGAGTCATGGAGGGAGGGCCCAGTGAGTAGTTAGAGGGGAGAGCAGGGGTCTTTGGCTGCTGGTGACACCCACTTAATTGCCTGGTCAAGGGTGACCCAAGAGTGAGTCAGGCTCTAAAGTGAATAGAGCAGTTATAGGAGATTTTCAGATAGAGCTGCATCTTATGGTTCATTTATTCATATATTCTTTCAGACATTTATTCATTCACCCTCAAATACTTATCAAGCACTTACTCAGTGCCCCTGGTGTCTGTTACAGATGCAGAATAAGATTCCACAACTTCCCTCAGTAGACACAGACTCTCAGTCAAGATTCCTTAATAATTCAGACATGAATTCATAAGCAGTGTCACAGTCAGATCCTTATGAATAAGAAAAGGGTAGAGCAGAACGTGTTGTTTCTTTCCTTTCTCAATTGTATTTTTTAACTTCTTACTATAGACGATTTCAAATAAATAGAAAGTGGAAAGACTAGTATAATGAACCTTCACGTACCTGTCACCAATTTCGTTAGTTAGTTATTGACTCATGGCCACTCTTGCTTCATCTATACCTCCACCCACCCTTCCATCATATCCTTTTACCTGTAAATTTTATCTAACAGATAGAGCTTATTTCTTAACATTATTTTGTCTAGAATGAGGAATAGATCTTTTTTTTCCCCTTCTTTTTAGTGGGAAATTATGAATAATTTTCTGTCTCACTTAGGATCCTTGATGACATTGAAGTTTATGAAGAACAGATTTCATTCAAACTAGAAGAACTGGTCACCATCTCCTCTTTTCTGAATTCCTTTGTGTTTAAGATGATCTGGGATGGGATCGTAGGTAAGGTAAAGATGTCAGCCGTTGTTTAATTGCTGCTACACATGGGAAGTCTAGAGTATAACATCAACTGATTCCTAGCCTTGTTGTCCATCAAAGTTAATTCAAAATGCACATTTATTCACATAGTTAGAAGTTTTATTTCTCCACTCTTTATGACCCCTTAAGATAGTAGTGTGGTTATAGAAGTCTTATTCTCCCAGGCATCCTTCAGGATTTACATGTGTGTGTGAAGGATTATTCATGATTAATTTTGCCCTGAAACTCCTTTTGATTCTTTGAGTTGATTTTCATGAAGATAAAACACGTGTCTGGTCCCACTTCAAGTTAGAGTCTACCTCCTGAAGTGTTTCCAGTCGTTCAGCACCAAACTCCTTAGATTAAAAGGTCCTTTGGATGACATACAAGTGGGAGGCAGTGCGAGTGATTGTGTCTGAGACATTCCCGGGTCCCACAGGCCCTTAGAATGTACCCAGGGAGCCTTTTAATTCTGTTGATTCCATGTAACGTTCAGCATGAGGGAGACGAAGAACTGCTGGGCCTCGGGGCTGACGAGAGGAGACACGGGCTATCCTCCTGTCCCCTCCAGTTCTGAGCAGCTCCGAGACTGTGGCTCTCCTGGTTGTTTGCTCCACAGAGAATGCCAAGGGTGAGACCTTGGAGCTGTTCCAGTCCGTCCACGGGTGGCTGATGGTGCTGTACGAGCGGGACTGCCGGCGGCGCTTCGCCCCCGAGGACCACTGGCTGCGCAAGTGAGCTCGGGGTGGGAAGGGCGTTTACGGAAGCTGGAGTCCCTCTGTCTTGCCGCTGGGACCATTGTGGCCTGATGCTCAGCACTTATGTTTTAGGGCAGAGAGGACTTGGTCCGTCTTCTTCATCTTGTCCTTTCATCTGCATATGTCCCTATAAAGCACCTGTCAGGACAGGTCACCTCGCAGCTGCTTCTGTTAGGACACAGTACGCTGAAGGTGATTAGAGCTCAGTGTTGGCAGCCAGAGCTTGCATTGAGCAGATGTTTCATACGCAAACTGGAAAGGAAAGTTCTTTCAGCTGAACTAAGCAACAGGTTATGATCATTAAATGGCAGTTTTTATCAGCAGAGTTAGCGGGATAAAAACCACAGCTAGGTTTTTTGTGGGGTAGGGTAGGGAAATCCTCTTGCAACAACTAAACGTAAGATGCATGTCTGCCTTTTTTTAATCAATGACAGATCAACTCTTATGTAACTATTGAAGTTGTGGCAGTAGAATAGAGATTAGCAGACTTTTTCTGTAAAGGGCCAGACAGTAGATATTTCAGGCTTTGCACACCAGACAGTGTCTGTTGCACCTACTCAACTCTGCCATTGTAGTGCAAAAGCAGCTAGAGACAGTACCTAATGAATGGGTGTGACTGTTCCATTCAAATTTGATTTACAAAAATGGGCAGCAGGCTGGATTTGACCCATAGGCTGTAGCTGGCTAGCCCTGCACTAGAGGATGGTTTTCTTGTTCCTTATCCCAAATCCATGTCTTTGTTTTTAAGGGATCTCAAACCTAGCGTGCTCTTCCAGGAACTTGACAAGGACAGAAAGCGGGCTCAGCTGATCCTGCAGTACACCCCGCACGTTGTTCCCCACAAAAACGTGAGTTGCACTCAGAGCTGGGGTCCTCCCACCAAGTTCCTGACTGCCCATTTTTGTTGTAGCGATTATTAAAAATGAGTAAAAACGATCGTTCAGTAAACACAGATGCTGACTGGCTCTTACGCTGTTGCAGCTATTATGCCAAGTGCTGGGGGTGCAGAGATTGAAGCCAGTGTGAACTGTCCATTTGGCTAGTGTGGGGTGGATGCTATGGGGATGGATGCCGTGGGCACCCAGGGCAGGGGCTCAGGAGAAGACTCCACAGGTAGTCGGACTGCGCTTGCAGGCCCAAGGTGAGAGAGAACGTGGTGCCAAGGGAGAGCCGGGTGGGGTCAAGAAATCAAACTGAGGAGGTTCGTAGGAGTTGGAGCAGGAAGGGCCTCGTAACCCAAGGGTGGGGGCGTGGATTTTGTCCAGAGCCATCGGAGAGTTTTTAGCTGTGGAGGCACCTGGTCAGAGCTCTGCTTTAGAAAATTCCTTCTGGCCGTTGCCTGAAGGACTGGCGAGAGGCAGGTGTCATGGCCAACTGGCCTGAACTCGGGTGGGTCCACGGGAGTAGAAAGACAATGACATCAAGAGATTCTGAAGGAGGTAGCACCTCCAGGCCTTGAAGAACGATGGCACTCCGGGGGAAGGAGAGGAGGGATTCAGAGCATGCTCAGGTTTCTGGCTTGGGGGCCTGGCTGCTCCGGAGGGCCATTCCCAGAGGTGGGGGCACAGGCAGGAGCGGGACTGGGAAGAGCCGGGAGCAGGCGACGTGTCTGTGGCTCCTCGAGGGTCTGGAGTGCAGGAGAGAGGACGGGGCTGGAGGTGGACTCGACATGCGGACGGCTTGCGACCTCCTCGGTGCATTCATGGATGAGGCTGAGGTGGTCAGGGAGCCAGAGGGAGTGAGCAGACCGGGGACGGAGGCCAGAGCCCTGCACGGGGAGAGGAGTGATCAGAGGAAGGAAGAGAACCGGGGTGTGTGGCATACAGAGCTACGGGGCGTGAGAGCCTTGGGAAGGGCCAGGTGCTGCGGCAGGGGCGCCCGGGAGATGAGGGGCGTCCCTGGTGTGTCGTGAGCACCCCAGAAATGTCTGCTCCTTCGGGGGGAGGCTCCTTAGAACCCACAGGTGCCCTTTCCTTTCTCTCCTGACTTACTTAGTCCTCCTGACTGTTCTCTGGTATTGTCTTGACCTTGATGTCATACTTGTGGCTGCCCTTCTTTACTTCCCCTCAAGCAGCGGTTCACAAACACGTGGCCGTTTAAATTCTTACTGCGCCTGACAGCAGAGCCTCTCAGAAGGCTCAGACAGAACTAAGCCTCTCATGGAGATGACTTGGTCGCGCGCGCTCTATGCATGAGCCCCTTCAGCGGCATCCCTGCCCCTGCCTCAGATAAAGGATGCGCAGCTTTGCAAAGCAGGCCATTGTATGGCTTCTGTCTTCCCAGTGGTGGAACATCCTTCCTTGTCTTACACAATCTACTTCCCTGTAACTTCTACTCTTTGGTCCTTGAACAGCCACTAAAAGTGGATGGTGTCATCTTCTGCGGTTTGCTTTCTGGGTGGTCTGTTTTCCAAGGGTGGTGCCCTTCCCTTCTCCAGCCAGTCCTCATTTGAAGTGGGTTCCAGCCCTTCACCTCGTGGGTCTAGTCCAGGTTGGTGGAATCTGACTTAAAATGCGGCTTCTCGCCCCGTTCCTGGGTGTCTGACTTCAGCCCTGGACCACAGCGTCTGGTCTGGAATCTCCACTCCGTGTGTCTGCAGTTAACAAACGGTGTGCTGGGGCACCCCGGTTGCTACAGGATATTTTAATTTTTTGAGGGAAACACAGTGAAATCTGTTGGGCACTGTGTGAAGTGCTTGCTCAAGTCCACAGCGTCAGCGTTAAATTCTGCTCCATTCTTCTCGATGATATCCTATTTGCCAAGCTGGGTTTTAAAAAAATGAAATTAAAATGTTTTAAATTTCAATTTATGCGTGTTTTTTAAATACAGCTACTAAGTTCTTAGGACATAAACACTTATTAAGTTGTTAGGACTTAACTGTCTACTAAATGGAACTGTTACGTATTTCTTTTGACCTAAGATTGCAGTAAGAAATATTACTGAGCCGTTAGGGGTGCTGAGAACAGGAAAGTCTGGGAAGCTCTGCGTTTAGCTGACCTGACATGAGTCCAGGCTGTATGGTAATCCTCACCAAGGGGCGGGGTGGGGGCGCTTAAGATCTACATCATGAAGACTATGAGCCATTCGTCCTTGGCTCATAAATCTGTTGCCTCCCTTGGGAAAATAGGGCCCTTCTTCATCTTCTGGCCCCTGTCCTGCTCCTGTGATGGCACCAGCAGGCCTGGGATAGTGCCTGAGGCTTGGCGTGTTTTCTGTGTCTCAGGCTTCCCCTCTCTCTTCACAGCGTGTGTGCTATTCTCTTCCGGTGACGTTCTTACTGGGGCATACAGGGGGTGACAGCCTCTCTCCAGGCCTGCGTTGTCTCTCTCATCTGTTACTGTTATGCCATCTGCCCTGGACACCGAACCTCTCCCTCATTCTTGATGCCACCTGAGTGGGTGGCTTATAGTGCCTTTATTGCTTTCCTTAATGTTTTTAAAAGTCTCAGCTCTGCCTGGTTCACACACGCAGTACTTCAGCCTCTGCACTCTCTTATGTTGCTTTTACACGTTTACACGCAGTTCATCTCCTGACTGGTACTTAAGGCCTCCCTCCCTCCCTCCCTCCCCCCCTCCCTCTCTCTCTCTCTCTCTCTCTCTCTCTCTCTCTCTCTCTCTCTCTCTCTCACTTTGGCCTAGAAGGCCTAGGGCCACATGTGGGGGGTAGGGCTGGGTAGTGTGGTGGTCTGTGCATGGGCCCTGGTCCCCCGTGCACCAGCTGTGTGACTTTGCACGACAGTTTCCTCATCTGCAAAGTGGGATGATGATCCTTACCTAGATGTCCCCTGTGCTCACTGAGGTCTCCTAGCCCCTTGAGAGCTGGTGAAAGTTACCCCAAACCTTCTTCCCTGCCCCACGGAAATCCAGAGCCCCATCCAGTCTTTCTGCAATTCATGGGAGGCCGGCAATCTTGTGGTCACCTCTGTAGTTCTGCCTCTGTGTCCGCTGTCTCTGCTCCATATGGTATTAACCTTGACGGGAGGCTTATCTTCTGCCTCAAGTTCCACAAGACAGCAGCCCTTGTTCAGGTGATCGTGCTAAAGACTTGGGGGTCACGGGAAGCAGTCATGCCACATGGCCGCCCGTGAGTTAAATACCTGTGCTTGTCTCCAGCTCCCCAGCACAGAAGGCAGAGGCAAGAGTCCCCGCCATGTGCATCTCCAGCCACCCTCGCTGTCCTCAGCCCGCGCTCCCCCTTCCGCGTCGCCAAGGAGCCCCGAGAGCTTTTGCTGTTTTTCAGGGCACTTCAGTCCTAGTTTCTAGACTTGGAAACCAGCCACATGGCACCCCTTCACTGACTAGTCCCTCCATTGAGCACATCCCCCATCTCGAGGTTGTCGGCAGTGGCTTTTTCTGTCACCTTATTTACTTCAGGGAGCTAATAGAATGATCAAATGAAAATGCAGTAGCCTCCCCTCGTGTATAGTTAGCTCTTATTACTACTGTTATTACTAGTGGCTGTTATTATTATTACTGTTATTATTTGTATTGAGCAATGCTCTTGACTTTGGGGAGATTTCCGTTTTTCAGAAAAACAGCTGAGGTTGGAGTTATTCGTTCATTCCGCTGACAGGATTTGAGTGCTATTACAGGATGGGGCCAAAGGTCAATGCTCTTCTAAAGGAGCCTGTCAGAATCTTGAGAATGCAAGAGGGTTCTATTTAAATGATACTTGAGAAATATTACTGGTGGGACTGCGATGTGCTTGAGGAGACAGAGGAGGCAGGTAGAAAGGTCAGGGACCTTTATACTGTAGGGTCATTTACACATTTCTGACAGCAAAATATATATATCTTTGAAATGTTTCTGTGTTTTAAATTCATGCTATTGATTTCCTCTAAAGCAGGCACGGCTATATAAAGCACCCTCTGTAATGCGTGCTGCCGCACGGTTTTTACAGTGGATTATTGACTGAACAAGGAGAATGATTTTTCTCCCAGACTGTTCTTAGCTGGGCTCTGGCTGTAGCCAGACCACTCTTTCTGGAACCTTTCCCCTTGGCATGTATTCAGCTATATTTCTAATTCCCAAGAGCATTTGGGGGGAAGTTTACTGTCCTCACAAAACACTTCTAACCTGTAGCACACATCAAAGCATCCCATTCTGGGAGCCTCTCACGTGCTTACATTTCATTAATTTTGTACAGTGTGTTTTAGGGGATCCTCAGTTGTTGACCCCTTTATCGGTCTCACCTTTGCTCATTTCAGAGAGTTCTCCTGTTCCGAAACATGGTGACCAAGGAGAAGGAGAGACTGGGGCTTGTGGAAACCAGCTCTGCCTCCCCTCATGTCACTCACATTACCATCCGCCGGTCCCGGATGTTGGAGGTGAGAAGCCTGTTGCAAAGTGCGCTCTGTAAACCGTAGGGTTTCTAGTGGGTGACCTGTTGCCTCTGAACTGTTCTTATCACTCCTTGATCTAATGACACTGAAGCCAGGGCTGTGGGTGCAGGAAGGGCCTGTTTGTCCTGCCGGCTGCTCTGAGCACTGCTTGATTAAACACGCCCTCAGTTCTGGAGACCCCAGCGCAGCATTTCCCTCCCTTTACCCCACGAGGTGAGAGTGGCCAACACTCTGTGCCTCTGAAATGAGGACAGACACGCTTATACCTGTGCAGACTCTGTCTGTCCTGGCAGGCGCTTTGCCCAGCCGCCCAGCTGTGAGTGTGGAGGCTGGAGCGCGGGTGTTAAGTTACTGAGCCATCCTGGGAAATACATCGATCAGAGCTAGACGTTCTTTTTGGACATAAACTTAGGAGCTGCACGTGAAGTGGCCCACCTATGCCAAACCCAGCGTCCAGGGTTCCTCCCATGCAGCGACTTTGTGTGACTTTGAAATAGGTGCCTGTCCTCAGGACACTGTCCTCCGTATGTCAGGAAGTTGTCATGATATGTTGATTTTGCTGGAACAAGACTCTGAACATTGTCATAATAAACGCACGCACCTGCAGTGTCTGCGTCGTGCCTGCCACACGCTCCTCCGGCATTGTGCAGCGTGTGTGCGCCTATGGTGATTGAGTCCCATGTCCGCATTCCCAGGAGTGGCCTGGCTTCGTTGATATGCCCATGCTTGCTCTCTTGCCTTTCATCACACTCCAGCCACAGTTCCTCATCGGTATGTTCTGCAGCATAGAACAGTCAGGGGATCCCGGACAGCCCGGGGCCGCATCGCCAGCCACCAGCAAACGGCATTGGCAGCAGCCCTTCCTCCCCACACGTTTTCATTTCTGCCTCGGGGCATTTGTGCTGTGTTTGTCGCTCCTGGAGAACTTGTTTAAGTTCTCTGACCACTGGTGATTGACACTGAAAACTGCCGGGGAAAGGCAGCAGGTGGTGAACAGATGATTTTGACATTCTCAAAACTAAGGATAAGAAATGTAAGTGCCCCCAGGGGCCCTGCCAGCCATGGAGATGAGTAGCGCTCGCTGAGAGTGTCTCGGCACGGGGCGTTTTGTTTGCATGCTAAATGAATAGAAATATTCTCCACTTCCACTGCTTGCTCCAGTTTTTCTTGAAGCACAGCCCTTGGACTGACCTCACAAGTGAGTTGATAAATGACAACTGACAACCAGCCTCAGTGTTGGGGCTGGTGGAGAACACATGCCTCTAAAAGAGGCCACCTGAGTATTGCCTTGTGGAGATTTGGGCTCTATAATGCTCCGGCTTGTTAAGAAAAGACCAAAATTTAGGGTTTTATGTGAAATCCACAGATCCTTTGTGTTGTGAACCAGTCAGGTTTTGTAAAGTACCTGGAAGGTCAGATAACACCTGTCTGCCCATCAAATTCAACCTGCTGGCCACCAGTTTGCGAACTCTGCTTTGACTCAAAGAAGAAAAAGCCCAGTTGTGTTGTAGGAACTCAATTCTCCAGCACTTTCTTTGTCGGACCCAGATGCACCTTTCCTGTCTCTTAAACTCCTCCATCCCACCGTCCGTCATACCCACTCCCATGTAGCCAGCACAACGGGGAGTCTGGGTGGTGGAAACTGTGGTGTCTCCTGAGAGTGACAGAATCCCCGACACCCTCCTCAAGTGTCACTGGGAGATTTACCAGACACCCGCTTACCCTGGGCCAGCTTGTTTAAACACATCCCTCAGGGACGTCAGAGGAGGGATTTCTGTCTTAGATTTTAGGCAAAGTCCATTTTCCTCTTTACGTTTCATTGGGATAGATCCTGTCATGAAATTGATCACTGGTGTTCGTACTGAATTAGGAAGGAGAGAGGGTCATTGATTCAGTTACCCCAGTTCTCACGATTCAGTGGTTTGGGTATCAGAACTTGAGAGCCCAGTGGCCTTTGCTTGATTAGGACACAAGGGGGCATCAAAAAGCCGATGTTTGACCCATGATATCCTGGGCTTTTATTCTGTCCGCTTGTTTATGGTTTGTACTGAAGGTGAGGCTTGTGTATTAGGCTTCCAGGTGATGGTCCAAAGTCCTGCGGGAAGGCCTCTCGTCACAGGGGTGAACGGGGGCCAGAACACCAGCACTGCGAGCTGTGGACACACCCTTGCTCATCCCTTTCCCCTCACCCCATCAAAGGCAGGACTGAGACCAGAGGAATTCAAGGTCACTCAGGTGTCAGTGACAGAGCTGGGCCTGGAAGCCAGTTCCCCGTTCCCCTTCAGTGTTCTGTGCATCCGCTCTTTGAGATGCAGAAGAGGAGAGGAACGCCCAGTCCCCCTCTCACCTTCCCCTGGGGCACAGATATAGAATCCTCCAGAGAGGGCAGTGGGGTGTAACAGGAAGTATGTCAGAGGAGGTGGGCAGCAGATTCCTCTCTACAGTGTTTCAAAGGGAGGCTAAAGTGGGGCTGATCCAGCAAAACTGAGATTTGAGTCCAGTAAACATTCCTGGAGCACCTGCCATGAGTTTGACCACTTGCTAAGAGCTTTCACATGGACCATCTCGTTTAATCTGCATGACTCTGAGACACCTCCTAACCCATGCTAAGGTTAGGGAGGCATCATTTTAAAGCAGAATGGAGGAAGTCCTGCAGGCCCGGGCATGTTAGAATTCTCTCCCCGTCCCCACTCAGTGCCAAGATAATTACCTTACATTTAGGCAGAATGATTGAAATGCTGCAGCAGCTGCCTGGTGACTCCCTGTTTTTCTCTCCTTTTTGTCTAACGTAATGATTTTCATATTTCATGTGCATAAAAAAGTACTTTCCAGGATTGTGCATTCAAAACCGTGTTCTTATTCCTTCAGGTGATTTAGGGGACTTCAGAGGTAGTTTTTTTTCCCTGCTCACTAACTTTGGAACCTAACTCCCAAATAAGATGGGTAGCCACCATGGCACAGGCCTTTGCATCAGTAGGTGAGCACAAGGAAAACATGATCGGCAGGAAGGCAGCAAGCGTTCCCCAAAACGGGTCTTGCCATACTGGCCTCATTTGCTTTGTGGCAAGGAACCAGACTGGCAGGTGAGTGGGTGCTGTGGAGATGGCCTGTCTGATGTCAACAGAGCATCTGAGAGCACTGCACTTGTGCCTGAGGGGAGGAACGTGGGGTGGCCACAATAGGACATGGCAGCTGATTTGTAACCTATTCTGTGACAGTATCTAAAGACATCGGTTTGACCCTGGTTATGGGGCCTCTCAGGCTGGGCCAAAGTACTCCTCCCTGGGCCCTATCGTGTTCTAAGCACGGTTTTTTATAATCACTGCTCTGAAATGAAAGCCTAAGCAGCTTGCCCGTCAGCACCCACCTGCCAGGAATACATTTGAGGATAGGCTCTGGAGCCAGGAAGGCCTCGACAGATCAGAATCAAGAGATAGACTGTGCACGATGATTTAGCAGGAGAGCTCCAGAGTCATGTCCTAGCTTTCTGGACAGCGAGACATGCCCAGTGGCTGCGTGTCTCAAGGGAGCTGACCGCAAGCCGGAGGTGCTGAGGCCTCTCTTCCCACCGCTTCTGCCCTCCTCCAGGCCCAGCGGCACTCCTGGCACCCATCTCCCTGCTCCCTGCCATCCCTCTGCTTTGCTTCCAACAGAAAAATCTTCCTAAGACAGAAAGCCAGCCATGTGACTCTCTGCCTAAACTCTTCTGTGGCTCCCCAGCGCCCTCAGGATATAACCTGAATTTTCCAGCATGACTCACAGCCTTTCATGATCTGGGGAAAGGTACCAGGAGTTGAGTGGTGGGGGGCTACTCTGATTTTTCATCTTACCGCTTTCATCTTGTCTCAGCGTCTTCCGTCCTGTCTGATGACCGAGAGCTTGTGACTCATCTTGTCTGATCTCTCCATCTCCCTGCTCTGCATCCTCCTGAGGGCAGCCTCCCCTTGCCAAAGAGTGGTAAAGTCACATCCCCAGAATGAGTGTTTCTTTTAACAGGCTCTGGTCTAGAAGCAGGTGAAAACTGCTGGCTCTCCTCATGCACCCGTGCGTCCTGACACATTTAGTAATTACACTGGGAATGCTTCCCACAGGGGAGAGGGAGCTTTGAGGAGGGAGCCCTGAATTATGCAGGGGGCCTTGGGTTCCTAATGGGCGGTAATTCTGCCCTTGGCAGGATGGCTATGAGCAACTTCGGCAGCTCTCCCAGCACGTCATGAAGGGCGTCATCCGCGTGAAGTTTGTCAATGACCTCGGGGTGGACGAGGCAGGGATTGATCAAGACGGTGTTTTCAAGGAGTTCTTAGAAGAGATCATCAAGAGGGTGTTTGACCCAGCACTCAACCTGTTCAAGGTATTTAAAGGGCACGAGAGCGTGGTTGACGGCAGCCGGGTTCGAGGTGACAGATGAGAAGTGAAGGCCTTGCTTGTTGCAAGGCATCTAACTTCCCTGTCCCTACCCGTCCTTTTGCCTTGCAGACGACCAGTGGGGATGAGAGACTCTACCCTTCGCCCACGTCCTACATTCATGAGAATTACCTGCAGCTGTTTGAGTTTGTGGGCAAGATGCTGGGGAAAGCTGTGTATGAGGTAGGCACGTTAAGAACCAGTGAACAGGAATGGAAAATAAAATGTTCTAAGTACTGTGGGCTTCGTATACATGTAAGTGATCAGGTACATAGTGGCAACTGCCTGTCACAAGGATAAAGGTGAGGAGAGAGGGACGGGAACCAGCACCAACCGTGTTCTTGTCAGTGAAGCGGGGATAGTAGAGCTACGTTATTGGATGGCTGCAGGTGGTAAATGAGGTAATACAGGTAAACATCTCCCATGGTGGCTGGCAGCTGGTCACGGGGGAAGTCGGAGCTGCCATCCTCACCGTTATTAGGAGGAAGGGTGTCTGAGCTTCTGCTCCCGGTGTCACGGGGCCGGGGTGGTGTGGCCTTCCACAGGCTCTGGGCGAGCCCTCCCAGCTCCTGATCCCTCTCCCCTGAGAGCCCACCAACTGGCAGGACTGCTTCCAGGTGGCGCTTTACCCCCTGCCCTGAGGATCCTGCTCCCCAGGAAGGAAGTAACGCTCCACCTTCAGCTCATCAGCAGCCTGTCCCTGTGGCCTCACAGTGGACTCCAGAGCCACAGGAGACCAGTCCCTCCCCAGCCTGCCTCACCCCCAGCGGCCGCCACCTGAGTAGTGCTCGTGTCACACCCATCACAAAGCCCAGGGAGGCCAGGATGCCTTCCAGAGGCAAAGAAGCTATAGCAGGCCAGGCTGAGAGAGGAGGTCATGTGGGGTGAACATACTCTCTAGTCCATCATTCTCTCTGTGTAAACAGCCCCGGTCCACGGCCTCAGCCCTTGCTGTGATGTCAGGTGCCCCATGTGAGTCCAAGCACCCTCCAGGCCTCCTCCTGCCCTGGACTGGTTGGGTGGCCTGGGCTCATTCTCTGTGCTTCTGTTTCCACATCTGCAAAATGGAGACAATTTCTCAGTTGATTCCCCTTTTTTACAAACAAAACAAAACAAAAAAACCCATGAGGCCCTGCCTGGGCATATGCCGTGTTTTTCCTTTGAACGTGTAGCTGTGATGAGACCCAGGAGAGGCTGGGCCAGCTGAAAAACACCACTTCCTCGCTTTGTAAATGTCCTCCCCCTACTTCCTGGGCCTAGTCTCCGTCTCCTCCCTCTCCGGCAATAAGGACCTCCTGGGTCCTGATGAGGAGTGGCCTGTGTTAACTCACTTCACACTCGTCCTCAGGACAGGCCCGTTGTGGGGTTTGATTGGCTCTCCCTTCTCAGTCTCTCCAGCCCGCACACCTCTCTCCACCCAGTACAGTCTGTCTGAAGTTCCTGGCGTTGTGCAAGGGCTTCCGGGCTGTGTCCCTGCCTCCAGGCCATTCCCCACAGGAAGTACCCATGCGGAGAGCCCTCCCAGGGCTCCCTGCTGCCCTCTGGATAGAAACCAGACTCCACGAGGCTTATGAGCTCTTCCTGATCTGCCCTGTTTGCCTCCCTGGCCTTCTCGCTCACCCCCTCCTTCACACCTCGTGCTGGGGCCCGACAGACCTGTGTTCCAGCCCTGGAGGGCACCTGTGAGCCTTGTACTAAAGGCCTCCTGCCCAGCTATCCCTTCCTCCTGGAAACTTCCCCCACCTTGCTCGTTTAACCCTTAAAACTGAGGCTCTTCTGGTCCCCACTTACAGATGATAAAGCCATGGTCTAGCAGCAGCAGAGCTGAGGTGTGATCCCTGAGCTGTGCCGCTGCAAAGCCTGGACCCTTAACCACTATGTGGTAATGTCCCCAGGAGGCGCTCGACTGTGTTTAGGTGGTAGGGATGTATCGCTCTCCAGATTGAAAATTTAGGAAGTCTAGAGATGTCATTGGCGCCCTCGGAGCCCCATCTGCAGCCGGAGCCGCCCTGGATGAGATCACCGAGACGGGCTGCTGGGCAGCAGGTGGCAGCTCCTGTCTCCTCTCTGGCAGGGAATTGTGGTGGACGTGCCCTTTGCATCCTTCTTCCTGAGCCAGCTGCTCGGGCACCACCACAGTGTCTTCTACAGCTCTGTGGATGAACTGCCTTCTCTGGATTCCGAGTTCTATAAAAACCTCACTTCCATTAAGGTCAGTGTGGAAGGCGGCATGGCTTAGCTGAGTGCCGGTGTGAACTCAGCCAGGTGGCGCCCCGTGGGGTTCAGCTGTACCCCGTTGTCATGGGGTGGAGTGGGATTTCCTGCTGTGGTGAAGCGGCACACTCCTTAGCCACTGCAGGGCCTCGTGGCCCCTCCTGAGCACTTCCTCCCGGGACTGATGCTCACAGCCTCCTTCCTGCAGGTGATGAGTGGCCTTTTCCTTTGTTTCAAGGTGTACGGCAGCAACAGTGGTAGCTGCCCAAGCCGATGTCATAGGCGGGGAGTGTTAAAACCTTCAAGGATGTAGCACTCCTTGGCCCCTACATTGTCCCTTTCTCTGTTGCTTTAGCGGTACGATGGGGACATTGCTGACTTGGGCCTGACACTGTCATATGATGAGGATGTCATGGGTCAGGTAGGTGGGCCTCTGGCTGAACCTTGTTCCCCCTCCCCACTTTGGCTTCCTAAGACCTGCCCCAGTCTGGGTGTTTTCCCCAGGAGACCCACAGACTGGGGCTATGTCTGTCTGTCTGTCCACCCTTCTCCTCTGCCTCCCCAGCCCCTTTGCCACCCTGCCAGGAGGGAGGGCGCTCCCCTCCCCTTCCCAGCTGACCTGGCCTTGGCCTGCTCGCCCCCCAGAGAGCTCCCACCGAGACCCTGCTCTGCTTCCAGGGCACTTTGGGGTCATTTCTGATGGAAGCTGTGACTCCTACTTTGTACACTGCCTTTCGTTACCATGGTGAGGATTAGCTGTTCCAGAGCATCATGACTGAGACATGGGGAAGGAACCACCTGACAGGGTGTGCCTCTAACAGAACCCTGTCCTTGCTCCTCCTCGGCATGGAGAGCAGAGCCGGGAAAAAAGACCCTTGAAGTCGTGGCAGCCGAGGGGCTTCCCCCAGACTTTCTCTGTCCTGATTTTCCTTGCAGGGCTCCCAGCCCCTCCATTTGCATCCCCGGACCCCTGCATGAGCCCCAGTGTGCATGTGGTGTTAGGGCCGCTCTGGAGCTCGTAGTACAGGGCCGACTTCCCAGGGCCTCAGCGAGGTCACTCAGTCTCCCTGAGCCACACTTTCCTTATCTCAACAAATACCATTTGCCGAATTAGTCCTTGCTGGGACCAGTGTCACCAGATGCCCTCTAGACTGCACGCCCTGTCCTCCTCCTGAAGAACCACTGAGCACGCTGGCACGTCAGGGCCCTAAGAAGCCCATGAGAAAGAAACCTGCTGTGGTTGTGTTAACCTCAACCTTCCCCAGCTCATTTGGTCACAGAACTCCTCTTTCAGGGAGGGCACACCACCTCACAGAGAGATTCTCCAGATGGTGGTGCACAGATCAGGAGTTCCCTGGAACCTATTGTGGGAAACACCTGGCTGGGCATTCCTAAGGGCCATCCAGCTTTAACATCCTGCAGCGTCGGCCCCGAGATGTTGATAGCAGTGGGACTAGAGGGCACCGTTACTCCTTTCCAGGTCTCTAGAGTTACAGTATATTATGTTAGTAGAATTTCTATTAAAATTAGCTTTGAAATGATGCATTCTTTGATTTTTAGGCGACCCACAAGACTTCTTGAAGTTGAGGAAAGCAGTTGATTCTATAGCGTTTTTGAATCTTTAATCAGAGACTTTAATCTTTAATTTTGAGACTTCTTCCTGACATTCTTAATTTTCTGTCCTGACTATAAAAATAATGCAAACTTCTAACCAAAAATTCAGCTACAATAAAAGTATAAAGGTGAAAGTGAAAATCACCTATAGTGCTGGTGCCTGGAGAGCACCACTGTTAGCATGTGGCCTGAGCCTTTTTAGGGTTTTACTCCCTGGGCACATATATAATTTTTTGCATACCTTGACTGCTGTTATATAATCTGCTCTTTCCCCCCCCCACCTTCTCAAGAAATATACTTTTTCATCATATTTTTTAATAGCGCCACTGTATTCCAAGGTATGGTTGTACCAGCATTTATTTATCTGTCCTCCTGTGCTCTTCATTGCTAATACGTTCCCCTCCACAACACCCCGGAGCCTTAATATACACGTTTGTACGAGGATCAGATGAGAAGGAACCTGTCATATTGATCATGCAGGGCCGGCTTGTTGATATTTAAGCCCTGGCTTTTTGTGAAAATGATTGTTCCCAAACATGTCTCATCTTCCTCTGTCGTTATTATGGATGTCGGCATCTGGCCCTTCCATCTTCAGGCAGCTTTATTTTCTCATTAGAATTCTCTTGAGTAATTGTTCCCCTTCCTCTCCCCCAGCTTGTTTGCCATGAACTGATTCCTGGAGGGAAGACCATTCCTGTTACAAATGAAAATAAGTGAGTATGGCAATTCGATTTTTAAGGTCACCACTTGAAAAGACTTCATTCTGGCTCTCTGGGCTTACTTTGAGAATTTATTAAGATAAATTGAAGTAGAAAGAGGCCATAAACATCATAATGGAATTTACTGGTTACAGTTCATAGGCCGAAATCGTATTAAATTCGATTTGCAAAATAAGAATTGACAATTTATATTTTGCAGTAGTACTTCTAAGGTCAGAGGCACCCAGGCTGTGGTGTTCCTAGGAATTTAATGACGGCTCTAGATGCAGACAGATGGGTTCTGAGCCGGTTGGGCACGAAGTCCTGAACCCAGAGGGCACGGAGGTGGAAAGACTCCTTGGAGGGGCAGATCATTTTAGAATGAGGGTGTGTGGCAGTTGTATAAAACACTGTTCTTGAGAAGACACAGTGATGAATTCAGATGCAGCAGACAGGTCCTCGGATGTGGGGAGACCCTGAGGCCCAGCAGCTCTTGTCACAGATAACAGGCTTTTAGGAATCTATCATAAATGGTTCCTCAAAGCAAAGCCCCTCCATGCATGTCTCCACCCAGCCCTGTACTCACCTAATTAAACGGTAGGACCCGGCTCAAGGAGTAGTTATTGGCCCTTTTGTCAATCTGTCAGTCTCCTGCCACTAGGCTCAGCTGAGCATCTGAACTGTTAATCTGAGCACCACTCTCTTCAGCGACAAGTGAGAGCTTAGTCCTACCTGGTGAGTCATTTGGATCAGATGCACCTCGCAGCCCAGCGTCCCCAAGCCTCGTGTCCCTCTCGGGTCGGGTCAGTCAGTCACGCGCTCGGGGAGCTTTTATTTAGACTGTCAGAACAATCAGGAGAGCAGACCCAGTTCTCATCATGATTGAAATACACCCATTTTGACTCTTGGCCACGGAGCCTTAGAGTGACAGAAAGTACAGGGGCCACAGGGTGGGTGGAAGCTGCCTGGGGGTGTCAGAGAGCAGGGTGGGTCCTGAGCCTGCCCACCGTGTGCCTGTAATCATCCCTTCAGAGGATTTCACATGAGAATGCATGTAAAGTACCTTCCAGGATGTCTGGCTCAGAGGAGGCCCTTAATAAATGAGAGCAGTGATCTCACATCATCAGATATGTTACCCTCAGATGGGCCCTGTTTTGCCAGGCATGGCACGGGGATGATGGTAGGAGCCGTATGTACAGCAGCCGGTGGAGGTGGGTTGATACAGCCTGGGTTGGAGTGAGGTTCCTGTCCTGCCTGGAAACCTACGTGGAAAGTCATTTCACAAGCTCTTATGTGTTCTTAGCATAAAACCTCAGTATAAGGGCAAGGATGTTCAGTCCTGCAGACTCTTAAAAGACATCACCAGGACCTGCTCCTGCAGAGATATTTGAGCTTGCACTTCCTGGGTGTTCGATGGGAAAGTCTCCGAGGCTCCCTCCCTCTTTTGGTAAAATGGAACAGTATTAGTCACCTGCTTCAACGAGTACATGAAAGAAATAGCAGTGATAGAAAAAAATCATATTTAAGTATATCAGTGTGCAAGCTTGCCACTGGAAGCTTTTTTTAAACAGGCATATTTTCCAGGTCAGTAACTCAGATCTGAGCATCCTGGGGTAAAACAGATTTATTTGGACTGTACTAATTTGGAATTTTGAGAGTTGTACCTGGGCTGGGCTCACATTCTTTCATCTGAATGAATGGTTTGCTAAGAAATCAGCAATGCTGGCAAGCCTGTGGAAAGGGATTTCACCTGGGCAGAAGCATTGCACTGTGCCGTGCGGCTGCAGGTGAACTACGTGTGTTGGTGAAAGCAGACCTGGAGGACCGGCTGCTTGGAACCGTTGTGAGTGCTCCAACTTCCTCATTAAGCCTAATCGTCAGCCAGCTGCGTGTGGTTAAAACTTTCCGCAGCCTTACCTTCTCATGGCCTAGACTCCTTGTCCAGTCTAGCAAGGTTTTGGTTGAAGTTTCAACATGAAACAATTTTTCTCTGGAGGACTGAACAGTATCTTAATTGGTTTATGTCCAAAAGGATGAAGTTAAATAAAAGTCCCTTTGTCCTAAGAAGGGCCCTCTCCTTAGCTGGAGATGCCTCGCTTTGATTCTTGACAGTGAGGTCACCCCAACGTCTGACCCACTGGCTTTCGCGAGGAGTGCATGAGGTGACGCCTTTGACACTAACGCTTTCACAGTGGCACACCGTGGGCCGTTCAGGAGGGCTGTCATCCTCATCGCCGTTGTTCTGGTGAAGTGCTCTGGTGCTATTTGTGTTTTTGTAAAATGGTTCAGAACTGACTGGACTCATCTTTCAGCCCATCAGCAACTGCCCACCCTGTCCTGTTAATTTCCGTTGTTTTCCCTTGTTGGCAACAGAATTAGCTACATCCATCTGATGGCCCACTTTCGAATGCACACTCAAATCAAGAACCAGACAGCTGCCCTCATTAGTGGATTCCGTTCCATCATCAAACCTGAGTGGACCCGGATGTTCTCGACCCCTGAGCTACAGCGACTCATCTCCGGGGACAATGCTGAGATCGATCTGGAAGATTTAAAGTAAGGAGTGAGTGCAGGGGCAAGGTTGAAATTCTTAGGCCTCCAAGAAAGCAAGCTGCTCCTTTTTTTGGGTTCCTTTTGGAGAGTTTTCAGGGTCCTGTGTCTAGATGGACTCCTCTTCCCTGATCTCTGGGTGAGTTGCTTTGGAAGAAAGGCTCAAGCCCTTGTCTGCCTGGAGACTGAGAAGCAGAAGCAGAGCTTGAGGCCCATGAGGCTCTCCAAAGTCCTAGGAAACAGTGGCGCAGGGTCTCCTGTCAGCTTCTGCTGGGAAATAACAGGGCCTACAATGCAACGCTCCACCCACTGAGCTTGCGAGACCTGGGGTTACAAAGGCATGAACTTCTGGCTTAAGAGAAGTTTGTCGTCACCCGGGCTGGCCAGAGTTTGCTGTGCCGCTTGTCTAAATTCCATGCCTGCCTGTGTCTGTAAGCGCCCATCAGAATGTGTGGTTGAGCCCTTGTCTGCATTGTTTTCAGGAAGCACACAGTGTACTACGGTGGTTTCCATGGAAGTCACAGGGTCATTATCTGGCTCTGGGATATCCTGGCCTCTGACTTCACGCCCGACGAGAGAGCCATGTTTCTGAAGGTATTTCATATGTTATCTATACGTGCAGGGGGCCAATTCCAGAAGTTGATTCTCAAGAGAACCAGTTTTTCCAACAGGGCCTCTTGTAGGCATAACAATCTCTGCCAACCTGTAGAGCTGCTTTCCCCCCTCTCCTAGAAAGAGGAAAGCCGGTCTCTCCTAACCACGTGGTCGGTGCCCCTCAGAGCAGGCATATTTATGTCTCTGGGTGACCTGTCACCACACCTGCAGTTCCTTGCCCTGTGCCTGCCCTTTTCTGTGGCTGCAGACAGCCCCAGAGCCAGGGGGAAGCCACAGAACTGTTGTACAGGAGAGAATATGACTGTACTTTCTTTAAATATAGTGATAGCAGAGCCCCAAGGCTCTCCCTGCCCTCCAATCCTCCTCCTGTCCCAGGAGACTGACCACCCCTCCCTCCCTGGGCCAGCTCTGGCTGGCAGCGGGCAGCAGGCCTGATCAGCCTGAACTGGGAGGGGCATAGACTCACCTACGTCTGTTTCCTCATCCTTCAAACGGGTCGAGTCACACAGCACCTGTGGTATGATTAGCTGAGCTCGGGTTCACAGAGGACACAGCACGGTGTGGAAATGCTTCTAAATAGGATCTGCTGCTGCGTTCTTTATGGTGGAAAATACAGGATATTAGGATAGTAATATATCTTGTCAATACGTTTTTGAAGCATGACACGTAAACTTTTTGGATCGTCTCAGGAATCTCACTACCATTTATGACATTGTTTAAATGGTAATATTTATTTTAAGACCTAAACACTCAGCCTGACACGGAGTTTTGAAGCACAGCTTGGTGTTGTAAGTAGCAGGTCCCTAGATCCCCAAGAGAAGGGAGAGCGTTGTGCTAATGTTGAACTAAAGAAAGTGAACGGTTTCTGAGGATTTCCCTGTGCAGGTTAAGCACTTGGATTTCCAGGTGGGTAGATGCCTCTGTCCAGGCAGGACTAGTCATTTTGGGAAATGACACAGGAGCTACCATCTGGAAAATGCAAGGAAGTCCAAGAGTGTAGCAAGGAAGCGAGGCTGGCTGCCCACAGGCCCCATTTGGGGCATCCAGTACCTTGGTCTGCCCTCAGCCCTGCTGGCTCCTGAGGCCTGGTTTTTGTTAGCGTGCTGAGAGGAGATTAGGAACCAAGCTCACAGGGGCTGCCCGGCAACCCAGCAGGCCCGCGTGCACATCCTCTGCGTGGCGAAGAAGCCGAGCGGCAAGGCAGGTGCAGAGCAAGCACTCACGATTGGTGCTGTGCTGCGTGCCCCTGGCCTCCGCCCTCGGCTCAGGCCTCCCCCTGACACGCTTAGCGGGCCCACTGGCTCCTCCCTCTCCGGTGCTCTTGTCGAGTGGTCTCTCCCTGAGGACGGCGTCAGCCAGGCCCACTCTGACTCCCGGCCCTGCTTTGTGTTGCAGTTTGTGACCAGCTGCTCCAGGCCCCCACTCCTGGGATTTGCCTACCTCAAGCCTCCCTTCTCCATCCGCTGTGTGGAAGTGTCGGATGATCAGGTACCGCTGCTGGGGAAGAGCTGGCCCCTCTTGGTGAGGTCTGCTGCACCTACCGGGTGGGGCGCTTGCCCAGTTGTATCCACAGGGCGGGCAGCCAGGCTCCTTGGCCGGGTGAGGAGGTGTCGCGGTTCTCGGGCCAGGAGCACAGGTGGGCCACTTTGGGGCCTCAGCTCTCCTGGAGGTCCCTTTCTCGTTACTCCCTCAGGGAAGAATACCTGCGGGGCATTTTTCGTAGCTGCTGGTACAGGTCTGAGCGGCAGTGTGGGAGAGGGGTTGGAACGTGGGCTCAGGAATTGGACAAGCGCAGGCTTCAGCTCCTCCACCTGCCGGCTGTGCACACCTGGGTACGCGGCCTCATTCCCTCTGCACAGGGAGAGTGGACGCCCTAGGGGTTATCGTGTTCTGTGTGCCACAAGCCTGACCCATAGTGGGTGCTCAGATGGTAGCCGTTGTTATAAGTTTCTCACCCCCACAAAAACCCAGTGGCCTCTGAGTGTAGCTGCCTTCCACGATGCCACCGCCGTCACGCCGATCCCTCCTCTTAGGTGACACTAGACGACCCTCAGCCCCCTTACTTAAGGAAGGCTGCCCCAAGTTACGGTCAGTCGCAGGCCGCAGCGCTGGCAAGGTCAGGAAGGAGTTTGTTACCATAAGATTTTTACAGTGTTCCGGCTCTTTGCACATTGGTTTACCGATGGTTAGCAGTTAAACCAGAGGTCCTGTTTCCAAGTGCTGCTTCATGCAGGCTTCTGCCGTGCAGGACCCCAGGAGCCAGGCTTGCTTCTGTGCAACCCACCTCTCCAGGCTGGTTGTCCTCCGCAGGGGGCCGGTCCAGCCCTCTCCCCAGGCACCCCCCAACCTGAGGCTGTGGGGTGTGCTTGCAGGACACCGGCGACACCCTGGGCAGCGTCCTGCGTGGCTTCTTTACCATCCGCAAGCGGGAGCCAGGTGGCCGCCTGCCCACCTCCTCCACCTGCTTCAACCTGCTCAAGCTGCCCAACTACAGCAAGAAGAGCGTCCTGCGGGAGAAGCTGCGCTACGCCATCAGCATGAACACGGGCTTCGAGCTCTCCTAGCTCCCAGCCACCCTCAGCCCCAAGAGGCGGCGTTCCCCTGGGAGCACGACTGACGTGCCAGGGGACGGTGGCCCCCAGACCCTCTCTGTAGCCATGAGATGTCCCCTGTGGCCTCAAGAACTTTGGATGCACGTGACAAAGCTACCCAGCACTCTCCAGGTGACACTAACAGGAAGGAGGTGTTGAAAATAAACCTCCAGATTCCTCCAGCATTGGTCCTTCTTTCCTACTTTACAGTGGCCTGAAGCCGAGGCCTGTGATGGCAGTGGGGCTTCTCTTTTTGTTAATTTGGTCTTTTCGTGAGTTTCTGTTCCTTAATTTTCTGAGCGAGCCATGCATGAACAAATCCCAGGAACACCAAGGCTCCGGAGTGGTTTTCAGGGCGTGGGCCTGAATGCATGAAGCCGACCTAACGTGAGATGCGTCCCTTCCGTTTCTGAAAACTCTTTACTCAGGTAAGGCCTCGCCAAGCCTCTATGCACCCTGCAGAGTCTCAGCCTCCATCCCTTCCGCAGCAGCCTCTCTCCAGATAGCCAGGCCCACCTGCTCCCGGGCAGCAGAGGTGCCTGCCGGTGAGACCACGGAGCACTGGAAGCTCAGGGCGCTGCTCCCACCTCAGAGCCACGAGTTCCACTCGGCGGCGGTCCTTTGCCCGTTCTCACCTCAGATGCTCCGGGTCCTCAGCAGCCGGGCTGCCAGGGAGCCCCTTTTGGCTTGCTCCCGTCTTGGGCACTCACGTTGGCATCCCGGGTTTGAGAGAAAAAAACCGTTGTTCCTTAAGAGCAGCTCCATTTCCAGAAGGCGCTAGCTGTTACTCGAAGCCTGCTGATTCCTGGGGAGGGCGGCTGCCTTTCCCCTGCTTGTTGGCCACACTTGTCGTCTAGTGAGGAACAAACACCAGCTGAAGGTACCTGTCCCATCTGGGCAGTGGCTTTACTCTGTAGATTGTAAAAGTCCCAAGAAACTTGGGTCTTGTTTCTCGTCCTTCCTCAGCACTGGGAACCCGGGAGCCCTTTGCACTGACGGAGGCTCATGAGGCTGAGGAGACTCACGGGCCCTCCGGGTTTTTTGGTTTGGGGTTTTTCACTTTGTTTTCTCTTCCAACCCATTGCGCTCTCCTGCCGTCATTCTTCACCTTTATCACGAGAACTGTACTCTAGATCCAGGGAATTGAGGCAGAAGCCATGTTATTGCTCTGCGTGGACAGCCACCCACCTCGCCCACGCCACCACACTCCCGGTGCATCCCCACCAGCCAGACTGAAGCCAGACTAGAGGCCAGGAGCCGGCAGAGGACTCGCAGCTCTCTTCCACATAGCAAAACACCTTCCAGAAAGAACCTTCATGTTGGTGGCAAAGCGGGCAGGACCTGTCTCCATGGCCTCCGGCAGAGGGTTTCAGCCAGGTGCTGGCATCCTGCCCAGGCTCACGTTTGGCCATGTTAGAGCCCCAGGCTTCTACAAAACAGAGCACGTGTTTTTTACCTTGATGGGGAGACGGCAAGGAATTTAAAGACAGATAGGAATTTATTACTCTTATTATTATTAAGATTTGTCAGTAATCTCCAATTCCGTGGACTTGCCATTATCTTTAAACACTCGATTCCTTGGAAAATTCCTTTTAAACGTGCGTGTTGTGCTCTGGGCAGGTGGGTACATTTATGCTGGTGCCTAAAGGATTGTCAACCTGCACTAAGAGGTTTGATTCTTACTTCCTAGGGGTCTGCCAGTGTGGGATGCAGAGAGAGTGGGTTCCTAAGCACCAGCATCGACTTTGTTCTTCTGACGAGGAGGGGTAGTTTGTAGTTTCATTTAACTTCAACAGCTGGAAGTATTGCACTATCTGAAACCCTGAGTCCGTACTTCTCTAGGTGGTGTTCACAGACACCTCAATGGCTCTTGATGGCTCTAAAAAGTTGTGGGGTGGAGCTTGTTTTCATAGAAAACTTCGGATTAAAACAACAAAAGCTTTATTAAATTTGTACTCAGCACACAGTGGCTTTGTTCTGCTTTTTATGTCGGGAAGGAGCACTTTGCACCCGAGTGCCTGGAGAGCTCAGGATGGGGCATCTGGGGCTTAAAGGGCGTGCAGGCTTCCACAGCGGGAAGAAGACACAGAGGAGGATGCAGCAGACAGCCGAGGCTCACTGCCTCACCGGGGTCAACAATGCTGGACAGTGTGTCACCTTTCAGGTAAAGCTAAGCCCCCTTAGGCACCCTGCGTGCTCCCCATCCTTCTCACGCATTTCCCAGAGGCAGCCACCACCCTGGATTACATGCCTTCCACGGTAACGTAAAATGGTGACAGGTGTTTATTGAAAAAAATCCAGATAATTCAGAAGTGCTCAAAGTAAGATTTTCCAGCTAATCTGGGTGTATTCGGCTTTCCTCCATTACTGAGGGTCGCATTTGCAGGACACGCCAGCCCTGTCTCTTCCTGTTACACAAGACCAGGTTTACACCCAGCAGAAAGCCCATCTCAACCCTGCCAGTCTTTCCACCTCCTCCCGTGAGTTCTTGCTGCCTCCCCTGGCCTGGGGGCACCTGAGGATCTGAGCATCAGGAGAGAGGTCTTGAAAGCCTGCCAGTTGGGCCACCTGGGCTCCCAAGAGGAATTCGCATATGCCAGGCTCCCTCCCACAGAGCATTTATATCCTGCAAAGGAAAAACATTCTGCAGAGTCCCCCAAATCCATCAGTGGCCTCCAGTGTGGGACACGCCCACCTAAAAAACTAAAGCCTTATCCTGTGATATTTTGGCTTTTAATTACAAGTTAGTACTGCAAACAGAAAGTTTGTCTTTATAACTAGGAAAAACAAGTGGGGTGTTTTCCATTACTATTAAAATGAGGACAATTCAATACACTGATAGAACTTGCAGGTGCCTAAGAATATTTAGGTGGAAGGCAGTTTGAGGAACACAGGTCACCACTGTTTCTGACTCCAGCAAAGCCATCAGCCTATGTTTGTGCTGCTGATGTAGCCGATACACGCTGCTGACTGTGAGAGGTACGGACAGGCGGGTTGTCTCTAAGCCTGGCTAACGTGTAGACCCAGGGCCCCCCTTAGGCTGAAGTCTTATTTCCTGGAAATGTCTTAAATTGATAAGAGCTGGTAGAGAACTGTGGAAAGTGTTCATTTGGTGTCTTTTCCAAGAAACAAAGGCACGTGTGCAAACCCGGTCCCTCACTTCCTGCTCTAATTGTCATGGGGCGGCCTGGCTGTGTGCGTTTCCGGGAGTCCTGGTGCCACCACGGGGGCGGCCAGAGTTCAGTGGCGTGATGTGCACCCAGCACGAGTCAGCACTCAGATGTCAGCCCTCTTCCTGCCCTTCCTCACCTTTCATGTTGCGAAACCCGGGCTGCCCCCGCACCTGGTCGTCGGGCTCTGGCCAGGCTTCCAGAGTAGCTTCTGGTGCCACCGACAGTCACAGCAGGGTGAAGAGAGATGACACGGAGGAGGGTCCTCTGTGATCTCTGTGGAGCTTCTGCGGAGTGGGGAGAAGCACACGCCCTCCTCTGCACTGCCTGCGGCGTAGGGCTGAGCAGGAAAGGACACAAGCAAGAGCACGTCAGCCAGAGGATCCTGGCCCAGGTGTTCCCAGGCTTGTGCCCCCCATCCCCCAACCAACACACGCGCACACAGCCACACACCCACACAGTGTGACACTTGAGTAACACTGAGAAGGGGCTGCTCTGAGGCCCAGACGGGAGCCACGGTTTTCTCCAGCCTTTGGAGCATGGAGTCAGAATGAAGCAGCCTCTCATTATAATCATCGTGATGGTTAACATTTGTTACAAGCATGTGCTTAACAGGTGGCAGCTGACTCCCGAGTCTGGTGGAGTGCAGCTCTAACTGAGGACGCTAGAGAGAGCAAGGGCTTCAGAGCATCTGGAACTGGGTTCGCGTTCCAGCTCTGCCTCCCGCCAGCTGGGAGGCTGTGGGCGAGGCCCCTCGCTTCCCTGGGCTTCCATTAAGTAGGTGAGCGGCACTCACCGTGTCACGGAGGAGTCGGAGTCAGCGGCCCGCAGGACCCCAAGGAGCTGGGCTCCACCACGCTCAGCCCAGCCCCAGGGGTGCAGGTCCTCCTCTGCCCGAGCCCTGGTGGAGCTCTGCGCTTCCCCGCGCACTCAGGCCAGGCATCTCCCCAACCCAGGACTCACAGCTGCATTCCCTTTGTGGTTTTCTCAGCTCTTGGAAATTTGGGGGGACTGGGGTGGGTCTGTCAGTTTACAGACCCTACACCTAGAAGCCAGACTGCAGGGATCCCCCCAGCGACAGCAGAAGACACCCCACTGAAGCTGGGCCGCAGAGGAAGCCAAAGCAGAGCGTCGAAGACACTCACATGCACATGAGTCCCCAGGGAGATGCTGCTTCAGCTGGTCTGGCTGGGGCACTGCGCCGCAGACCACGCAGAGGAGCAAGGGCTGGAGTGTCGTCCGCTAAGCCCCAGCGATCAGGCTAAGACCCTGGACTTGGCATCAAAAGCCGAGTGACCCTGGGTAAGTTTCCAGCTCCCTGAACCTTCTTTCCTCATCAGTAAAATCACCCCAGCGATGGTAGTATCTGTCCTGAGGACCTCACGAACAGCTGGGGTGGAAACATGGACTGTGGGGTCACAGACACGGGTGCCAGGCCCATCCCGGCCACTCATTGGCTGCAGGAGCTTGGACCACCTCCGCCAGCCTCTCTCTTCTTATCCAAGAACTGGGCCTAGTGAGTCGTGCCTTAAAGAGCATCGTCATGGTAACAAGTAGTGTGCGGGGGTCAAAGAAGAGGGGTCACATCTGTTTAGGCAGGAGGGGGCTGTAAAGGAGGTGTTCCTTCATTTTCACTTAGAAAGAGGGTTTCCACTTCAGAGATGGGAAGGGAGGTATTTGGGGCAGAGGAAGCAGCCAGACGGAAGGTGTGAAGGTGGTGGACGGTGGGAATCAGAACACATCTATCACCAAGGACGGGAGTGGGAGCATCCTACCATAAGTGTAGTGATGGTAGCTGCCATCCCTAGGCCTTCGCCCAAGCCCAGCACTGCGCTCAGCCCTCTGCACAAGTGGTCACATTCAATCCACCCGGGGACCCTGGGCCCTGGGAGTGTAACTGGTCTGTTCTGCAGATGAAGACACAGGTTCAGAGAGGTGGATTCGCTTGCATGAGACCACGCAGCTCAGAAGTGCCAGAAGCGAGATTTGGCCCTGCGTCTGTGAGACCACGGCGGTCCCCCTTCCACCACTACTAGCACTGCCGCCAAGGGGAATGGTCTGTGCAGGACGCCCCATGCCGTGAGGGGCGCTGGAGGTGGCAAAGCCTAGGGGGCTAGAAGTCACTGGGTGCAAACAGACCCAGGGGGGCTGCAGGGGAGGGGCTTCCAGGGGAGGCCGGGGAGCCTGAAGTTAGAGGCAGAAAGAGACAGGTCGGAGAGACACAGTGACACTTCGTCCTCTTGACAGTTTGGGCTGCTCTGGACACCTATCCCAGACGTCAGGCTCCATGGTCCTTTCGCTTTCCCTCTGGGCCTGGCCCCACTGACTCCCCCACCCTGCTTGTGACCCACCCAGGGACGCTGTCCAGGGAAGGGACCATCACCCAAGTGGGGCAGTGCAGGGCCGCATGGAGTCTGCTGTGCAGCGTGGATGGTTTGGTCACCGTTACAATGGTGCCAGATGGGCCTGGCAGCTGGCAGGTGTCCCAGCCAGGAGCTGGCCCAGGAAGCCATACTGCCAGGGAGTTCAGGCTCATGTCCATTCATCTAACAGATAGATAGCCAGGACCTACTATGCTCTGGGCTGGGCTTGGTGCTGGAGGTACAGAGAGAAGAATGTGGGCACCACCCTGCCCTGCAGAGCTCGATATGGGGTGGGGGAAGAGGCTTAACTAATCCAAGGAGGACGTGTGTGAGCACGTACGGTCATCACTTATCTCCAGTGTGGTGCTGCTAGGATGCTCACTTCACAGCTGGGAAAACTGAGGTTCAGAGATGATAAGCCCCTTGTCCGATGTCTCAGCATCAGTAAACGGCAGAGCCAAGGTTTGAACCCAGGTCTGCCACACTCCAGAGCCCTTACCTGGTTTGAGCAGGCAGAAGAGGGCGTGGGAGAGCCTTCTAGCCAAGGGGCCAAGCTTGAGGGAAGCCCCAGGGGCTGTTCTGTCCCTTGTCCAGAGCCCGCTGTGTCTGCTGCTGTCCCCTGTCCCACCTACCCTCTTGGGGGCTGAAGGAAACAGACAAAATTGCGCCCACTTTGCAAATAAGGCCCTGCAGCATTTTTAAGGACTTGCTGAGGACCCCAGAGCTCAGTCTCCCTGAGTCCTGGCAAAACCAGGAGAAGTGACAGTTTGCACAGCCGCGCAGGTCCCCAGCTAAAGAGCTAAAAGGCAGGGTTGGATTTGGGAATGTACCTGATAAGGGGTGCCCTGCCCTGTCTTATTGTCACTCCCCCTGGCCCCTCGCACAGGTTGGGGGCTGTGCCTGTCTGACCCTCCAGTGTATTCCATTGCAGCTTTAGCCTCACACGTTCCTCCCTCCTAATAGAGGTTTATTAAGACACCCCGTCATAGAACTACCCCTGCTTCCTTGAACCTTCCCCAAAGGACCTGACACAAGCCCAAATCCTCTAGGTCCTTTCTAACACCCTGTTCCTGAAACACCCCGTGGCTCTCTGTATTGTGTGCTCTCTCGTTGCAACAGGACAGTCGATCCGACTTTGCTCAACTACGGGTGTGGGTGTGTTCTTAGAGGTCTTTAGCTGGAGATCACTGTAAATTGGGAGACCCAAAAATGTCCCCCTGAACAAAGCGTTTGCCTTAACTAAATGTAGCACTGCAGGGAGGGGAGCAGGACCTGGTCCCTAGCACAGCAGGAAACAGCCTTAGAGGGAACTGAGAGGAAAACAGCCCAAGGAAGTGGCTTCCAGAACTATAGCCCTTGCCCCTAGGAGACCCGCTTGCTGGCGAGAGGAGGGATGGATGATGGAGGCAGAGGCTAGAGGTGGGCTGGGGGCGGGAGGTGTCACGCCACTTTTCACTGGCTTTAATCTTAACTTTGCATGTTTTAATGTGAAATGTAATTACAGATTCTAAATTCTGCTGGGGAGCTCATCAGGGCTGACTGATCAATTAGTCGGACTTACAAGTGTTTGGGTCTCAAAGATCTCTGACCCTGGTGTGTCGTCTCAAAGCCCTGAGAAATCCCTGTCCTGCTGGTTTGCTGTCTTGGGGAGCTGTAGGGTTAGGAGAACCCTTAGGCAGCCTGAAGACCCATACCTACCTCTGAGGTCCCCACCCTTTTGAAATCTGTGAGGGATTTGGCCCAGGAATTCAGAAACGTCGAATACACATTATTTATTGCATTACCTCCGTAGGAAGCCATGGCAGATGTCACTAATGGATTACCAAACTCCTTCCTGCTGAATCGGATCCAGCTTCAGGCTCCTTACCACAGCCCTTTAGGCAGCCACTACCAATCAGTGGGAATTGGCATTTCTTGCCCATCCCTGGGATAAGCCCTGTCTCAGCAGAACAGAGTTGGACAAGGAAGCTGGATTCTGATCTAGGAAGCCCGGGTTGAGTGCTGGTTTTTCCACTTGCTGACTACGGCACATAGGATTCATTACTCTACCCGATGGGGCGCCAGTTTGTCCAGGTAAAGTTAGGGTGATAATCCAGAACAAAAATCCACATAAAATAATTAAATGTGAAAGTCCACTGTCTACTCTCAAATTCTGTACAAGTTAAAGATGCAGCAGCCAACGGAGGACAAAGAAGGATGCCAGCATCCTCAACATCCTTTGAAAAGCTGGTGTGATTACCCGCCGGGTGCACTTCAGTGGGGCTGCGATCATTTTTCTTCCCTCAGCTGTTGTCCTAGAACGGAAGCCAAGCATCCACATTCAGGCTGCACAGGGGCTGCACTCCAAACAGCCAGCTGTCTCCAATAGAACGGACGCAGGGCACACTCACCAGGCTTCTAGTTTTTGGAGGGGCCCCCTGGCTTTGGCTGCTGGTGGGCGCCCTCCCCTTGGGCTGTTCTCTTGGCTCCAAACATCCCAAGGGAGGTAGATGATTTATTATAGGCAGGGAAAGCAGTTGTCAAGTTTCTTTACACTTTTTCAATCATGTTTATTATACAAGTGCGCCTCTGTCAAATCTAACCCAAATACATTGTAAAAAAAAAAAAAAAAGGAAATCCAAACAAAAATGTAAGTAGAAACCACCCAGTAATCCCACGATTTAGAGATAAGCATTATTAACATATAGAATGAATCCTTGCATCTTTTTTCTATGGTATATTTACACTCATGTTTCTTTTACAGGATTTGGATCATTCTATACCTACCATTTTATAATTTGGGGGTTTTTTCCCCACTTAATAGATTGTGAACAGTTTTGCATAGTAATAAATATATAGGCACCATCATTTTCAGTAGCTTTATGATATTTCCTACAGTCCCTTATTGTTAAATATTTCTTCTTTAATAATAAGCTCCCTGTTGTTGGACATTTGTTTCCAGTTTTTCTCTGTAATGAGCAGCACGCACTGAAAAAAAAAAAAACCGTATGACTCCACTGATGAATCTGTTTCCTTCCGAGAAATTCTCAGACACGGAATTGCTGGGTCAGAAGGACGCACATTTCCAGGACTTGGGTAGACATTGCCAGATTGCCCTCCTGAGAGGTCGTACCTAACTCCACCCACCACAGTGGAGTCAATGTTTCTCTCTCCCCGCTGACACCTGCAGGTGGAGATCCACAGGCTTAGAACTGGCTCCAGCTGCCAGTCCTGCAGCCGGACCCCTGAGGGCTGCAGGAATCAAGTTCCTCCCCTTCCATGCCCCACCCCAAAGCGCCTGAGAGAGCCCGTCTGCCAGGCAAGGCCAGGGTCCCGATGCCACCTGGTGCGGCCACCCGCAGACCCTGACCTCCTCCCCTTCCACGTAGGCGCCTGATGTCTCTCCTTGAGGCCTGTAGCCCACACCTCGTGACGGGACAGCGAGCTTCTGAGTTATCGGCAGCCTTATTTCCCTCTACAGCTCCTACGGAGTTAACAGATGTACACACGTCTGAGGCAGTCATGCGGCAAGAGACTTTGGGGCCAATCCTTCCCGTTTTGACAGTGTGTAATCGAGGTGAAGCCATAAATTTTATAAACAAGAATAAACGACCCTCAGCAACATATGTCTGCTCGACCCTTCCAAGGTGATCGTAAATAAAGGCACCTGCTCACTGGGGAGGGATGTGGGCACTGCAGATGGCCAAAGACTAGGGCCAAGGGTTTGTGCCTTGGGAGCAGCTGGTGTGGGGAGGACCCCCAGGTCCTGGGTCAGCTGGACGCCTTTCTGCCATTTATTCAATCCCTTCCCCAGGCTGCCTTTGCCCTGGTGCACGCTGAGCTGGCCTGCTGCTCACCCTTCCTCAGAGAGGTAGCTTGTAGGGGGCTCCTCCTGGGTTTAGGTCCCCTCGTCTCCTCCTCTGCCCCAGTTATTTGTCAATCATGTCCTCTGTCCCAAGAGGACCCCTTGTGGGAATCTGAAGACCAGGTTCTGCTGCTGCCCGCGGGGAGTCCTCGGGCACTGATCCCTTTTGGCTCTCGCTGTTCTGTGACCGGGTCACCCTCCCTTTCACTTCGGCCTGTTGCTCCTGGAGCCACATCCCCCTGGGCTGGCCTGGCCCAGGACCCTCTGGAGGCCCCCATCTCCCACCGGCTCGGGAAGTCTTAACAAACCAGAGGTGCTACTCCCGGTCCTGTGCGCTCCACCTGGGCCTGAGCTATTTGAAAGTGCTTTGAAAAAGGATAAAACCTGATTCAAAAGTAGCTACATTTTATTTTTGTTGAGCTGCTGCCGTGTGCCAGGCCCATGGACATATTTCCTGAACCCTTGGAAGTTGGTATCATTGTCCCCAAAAATAAAAGCTGAAGATTGAGGTTCAGAGTGGTTACAGATTCCCTCAAGGTGACTCAGCTAGGAAGTGACAGAGCTGGAACTTGATTTCAAATAATAATCAAAATAATAATAGCTAACATGAGACGGGGGAGCATGCTAAGCCTTTTAAACATTGCCTCATTAAACTCTCCCAGTGGTCCTGTGGGGTGGATGTGATTTTCATTCCCATTTTACAGTTGAAGAAGCAAGTCCAAGGAAGATGGAACGACTTGCCCAGAGTCGTGATGCTAGGAAGTAACAGAGCTGGTCTTGGACCCAAGTCTGCCTGAAGCTGACGACCATGCCGAGCGTTTGACTCTTCTCGCACCACAAGCCTGGGGCTCCGCAGAACCAGCAATGAGGCCGCTGGAGCAGGCAGCCCTGTGCACAGATTCACTCCTGAAGTGGGTGCTGCACTGGAGAACTGAGAGCAGAGGTTCTTCCCCGGGGCTTCCACGGGTTGTACGCAGACTGCCGTATCTACTCAAAGAACTTCTCTTGTCCTTTGCAGATGTTTCACTACAGTGGGAGAGGATGCACAGAGCCTTCATCAGAAGTTTGTGAATCTGTGGAGTGGGAGAGCACCGGGACACCCCCAAAGTTCCTGGGTGTCCCCCAACCTTCCAAATCCTGGTGTCCCCAACCAGCTCATCTCCTGCCTCTGCTTGCGCCCAAGCACTGTCTTCCACGATGGACTCCAGAGAAGAAAAGTGACAGGTCAAGGCAAATGAATACTGCACCCTGGCTGGGCTGCAAAGGGTGCCTCAGTCCTCTCCCTAAGCAAGGTGGGACCAGCCTGGGTCCAGTATCGCCAGTGGGCCTGTTCTGAAGGGAGGGGTGAGCCACAAATCCTCCCAAGGCACTGATTTATGCAGCATTCATGTGGAATTTATTACACAAAGGATTTTATTCAATTAAACTTGAAATGTGTCTGGATTCTTAAAGGTTCGGTAATGATAACTGGGACAGAGGGATCATAAAACTGTATGGGTTGTCGGAGGAAGGTGTGAGGGTGGGGTGGGGGGAGATGAGGGTGACACTGCAGCTGATGGGGGATTTGGTACCGGGGACGTTTGTCATTGGGATGAGTTACAAGTTCGGGTTATGAAAATTACTCGGTGAAAAATGCTCATTAACAATAGCCATGAAGTATCAGTTAAGGGAAAGTAGGTTGAGAAATGAGACAGCAGAATCTATTAGTGCCTGACATTGTTCTCAGCGGCCCAGGGCGTGATTAAAATGACTGTCAAGTGGCAGTGGGGGGAGGAGCACTGGGCCGGGAGTCACAGGGCTGTGTCCCTGGCCCACATCTTGGCACTGACTCCCTGACACAAGCTGGTTTGCAAGTCTGTTTCCCCGCTCCTGCCATAGACAGTGCCTCCCTCGGGGTTGCTGTGAGGTTTCAATGTGATGATGTTTGTGGAGCCCCTGGCCTGGGGCCTGGCATGTCAAGCCCTTCGACAATGCTGGCTGGTGGGCTTCTCACCACTGGAATATCCAACCACCTCTGACTGTGGCCCTAAATACGATCCTCAGAGCCAGACCTGGACCAGGGAGAGGCAGGTGGAGCACTTTCTTGGGTGCAAAATGTATGGGAACACCCCCAAATCCAGGAAGCGAGAGAAATAACTTTCGTGCAATTTTTTTTTACAGAATTTATTCCACTGCAGTATTTTTTTTTTAGGATTTTTTTTTGATGTGGACCATTTTTAAAATCTTTATTGAATTTGTTACAATATTGCTTCTGTTTTATGTTTTTGGTTTTTTTGGCCACAAGGTATTTGGGACCTTAGCTCCCTGACCAGGGATCGAACCCACAACCCCTGCACTGGAAGGTGAAGTCTTAACCACTGGACCACCAGGGAAGTCCCTCACCGCGATATTTTTAAAAATCAAATTTATGCAAAAACAAAATCTATGATCGACAAGGTATCACCATTATATATAAAAACAGCCTGCCATTTCTCTCCCGACCTGCGTTGCTGTGTGATGCGGATGACCATTTACAAGGGTTGACAGCGGTTGCAGACGGGCTTTATATACAGTCATGTGTTTCGATCATGGAGTTTTCATTAACTTTTCCCACTGGGTTCGAGACCGAGGAGGATGTTTTGCTAAGTGTACGGGGGTGAACACATTTTTCCTTTTGCTTCCAGCTCCCACATGGCTATGTAAGGTACGGCAGAGGAGCGAAAGTTTCAAACTGACCCGTCCCCTGGGCGAGCCCTTCCCCAGCAGGCCGCCTCAGTTCTTCCCAGGTCAGTGGCACAGGACATGCCTGCACCTGCATGTTTCTCAGGGGTGTTTGTTTCTCAGGGATGTTTGCTGGTGGAAGGGAATGATGCAGGGGGCGTGGGACCTGGGAACCCAGAGTTACCATCTGGCCTGCGACAGCCCCTCCCAGCAAGGGCTGCTGGGGAGGGGATATGGCTACAGGAAAAGGCCTTGTTTCAGAGATCATCCCATGAGGACGCTGTATCTACTCGAAGAACTCCTCTTGTCCTTTGCAGATGTTTCACTACGGTGGGGAATGTGGGACTTTTTATTATGTACGTCCTGCTCCTTCCAGGAAGATGCTAAGGTGTGGGCAGGACCTAGTCACTTGATGGATTTGCTGTGAGCTCTTGGAACATAACCCTCCCCGGTCCAGCCTGAGTGCCTGCCCGACAGTGAACCACCTTTAGCCTGTTCTGTAATGTTCTCAGTTCTGTTCACACAGGCCGAGTGCCCACCATGCACCAGACCTGGCGCCAACTGCTGGCCGGGGCCAAAAGCCGGGGAGGGTTTTCACTTTCACTCACGGTCACCTGCACCTCAGCCACTTTGCTCAAGTCCAGGAACGAAAGGACCCAGAAGGGACGAGATAATGATGTTCCTCCAGCAAAATGAGCAGGTAAGGTGGTTAAGAACGAAAGCAAAGCTAGCACAAAACTCATCATTTTAATGTTTCCTAACTGCTGGCAAGGATGGCTGGAGGGACCAGACTTCCGAGCTTCAGGCTAATAAATGATGGCTGGATGGAGTTCACTGGGCGTTTCCGCCCTGACAGTTAGTGAGAGCCTGCCCTTCCCAAGTTGTTTCCTGCAATTAGTGGCGTGGAGTCTTCAGGTTCTCAGGGCTGCCTCCTCACCCTTCATAAATATCCCCCTTCCCAAGGACACACCTGGCACTGGCAGGGTCACTTCCTAGCGGGCGGGAGCAGCAGTGACAACTGAAATAAAATACAGCTGTGGCCTGGATCTCAGAGGCATAAACCAGCCAAGTGCAACATCAGAGAAGTAGGTCTGGTCTGTATCAGCCTCGCTGGAAACATAAGAGCTTATAGTCTGAAGCTGAACGCAGTTCACCTCTGACCCTGGACGCCACCTGCCCGGGCAGGACATGCCCTCATTAAAGTGGTGGTGTTCCTCTCCCCGGGATGTCCGTCCCTCGATGGAGGAAGGCTCCCCTTTAGAGAAGATTCTCCAGGCTGCACCCTCGCCACACATGCACTTCAGTCCAAGTGTTTCCGAGGCCTCGCCTGTCAGTCTGCAGCCGTCCTTCCCCCTTGATGAGTGGCTCAGAGGTGACTAAACTCCAAATCCCGTCTGCCTTACTCTTTATAAATGTGACGTTTTAAAGCCCCTTTGGCACAGGTAAATCACAATTACATTTCCAAGGGCCTCTGGTACCATTCCAAATGAGCTGCCAGTGGAGGGCATCTGTCTCTCTCTCTCTCTCTCTCACACCCACACACACACCCCCACACACACACCCTCAAGCCTTTCCCACTTTTATTCTTTTTTGGAAGGCTGAGGAGAGCCCAGGGGAGGGGGCTAGAATTCACCGGCCTCAGCTCCTGAAGGAAGTGGGGGGCCCTGAGAGGAAGCGGAGTCTGGATAAAAGACCAGCTTCTGGCCCCTCTGGGTGAGATCTTCAGGAATCAGGACACGAGGGCAAAGTCTTCCTTTCCCGTTGTCACTGTAGAGGAGTCTGCAAAGCTCCCTTTTTCCATTATTTCCAAGCGCCTCAGGCATGGACCGACAAGTCATTTTTCTTGTATATTTTTTCTGGATTCCCCTCCTTCATGGCTGTGTATCTGGCTAACGTGAAGAGATAGTCACTGAGTCTGGAGGGGCAGAAGAAGGCAAATGGAATGATCTGAAATGAGAGATCAATGCTAACAGGGTCCTCCCTATATTAGCCTTCTAGGAGGAAATATCAGTCACGTGCCCCAGGAGCATCGGGTGGGACAGCGGGTGCTCAGCCAACCTGGGCTTGATGGATGGCTCTCCAGGCCAGCTTCCTGAGAGCCCAGCGCCCGACTCTGGCGCCAGGGCTGGGGTGGTTCCTGCAAGATGAGGCCACTACCCTGTCTGACCTCACAGGGCTGGTGACTTGGGACCACTCCCTGGTTTCTGCACCTTCCAGTGAACAGGACTGGTGCCTCCCAAACTGGGGTGTGCACACAAGTCAACTGGGGATCCTGGTGACATGCAGACCAGATTCTGATTCGGGAGGACTGGCTGGGCCAGGCCCAGGATTTGGCAGGTCTAAACTGTGCCCAGGTGATTCTGGTGCTGCTGGTCTACTCTTTGAGTAGAGGGAGCCTAGAGCAGGCTTCTCAACCTCGGCACTAGTGACATTCGGGATCATTCCTTGTGGCTGGGTGATTCTTCGTGGCAGGAAGAGGGAGCTGTTGTGTGCATTGTAGGACACTGGGCAGCACCCCAGCCCCCAACCACTTGTCTCCAGACATTGCCAGACATCCTGGTTGAGAAGCACTGGCCTGGAATGTTCTAGTGGGCTAGACCCTAGTGCCCCCCTCCCTTTTTTCTTTGACCCGGCGGTGATGGGGCCTCTGGGCAGGGCTGGGTGGGGAGGGAAACAGGAGAGGCAGCAGCGAGCCTGCCCCTCAGCGGCTGGCAGTTAGCTTACGAAGCTGCCCTGTGCTCTCCCTTGTTTCCAGGCCGCACTGACCCCACCCTCCTCTTCTCTCCCTGCCCCAACCCTACCCCGAGGCCAGCTCCATGCCAGGTCCTGCTGGAACCTTCCCTGACCCGTGCCCCCTCCTGGAACCATGCCCCCCTCCTCCTGATGCCTGGCTGTCTCTCTGGGAGTGTGGTGGGGGACTGGGCAGTGGAAGAGACTCCACTCTGGGTGATCGCCCCCGCCGCAGAGCTGTCATATGCTGGTTCCTCATCTGTGCGGTGATGCCTTCCTTGCTAAGAGAACGAACTGGCTCAGCCCACACAACCTACAGGGCTGGAAGGCTCCCCAGGATCACTACTGTGACATGAACAGAACGGTCCTCACTCCCCTCCCAGGAGGAAAGGAGCTGGTCAGGACCATCAAAGCCCAGGCCATGTCCTGGGGGAGGAGTGACCACATCAAGGGGCCAGACCCTGGCTGTGAGGTCACTTTCTGGACCCCAGGCAGCTCCTGGGGTCCCTCAGCTCTCAGCCCTGGCCTGGCCCACGCTGGAGCCGCACGAGCCAGGGCTGGAGCCACGAAGTGCCTACTTTTTCAGAAAGACTCTCCAGATCCCATCTGAGTACCTGTTTAAGAACTTGGCCACGTTTGCATCCGTCTCACCGGACTGGACAAGAGGCACCACGCTAGAAGGGGAGGAAACACAGCATCACACTACGTTATAGGCTCAACACGCTTGGGGGCAGGAGCTGCGTCCTGAGTCAGCATTTCACTCCCGCTGCAGCCTCGCCAGTCTGTGCAGACACGCTAGATGGTGCTGTCTGCTGAGTGCTAGTGAGCTGGCAGCCCCTCCACGCGCGTCGCCTCTGCTACGTAACTCCTGCTGGGAGGTGCTCGCCCCAAACCGAGGCCCCAGGTTTGTGTCTCCTGCCCCAGGGGCTTTGTCACCTGGGCACGGGTTTGGTGTCCTCAGGACCGCCCCCCTCCGACCCCTGCTCGGCCATTCCCTGATGTTGGGCCTTTGGGTTGTTTCCAGTTTTTTGCTACTATGAGCACTGCTGATGTGGACAGCTTTGTACAAATGACTTTTTTCCTTTTGAAGCTGAAGCTCTTTTGTGACTCGGCATCACTTTAGGAACCACTTGGCCCCAAGGGCCTTTCATGAAAAGTGAAATCTTTATGACATGGGGCTATGGACAGAGCTCAGGTATGGAGCAGACACACCCGGGCTCAAATCCAGACTCTGCCATGGACCACCCAGGTGACCCTGGCCACGGTGTCACCTCTGAGCCCCAGCGTCCTGACTCCAGTAGAGTGGGGGCTGCCACCACCTCTCTCCCAAGGTTACCACAAGGAATCAATGAAATAATGGACACAAAGTGCCCAGCACGGTCCTGCCGGTTATATAAAGCAGGGCTTTATTCCCATTTCTCTGTAAAGCCGGCTGGCAGCCTGGCCTATGAGTGGTGTAAATGGAGATGTTGCAATTACTCTTTTTTTTTTAAAATTTATTATTTATTTTTTTGCGGTATGCGGGCCTCTCACTGTTGTGGCCTCTCCCGTTGCAGAGCACAGGCTCGGGACGTGCAGGCTCAGTGGCCATGGCTCACGGGCCCAGCCGCTCCGCAGCATGTGGGATCTTCCCGGACCGGGGCACGAACCCGTGTCCCCTGCATCGGCAGGCGGACGCTCAACCACTGCGCCACCAGGGAAGCCCCGCAATTACTCTTTTAAAGTTTCCTTGAAAAGGCAGTCAGGAGCTTCTGGCGGGGGGCGGGGGGGGTCCCTCCTCTCCTGACTCTGAGTTGGGGGATTGGGGTAGCAGGTGGCTGGTCTGGGCCCTTCTTCACCCAGCAGCCAGCATGTCATCTCATGGCCTAAAACCCATCAATGGCTCGCAGGATAAATGCAGAGCTCTCGGGGCACATGAGGCCCTGCCCGGCCTGGCCTCAGCTCAGCCTCTAGCCTCGTCATGCCTCACGCCCCTCACTCTGGACCAGACACTCGGCATCCTTTGTGTGTGTTCCATGCAGACTGCCGCCTCTGCCCTTGCTGTCCCCTCACCCTGGGCACTCTGTCCACTGTGCCCCCAGTACCCCCCATGCCCAGTCCCAGGCTGGGTCACTCTGGTGCCAAGTACCCTCCCTCATAGCTCTTATCATGGTGTGGAGCTTTTCAATCCTTTCTGCTCAGCTGAGACCACCCCCACCATTTAGATTAACCCCAGGAACAGGGAGTCCTCACTGAATACGCACCTGAATTTCATACCACGTGAGTGTTATTATAATTACAAATAATCACCTAGACCCGCTGGGCCTCCCCCTCCCCTTTCCTGGAGCTGCCTGCTTCTGCACAAGCTCTGATCCCGACGTGCTGTTCCGCCCCCACCCCACCACCCCCGTCAGGATCACTGTCTCTCTGCCCAGGCCACGCTCCCTCGGCCCCGCACCCCAGTACCGTCTCTCAGCTCGGCGGCACACGGCCCGACAGAGATGCAGTGCGGAGCTGCTCTTGCCTCCGGACTGAAAGGAGAAAGCAGGTGTTGGCTGGAAGGGCAGGGGGAGGGTGCCCACTACAGGCAGGGAGCCTGGATGGATGGAGGGACACACAGGCCCCGCCCACAACAGGCAGTGTTCTGTCTCCAGGGGCCCTGCCAGGGCACACCCACTGGGTACCCCTCTCCAAAGCAGGCAGGACTGGGGAGGGAGCCGTGACGGTCGGGAGGGGACTTGGGGGCTGGGGGAAAGCTTTTGTCGCTGTTAAAAATTAAAAGTGGGGAGGCTGAATCCCTGCCTGTGTGTTTTGGTCAACACACTGGCCCGCAGCCACCCCCAGGTTGAGGCAGCCCAGTACCTACAGGCAGGATGAAAGCCGTGAGCGGGGGCAGCTGGCTGGAGTATCTGTCGATCCACTGCTCCAGCTCCAGGATGGGCCCTGCCTCGAACGTGGCATGTTCTGTGGAGCCAAGGAGAAGGACATGGCCGTGAGGCCACTGCCCCAGGATCACAAGGAACCCACCCCGTCCCTTCTGCCTGGGTGCCCGCCAACCATTCCCCTGGCTCAGAGGGACCCTCCGTCTCAGGCTGCACAGGCCAGGTTGACAGGGGTCCCAGACAACACCCAGGACAGAATCACTCCCCCCGCCCACGGGCCCAGGCCCCCCGGGGCCCTCTGAGCACACACAGTGGGTTCAGGGAGGGAATTACTTAAGTGAGCCTCCCTGGCTGAGGAGCGCGGTGTTGCCAGTGCAGAGCCGACGTCCTGCAGGGAGCATTGGATCTGGGAAGGAATGGGAGGCGTGGGTGAAGACCCTGTCACGCAGGCCAAGCGGGGCTCTCGTGCGTCCACGTGCAGGGCTGGGCCTGCCGGGAGCTGTCAGGCCTCTAAGGAGCCGGCATTTACAAAGGCTAATCAGCAAACTCTGTGTGAACCTGCAGCGCAGCACGTCGGCCCTGTTGGGAGGGGCCCTGGCTCCCTTGGAACGCCTGGGTGACGCAGACAGGGAGTGTCAAGCACCCAGGGATAGTCGGGAGGAGTCTTCTCACCCCGACCCTCCTCTCCCATGTGCCGGGCCCTTCGAGGGCTTTTTCTTTTCTCTAAACTGACGGCCTTGGTTTTCTAACCTATAACACTTGGGTGGAGAGACCCAAATTGACAGTGCTTTTTAAACTGTACAGGACAGGGCTGTGCCCTCTGATGAGACAGCCACCGTGGCAGTGTGCCGGGAGCAGGACACGGTCGGTGAGAGTAGACGGTGCCCACCGGGAGTGGACTGGAGCCCTGTTGAGCCGCCGAGCAAGCAGACTCTGGGTAAGTTCCCTGACCTCGTGGTGTCTCTGCGGCTTCCAATGGAAAGGGGCGTCACCGTACTACTCCGCCAGCGGCCACCTGCAGCGTTTACCCCGGGGGCTGGAGAGAGGTGGCCCCAGTCTGGGAATCCGATCCCAGCCCCGCTGATTCCTGGCTGTGCGGCCTTGGGCTGAGCCTCAGTTTTGTCCTCTGTAAAACGTGAGGGCTGGCCTCCACCTCATGGGCTTCTGCAGGGAGAGCCGGGAACAGGCTGCCTGGCCTGCCATAGGCCCGGAGCAGCTCCCCGCTCAGAGGTGAGCACGGCAGACAGAAACGACCACTGTAGACGCCAGCAATTCCTCATTCTGAGGCTGAAGACCAGTCTCCCTCATACAGGAGGTGCCTCATTCATAGAATGTTCCAGCAGTTTAGGCCTCCCATCTTTCTGCAGCCCCTCACTACCCTGTGTCTGCTCCCAGGGGCCCCAGTGGGCTCCAGCCTGGCCTGGAGGACTGAAGCAGGCCGAGCGCTGACCCTCCAGGGAGCAGCTGACTCAGGTCAGCACGCAGACTAAAACCCCAGGTACATTCTCCACGTTCTGGGGGTGGTGGCCCTGCCTCTATTTCTGAAGTCCTCTCTGTGGGGCAGAGCCCCCGCTGCCTCTTAAGGAACAGAACAGTAATTCTAAGAACCCTACCATCCCCCCCGCCGAGGGCTAACCACAGCTGGGCCTTTCAAGTCTCTCAACCTCAGGGCCACTGACATTTTGGCCCAGGTCATCCTCTGTCATGGGGCCCGTCCTGTGCGTTGTAGGACGTTTAGCCGCATCCCTGCCTCTACGCACTAGATCCCAGTAGCACCTCCACCTCCAATGTGACAACTTAAAACATCTCCAGACATTGCCCTGTGTCCCCTGAGGGGCAGAACTGCCCTGGGCTGAGACCACTGCCCTTCACATTTCCCTCTCTGAGGCCAAACCTCACCACTCGCCTGTGAGGGAGGGTCATCTCTGTGTGTCCCCATCTTACAGATGAAGAAACTGAGGCTCACAGAGGGTAAGTGGACTAGTCCCAGGTGACACAGAAAGGAACTGATGGTCAGTTGGCAAATCCAGTTATGGCCACCAGGCCTCGGGGTTGGAAAATCCCAGCTCGGGGTGAGACAATGTTACTCACTTTCTGAAGCTCTTCCACAAACGGGTGGCCCTTTTCTGCAATTAATTCCATAGCAAACCTGTGAGGAAGAAGGAAGAATTTGCCTCAAATATAACATCCCCAGGCCCTGTCTTGCTGGAAGGCAATACATTCTCAGGGGATTGGCCATTTTGCTAATTGAGCTGTCACAGGAAGGCCGTTGTTTTCTTGCTGACATTGAGAACATCGTAACCTTCCATGTGGTTGGAGGTATTTGTTTTTCGCCGCTCATCCAGCCAACAACTCCTCTTTCAGCGCCTACTCTGGCCAGGTCCAGGTGATTCAGTATGAACAGAGGTGACACAGGCCCCGTTAGGCAGGACAGGGAGATGTGAATCAGATGTCACACGACTGACAGTGAAGTTGCAAACTGAGGTCAGTGCTCTGAAGGAAAGGGTGAGAGTCCTGGGATATTTGGCCTTGATTAGGGTTCAGGGAGGGCTTCCTGGAGGAAGCGATGCTGGAGGTGGGACTCTGAAGGCTGAGTAGGAGTTCGCTGGTAAGGCTGGGTGGGGCAGGAAAATCAAAGTGCCCCCGATGCAGGTCAGGACTGTGGCCCTGGCCTCCCTCAGAACACTGCACCCTCTTCTGTACCAGTCAGGGTCCTGGCCGGGCAGTGGTGTGTTTGAAGGGTTCCTGGAGAAAAGCTTCACGAAGGGACTGCTGACAGAGTGGGAAGGCTTATGGGAACTGCGGATGGATGGCAGAGATGAGCAAAAGCAAGAGCCTGAAGGGGCAAGGGAGCGTCAAAGGTGCTACCAACCCTGGAGAGAGCTGCATTCTGGGCAGAGGCCATCGCCAGGAGCTGGGCAGCTGGGAGAAAGCAGTGGAAAGCCCCACAACTGCCAGAGCCGCACAGGGCTGGGGGCGGGGTCACACATACCCCTACCCCTCTCACCCTCGTCCGATCTCCTGCTGGTGCTGCCCATTGGTTGGACCAACTCTAAAGCCAGAGGACAAAGGAATCGGGGTGAGACCATCTCCAGGCCAGCCTCCCAGGCACAGGAGAATGGCTTTGAAAGGACAAAAGAAGAACGACTGTGCATCTTCTAGCCCATCTTACAATCAGAACTAAATAAGCACACACGTAAGCTGTCCCGCGTTGGTCTTCCCCTCTGGATGGTGAGGCGGGGGCGTATGCCTCAGGCCTGGCACATTGGAGATGCTCGGGAATATCTGCTCACCGAGGATGTTCCCACGACAGAGGCCAGCGGGAGGCCCCTCCCCATGCTCGCTCCATCCCCGCTCCCACCACTTGTGGCTGCCCCTCCAGCGTCTGTCTGCTCCGCCCCGCCCGCTGCACCGCACCCCGCAGACCGCAGGCTCCATGAAGGCAGGGCTGAGGCTCCCCACTCAGCAGAGCCTGGCACACGCAGATGCTCCACCAACATCTGAGGACGGAAGAATCCACAACTGAGCTGTGGCCAGTCCCCTGCACCACATCACCTGAGGGATGATGGCCTGCTGATTTGCTAATTCTAAACAGCCGATGCTAGAACCTGCCTTCCCGCCCCTCTGCCCACTTCATCTTCTGTGCACTTCCCCCTCACCACACCCTTCTCACACACACCAAGGGGTCTGCCCTCTCTCCTCTGCTGGCAGACTAGCTACATTATCTTTCCTGAGAACCTCACTTAGGCCCATCACTGAGAAATGGCCACCATGAACAGGTAAGTTTTAATAAAATTATGATGATAATAATAGCTAGCATTATGATTGGTGCTAGGTACTGTCCTAAGGGGGAAACATGGAGTTCTCTCATTACATCCTCACAAGAACCCAATGAGATTGGATACTATTACTAGGATCACTTGACAGAATAGGAAACTGAGGCTCAGAGAGGCCAGGTGATTTGCCTGAAGTCACACAGCCAGTCAGCAGTGGGAGAGAATTTGAACCCAGGTCTGTCTGATTACCATGATCTTCACCCACAAGGCCGAGTCGGAACTTGTGAACTAGTACTTATAATAACTGCAGCTCATGCTGCCAACGGCTTGCTGAGCATGGTGGCCTGAACTTTGTTCTCAATTATTTGCGGCCCCTCCCACCCCTGCTGCTGTCACATGTGTCCACGTCCCTGGCTCTGGCCAATGAAATGTGAGCAGAGGTGGCGTGTCACTTCGTGGAAGCTTTAAGAGCCAGCGTGGGCATCACCGTGATCTTTCTTCCCTCTGCCACAATTACTGGTGTTGTTCTAGACAGAGGCTGTCCCACCAGCCCGGGTCCCAGAGTGAAGGCCAGGCAGAGAAGAAACATACCCAACCCACGATGGGCTTGAAGTGAGAGGATGAAATACGCCTTTGGTGGTTTAAGCCACGAAATGTGGGGGTTGTTGGTTACACCGGCATGGCCCGGCCGATCCTGACTACTTCTCCGAGTCCACCTTCTAAACTCTAGCTGTGTATATGCTTAAAAAATAAGCCTCCCGAAAGGGATCATGTCTGATGCCCTGTGTACTGTGCTCGACTCACCTGTCACTTTGCACATGCACCTCAACGGCACACACATACGAGCAGAATGAGGGAGCAGGGATGGAGGGGCGAGGCAGCATCACGCGGTGAGGGACAGAAGCCACAGGCCAAGGAAGGTTCATCGAGGGCTGGCAGCCTCTGGGACTGGCGGACACTCTGGAGAGCTGCACATCAGTCATGCCCTCTAACAACCAACTCAAGCCCGACCTCAAGGCCAATCCCGTCCCCCTTACCCAATGGCTGAACTTAATTCATCTGTAGTTCCCACGGCTTCAAACACCTGGTCGTCTTTCGGTCTCCTTTCTCCGGTGAAGGTGCTGGAAAACCCTGTGAAAATGTTTTGCTGCCCAAATTAAAGAGTTTTTTTTCCTGATAAGCTCTTTTAAAGCATTTTTCCACTTGAAGGATAACATACACAGAAAAGTGCTCGAATCATAAGTGTACAAGTTGATGAACTGTTACTAACTGATATAGACCTCTGTGATCAGCATCTAGATCAAGAAATAAAATAGGAGCCTCACCCTAGAAGCCCCCGTGTCCCCGCTTGCAGTCACTGCCCCCCTCCCCAGGGGTAACCACTGTCCTCACTTATGTCCTGATATACTTTCTTTCTTTATTTATTTATTCTTGGCTGTGCTGCTTGGCTTGTGGGATTTTAGTTCCCCGACCAGGGACTGAACCCAGGTCCTTGGCAGTGAGAGCGTGGAGTCCTAACCACTGGACCGCCAGGGAATTCCGTCCCTGGAGTCTTTGGCTGGAGGGCATCAACACTGTCATCCCTTTGCATCTTTTCTTTTCTTATTGTGATAACATAAACATAATGTAAAATTGGCCATTTTAACCATTTTTAAGTGTACAATGGCATTAAGTACATCTATGAATGTTTTTATCTTCCTACTACATAAATATACCTCCAAAGCAATAAATACTGGTAATCTGCGTGTTTTTTTTTTTGGGGGGGGGGCCATGCCACGCAGCATGAGGGATCTTAGTTCCCCAACCAGGGATCAAACCCGCGCCCCCTGCAGTGGAAGCGCCAAGTTCAAACCACTGGACCGCGAGGGAAGTCCATGCGTGGTTTAAAACTTTAGAAAACGGTATCATACTGATATGTTCTTCTGCACCTTTTTTTTCCTGTACATTATGTTCTGGTATTTTTTTAAATTATCGAAGCAATATATGCTCATTACAAAATAAATAATAGAATAAAAGTATGTACAGGAAACAATGAAAGCCCGTCTATTCATTCCCCTCTCCCACAATTCAATCTCTCTCCCAGGTAACAGTCCAAGGTATAACCTTTCACAATGTTCTATGCACACCTGAACACACATATAAATACACACACACACTTTTATCGAGTGGATTCCAACTATTTGGATGTTCTGCAACTTGCTTTTATCACCTAATATATCTTGGGCATCTTTCATTTCACATCACATTTGGGTGATGCCTGTTGAGATCTGTCACATACTTTTAATGTCTGTAAAGAATTTGAAAGAACTTAAAAAAAATATTTTAAAGCTATTATTTAATTCTCATTCCAGAATTTTCCATCAATTTCTAGTGCCGCGTGGCATACAGGATCTTAGTTCCCTGACCAAGGATCGAACCCATGCCCCCTGCAGTAGAAGCGTGGAGTCTTAACCACTGGACTGCCAGGGAAGTCCTAGAATTTGGAAGAACTTTAAGATGGAATCTGCCATGTCTTTCTTTGCATTTTTCACCTGTCCCCACCCTACCTTTGTCTCCTGTTTTGGTGTAGATCTTGGGGAGCTTGGGTGTCTTTGAGGAAGGCTGTGGCCTAAGGAGAAATAAACATCAAGAGATGATGAGTGAGGATGGCATATATAATGGGGCACGTCCTTCAGTGGGTCACAGTTTGCTACCCATATCCTCAGAGGCAGCACTTACCCCCTTCTGCTTGGATCTCTTGAAATCTTTCCCCTCCGTTCCTCTTAGTTTTAAGCCCTTTGTGGGCAAGTTCTGTGTCTTGCCACACCCTTATCTGCAGAATAGCTGATGTAGTGCATTGCTCAATGCAGACGCTCTATAAATGTTGGCTGAAAGAATTTATCGATCACTTCCATAGTCTCTGCACTATGCTAAGTGAATTACAGGCATTATCTCCTTGAATTATCCCTGGAATCTTCCCAAGCACTACCTATGATGTTCATTTTTTTTTTTTTTTTGCCGTATGCGGGCCTCTCACTGTTGTGGCCTCTCCCGTTGCAGAGCACAGGCTCCAGACGCGCAGGCCCAGCGGCCATGGCTCACGGGCCCATCCTCTCCGCGGCATGTGGGATCTTCCCGGACCGGGGCACGAACCCGCGTCCCCTACATCGGCAGGCGGACTCTCAACCACTGCGCCACCAGGGAAGCCCATTCATTTTGTTTTTGAGGAATCGGTAGCTGACGGGATGAGACTCACCCTCCTAGGTCACCACGGGAAGAAGCAGTAGGGCTGGGATTCTTGCCCAAGACTATCTTATTCGACACCCCAAAATTGTTACCTCTGCTCTACCAAGCCAGGGACTCTTGGAGGGAAAAATCCCTGGGCCATTACCATACTGTAAAGCTTCAAGTATACTCCGAAATGGAGAATTGCCAAAACAGGGTTCGAAAACTGGCATTTTCAAATAGCAACACCTTTAATAAAGACTTCAACATTAAAATGTGACATTAGAAGGTTATTCAAAGGTTAAATTACTGGATCTGTGAAATAGATTAATCCATTATTATATCAGGTTCTAAGGTCCGGGAACGGGGTGCAAGTTTCAAGGCATATAATGACAGTCCTCTTAAGACCGCGCTGGTGTATCTCTGTGCCTTAAAGTATAAACTGCTTTGGAGATAGGTTAATTTCCGAATTGAGGCCCCTCCTGATTGTGGGGCCAGGCAAGATGACCCTCTTGGCTCACATGGGATATGCCCTGTCCTGATGGATGCTGGGCTTCGATTGGACTTGTCTTGTGCCAAGAAACCTCGGTCTCTGGCTTCCACGGAGCCCACGTTGCCACGGTGACGTCACGACTAAAGAGGACGTCACCTGGCGATTGCTGCGGTGACCTCCCAGCGGTTTGACGTAACCACGGCGACAACATAACTCAGGGCAGATGCCTGAGTTACCCTCCCAGCCAGGTACTCACCTGTCCCCGTCTTCCACGCCCTGGGGGCCGCGGCTCTGGAAACGGGGACACAATAGCTTGCGGGCGCCGAGGCACCCGCGCAAGCCAAGGCGAACTCCCAGACCCCACACAGCCATGCTCCAGGGCTCTGGTAGGGGACTGACCCTGCCAGGCTCCCGTCCAGATCCCGGGGTGACTCCACCTACCTCCGGCCGCGCCACCCATCAGCCGCCATCTTCCATTGGTCCGTGGCTCTCTCCCCAGGGCGGGACACTCCCAGAGACTTGTTTCTCATTGGTTCACGGAAGGAGATGGGCGGGGAAACCCGTGAGGACTTAGTTAGCAACAGCTATTGGCCAACTCTCAAGCCAATTGGTAAAGGGGCTCTCGGTTCGCGTGCTCTGATTGGCTGAGCGAAGGAAGAGGCCTCTTCCCCCCGCCGCCCGCGAGCTTGGGGATGAAGTCCCGGAGCGGCTCGAGCTCGGAAGCAGAGGCCCTGTGGCTACAGGTGAGAGGTCGGGGTCCCGGGACAGGGTGGCGCGAAGTCCGAGGCCGAGACCCAGGACGACCCTGGACCGGGCTCCCGGCTTCTCTGGCTTAGTTTCCCCAACTCTGAGAATCCGTCCTGAAGAGCCGGCAACCTGGAATCTGACAGACCGGATTTGGAGTTTCGGACAAGCAATAGGTCCCCCCACTCCGAGCCTGAGTTTACCCCCGAAGAAACAGGGATCACTGTAGTATATACTTAGCGCATAGTGCGGTTCTGGTCTCACGCTATTGAGGTAAAGCCTTAAATGGATGGTAGTTTTGCATTATTTATAAAAATCTAAAACGCGCACACGTACGCCCAGCAAGTCACTTTCTAGGACTCTGTCTTGTAGAGATCCTGACTTAAATGTGCAAAAAAAAGGTATAACAGCTGTTTTCTGCAGCCTGTTTGTAATTGTGAAACGTTAGAAACAGCCTAAATGTCCAGGAAAAGGTTCCTTCTGGTTCATGATTTCATTTAAATTTGTCTTTAATAGTAGTAATAATAAAAGCTGGAACCAAGAACAGAGCCATTAATAAGTAACCATGAGTATTTGAGTGATTATGGTGTGCCAGACCATAAGTGTTTCCCTTGCATTGTTTAATTTAACCTTCTCAAAACCCGTTGAGCTAAGTACAGTTATTGTCCCCGTGAAACTTTTGAGGTTCATAGCTATTTGAGTGAGTTAGCTAAGATGATATCACTGGGGAGTGGAAGAGCTGGATTTGAACCCAGATCTATTTGATGTGTCTAGCTGACTGCTACCCTGCACTGCTTTATTTGGGCACATAGCAAATGCTGATGGTAGCTGCCTTTTTTATTATAATGGTGAGCTTGAACTAGGCATTCTCTAAGTTCTGGGGACCTTCCATCCGCTTTCTGGCTTTCTTTTTCAGGACTCCCAGGAGCCATGTTGTCAGAAGTCCTGCTAGTGTCTGCTCCAGGGAAAGTCATCCTTCATGGAGAGCACGCCGTGGTCCATGGCAAGGTACAAGGCCCCCTGAGCCTTTGAGGATTAGGAACTGCTTCTCCCTGATGCTAACCTTAAAAGAAGCTGAAAGGAAGCCTTGAGGCATAGCTTGGGAGTACATCAGAGAGGAGGTCAGTTTCTCCCCAGCTGGGCAAAGAAAAGACAGGTCTTAGACCCTCTGAAGGGCTTCTCTGGCCCACCCAGTAAGAGAGGAAAAAGATGACCTGGAAAGCCCCGTGGGTGGAATGAGGCCACTTAGGAAGTGAGCTTCGGTGGAGAAGAGTTTTAAGGACTAAACTCTGGGGAAAACGAATAGGATTCTGCAAAGGAGCCTGAGACATGCATTGTCTCATTTACCTCTTACAACTACTCTCTGCTGTTAAACTTTTATTATCCTATTTTGCAGACGTGGAAGCTGGGACTTAGGAGGGGATCGGTAACTTGATCAAGGTCCCGTACACCTCGGTAGAGCTAGGAGTGAACCTAAGTCTGCTTGAACCCAAAAGCCATGCTTTTTCCACTCTTACAAGCTGTCGTTTTTCATATTTTTAACTTATATTTATCTTTGAAAGCATGGTGATTATGGGGAAGCCATTCCTTGGTGTTGAGAACGTGTGAACTTTTACGTGGGGAGGGCAAATATAAATAGGTATTAACTCCTAATTGATTGGTAGTGGCTGTGCCTAGGCATGTGGGAGAGGGTGCCAACGTTTGATTAGGAGAGGGTGCCAAGGTTGATTAGCAGTGTCTGCCAAGGGCATATAGGTGAGAGTAGCCTGTGTGCTAGTATTTGCCCTCTCTTCTCGGCTCATTGACAAGGGCCCCTTTTTCGTAAGACAGGAGCCATGCTTGTTGCCAACCACCCTCAGGCTAACTGCTTGTGCCCTTCATTCTATAGGTAGCACTGGCTGTGGCCTTGAACTTGAGAACATTCCTCCGGCTTCAGCCCCACAGCAATGGGAAAGTGGACCTCAACTTACCCAACATTGGCATCCAGCGGGCCTGGGATGTGGCCAAGCTTCAGATGCTGGACACCAGCTTTCTGAGTAAGTGCAGGGAGCAGGAACCAGGTGCGGGAAGAGCCTGGGCCCCGAAAAGAGGGGGAAGGAGGACAGCTGGGCTGTCAGCCCAGGCTGTCCCCAAGGGACCAAAAGCCAGCCACTCTGGGGGTGTTTTCTCTCCTGTCCCCACAAAAATAGCTTCACTTATTTATTAATATTTTTTAAATTTAAAAGCATAAAATGATGCACTGGGTCTATGTGAGCCGTTGGGACAGGTCATCAGGGCCTACTGTTGAGTGAAAAAACACAAGATGCAAAACAACACGTATAGATTAAGTATCAGTGGGTATGTAAATGCAGAGAAGAGGCCTGGGAAGATATATATCCGCTGACAATGGTGATTAGTTATGTCTTGGAGGGTACTTCGGTCGGGGAGTGGACAAAGGGAGCCTCCCTTCTACAATGTTGTTTTAACAAAGAGAATGTTTTGGTGTTTTGTGTGATTGAAGATCGTTAAAAATAAAAGTAACTTATGTTACTGGAAAATACGGTCAATGCTGAGATGTTGCCAGGAAAAAAAATCCCCAATTATCACTGCCTCCCACTCCACCGCCCCAGGACAACGCTAAGCATTTTGGTGTTCATCCTTCTGGGTAATTTCCTGTAGACCAGTAGTTAGATTGATTGATTGAGATAGGGAGAGAGCTTGTTTTTTACCCAAAATTGGATCAAGCCACATACACTTTTTTTTTCTTTTCTCTCTTTTTTTCCTTCCTTTTCTTTTTGTTTCCTTCTTTTTCTGTTTTCTTTTTCTTCTTTTTTTTTTTCCATATAAACTTCTTAGAAGCGTGTGGGATTTTTGCCTTCTTCGATATATTGGGGCTCTCTTCCCATACCAATAAATAAAGGCCTCCGTGCTCATTTTTGCTAGTGTTGGGACTGTTTTGTCCACTCCTGAGCAGACACAGTTCGTTCATCAGCGGAGTGACTGTCTGCAGCAAAGCTGCGGTGTGTTCTTTGCTCTCAGTGCCTCCTGTCTGGGCTGACGCCTCATCCTTTGGAACAGTGTCTCCCAGCCAGGGTGGGGCAAGTGAGACTCCTCCAGGGGCCTTTCTTTTTTAAAAAATAATTAATTAATTATATTTGGCTGCGTTGGGTCTTCGTTGCTGTGCGCGGGCTTTCTCTAGTTGCGGCGAGCGGGGGCTGCTCCTGATTGCGGCGCGCGGGCTTATTGCGGTGGCTTCTCTTGTTGCAGAGCACGGGCTCTAGGCACTCCGGCTTCAGTAGTTGTGGCTCGCGGGCTCTAGAGCGCAGGCTCAGTAGTTGTGGCGCACGGGCTTACTTGCTCCGCAGCATGTGGGATCCTCCCAGACCAGGGCTCGAACCCGTGTCCCCTACGTTGGCAGGTGGATTCTTAACCACTGTGCCACCAGGGAAGCCCTAGGAGCCTTTTCCAGACGGTTCCCTGTCCCCCATGAGAATCAGTCCACAGCTAGTCACTCAGCCACTCCCAAACCCTGTAGGGAGATGAAAGAAGAGTTGAAAACCCACAATTTCAAGCAAGCCTCAGTTCTGCCTTGAGATCCCCGGGAGAGGTTTTTGTTGTTGTTGTTTTAACAGTACAGATGGCTTCCTGGCCCTGCCCCTCTCCTATTGAGAATCGGTGGTGGTGGTAGATGACCCGGCGTGTGTATTTGGGTGATTGCAGGGACAGCCTCAATTCAGAGTCACTACTTTGGAGCAACCTGGCCCTTGCTTTCCGTGCTACCCCAGGCCACTCAGCCTGGCCGGAAACGTTCCATGAGAACTGGCTGCTACTTTTGTATGTCAGTAGCACGGATTGAGCAGCCAGGTATAGTGGCACACATCTCAGACCACCTGTCTGAGACTCCCTGTGTGAGCCTGGGAGGGTCACTTACCTCTTTGAGCCCCTGTGAGCAGAGTCATGATGCCTGGGAGGGTTGCTATTGATGATCCCACAGGGTGGGAGGTGGGTGGAGGCTGTGATATGGAGTGTAGTCATTCGCAAGGGCTCGTTAGACTACTTCTCCAAGGAGACAAAGGGGATCTGAACTTTTTGGTGTCAAGTTTTCTACTAGGTTGCCAGGGTCTGCCACATTTTTCTTCCAGTGTTTTTTGTTCCCTCCTAATAGTCCTAAACATAGTGAACATTTGGGCATTTATGTGTCCTGGTTTTATGTGTGTGTCCTGTTCTCACTAATTATGCTTTGGGAGAGGGAAATAATACTGCCTTTGGTTTTGATTTTGTACCGTGGAGTTCAGTCCTAGGCCTTTGATTGTGTGTGCGTGTGTGTGTGTGTGCTTGTGTGTATTTGAAAACTACTAGCAATTAAGCCCTTACTATATGCCAGGAGCAGTGCTAAGGATACTCTGTACCTTATTTAAACAACCCTGGGAGGATGTACTGCTGTTATCTCTGTTTACCAAGGAGGGAAACTGAGGTGCAAATAGATTAAGTCACCTACTCAAGGTCACAGTAACTGGCACAATCAGGGCCCAAACGCAAGTCTGCCTGCCTCCCAAGCCTGCAGTCCCCTGACACTCTCAGCTGTGGTGCTCGGACCCTGAGTCCATGTCCATCCAGATGCTGACTCCCGTGATTGCTCGGCCTTTTGTATTCTGGTGTCTATAAAAGCCCCGAGGCCCTCTCACCCACCCGCTTGCACTTGTTTGCCCATGTGACAGAGCAAGGTGACGTCACAGCACTCACCCCGGAGCAAATGGAGAAGCTGAAGGAGGTGGCGGGCTTCCCCGAGGACTGTGCCGACCACGAGCACCTGGCTGTGCTGTCCTTCCTTTACTTGTACCTGTCCATCTGCCAGAGTCAGAGGTGTGTGCGCGGTCGGGGCAGGGAGTCCGGGTGCAGCCTGCCCCGGAAACTGAGCCAGGGTGGAGGTAGTTTTGGCTGCTGGACGATGCACGGGCTCCTTCCCAGGCTCTGAATAACAGCAGCTGTCCTCGCCGCGTGCCAGGAGCCGTGCTAGACCCTATATGTATGGTCTGCTTTCAGTATTCATGGCAACCCCACGAGAAGGACACTCTCCTCATTTTGCACAGGGAGAAACTGGGACCCAGAGAGATAGAGACATTCAGGGCCACACAGCTACTTAGTGAGTGGTGAGAGCTGGGAAATCAACTTAGTTCCCTTCAGTGTCGGCGCCTGCCCTTTTAACCCCACACTGCCTCCTCTGGCCTCTTCGATTCAACCAAAGCCAGATTCCATTCTCAGATCCACGGTGTGTCTTCTTCAAGCCATGCCCAGAGAGGCACCCTTGTTCCACATCCCACAGGCTCCAGGGGAACTCCGTGATTAGCAGAGTGAAGCCTGTGTTACGATAAGATGTGGGTTGTCTCCTCTCTCGGGAAAGCCGGCTCCTAGAGGGGGACATTCCTGCTGAGGTGGTATCACAGGGTGACAGAGGGCACGGGCTGAGTGTCAGACGGCGTTGGTTCACACCCCAGCGCGACCATTTACTAGCTTTTGTGAGGTTCTTACCCTTCCTGAGCCTCAGTTTCCTCATCTGTAAGATGGGGGTGGTAATAGCACCTACCTCGTAGGGTTCCTGTGAAGTTAGATGAGTTCATTTAATTAAAGTGTTTGATTCAGAGCCTGGCACGTAGCTTGATAAATGTTAGCTATTATTATTATCACCTTCCTCAGAAAAACTATCAGAGGATTAGAAACATTATAGATGAAATGGGCCTAGCACTGTAACTGGCACACAGTGCGTATTCATTGTGATTTGTGGGCCAGAACCTGAAGGGAAAGCCTCAAGGCGCAGCCCTTCACTCGTGCAGCAGACGCTGGCTAAGCGGCCACTGGGCCCGGGCGCTGCGCTGCAGACACATTCAATCGCGTCTTGACACTTTTAGTCCAGTGCCGGGGTTTTCACCTTGAGAGGGGCGTGTCCCCTTCTGGGGTGAGGGCGGGGGACACATTCCAGAATCTGATGTGGGTGGGGTGGGCACGTGCAGTTTGAAAAGGCAGATTCAGTCTTATAATGTTATATTTGGAAAACGGGAAGAGTGCTTAATGGAAATGATAGAACCTGACGTCTGACAGTTCTCGCTGGGGGGAAGTAGAGGTAAGATGCAGCGATTGGGAACTCTCTGCTGATCCAGAGCAGGCCTGTGTTACACGCGGTTGGGAAACGCTGTCCAGCAGGAGAGGCATCCCGTGAACACAGTATCAGCGCCCAGGGGGATCATTTGAGGACGGTCTTGCAGGATGGGTAGGAATTCCCCTGAGGGAGAAAGGGGTGCAGAGCTGTCCTGGGCAGAGGGACCAGCCTATGCTGAGGGCAGGGCATTGAAAGAGCCTTGCTTCTGTGGGGAGCAGGAAGGAGTTTATAGGAATGGTCGGTGGATCGCGAGGCACTTTTAGGAAGAACTCCAGTTGGACAACAACATAGTGACTTAAACGATCCTCTCCCTATTTTCAAGTTGTCTGATTCACCATGAGTTCCTGGCATCCAACAGGGGTGCCTTTGGGGTTGGGAGATCTCCCCGAGGTCAGAAAACTGGGCCAGACTATTAGGGTGAGGCCCTGCCCGTGTCCAGTCCTGGGTCTGGGCCGCCGGTTCAGCGCGGGCCCCTCGCGGCCCTCCAGGAGAGCCACGCTCTGCTGCCTGCTGTGTTTCAGGGCCCTGCCCAGCCTGGACGTTGCCGTGTGGTCGGAGCTGCCCACTGGGGCCGGCCTCGGCTCCAGTGCCGCCTACTCCGTGTGTTTGGCGGCTGCCCTCCTGACTGCGTGCAAGGAGATCCCAAACCCACTGAAGGATGGTGAGGCCGCCAGCAGGTAATCAGGCCCTTGCCTCGCTCCTTGTCCTTCCTGGGCTCCGCACCCTGCACCAAGAGGAGAGAGGTGTCCCTTGGCCACGTTACAGCTGAGGACGCTGGGGGACAGGGCAGCCACACAGCTAGTGATGGCAGACCTAGATCTGGACCCGGCAGTCTGAATCCAGAGCCTGAGCTCTTTGCCCCCAACCCGCCACCCCTCCTTGCCTCCTTTGGGTTCAGGTGCCCGTGATTTGGTAGAAAGAGCCTGAGCCCGGATGTAGAGGGCAATGGATCAGAGGAGCCATCGGGCTGCCCCTGCCATCGACTCGCTGAGGGACCTTGGCCAGCCTGCTGCCCCCCCACCTCACCCTGGGAGCCTCACTCAGTGAGGCTGTAAATGTCGATACGGATACCCGGCGGGTGTTGCCAGCTGGTACCAAATGGTTATGAAAAGCAGTGTAACGTGCTGAGAAATAAACAGGAGCATCCGTCAGGTCAGGGCGTCTCCCCTCCCGCGGGTCCTCGACCCACAAGGTCGCAGCGTCTCCTCCGCGGCTTATTGTAAGTCACTGAGGCTTGTCCAGACAGGTGTGCCGGTGGACTGTTTCTGTTACTTGGGGAAACTTGAGAAACCGGCCCTAGCGCAGATAATGCAGTTTGCCCTGGGAGTTGGGGATGAGGCCCCAGGATCCAGCCTGGCAGCTTCTTGGTGACACCTGCCCTGGGCCCTCATGGCTCCGGGGAGCCCTCCCGCTGGGGGGCCTTATGTACCAGCCACGTGGGCCCAGCTGTGCTGTCGGGGGCTCTGCTGGCTAAGCCTGGAGGTCGCTTTGGTCCCCGTGGCCACAGCAGGTGTGTGGGTCTGTTGATGTGATTCCCGGTCCAAATTCCCCAGGGCTGCTCTGAAGGGCGTGTGCTGGAGAGAGGCTGGGGCGGGGCTGGGGGGGTCGGAGGTGGGGGTGGGAAGCATTAGGCAGGTAATGAGCCCGTAATGATTGCACCTGCGGGGGATGCGCGGCAGCTATTCTCCGGAATGGTTTTCAGGAATCTCAGGTTTGCCGGTTAACTGGCTACTCTCTGGGGCTCCATTTCCTCATCTGAAAGTGAGGGGCAGCACCTATGATCCCTTGGGTGGGGGGAGCTTCCAGTTTTGACATGTGCTGATCCTGAGATAAGATGGTGACTCAGGAAGGAGGCTTCAAGACAGCCGCTCATTACTGTGTGCTGATCACTGCTTCTAGCCCAGAGCAGTGAAGGCCGTGTTGCCCTGGGTGTCCCACATAGACACCTGCCCACAGACCGGCCAACTGGCTCTGCCTTTCAAAGGATATGGGTGGTTTTGTGTGCGTGCGTGCATGTACACACCTGTGGGTGAGCCAGTGTCCAATGTGCATGTGGGTGTGGTCTTTCTCATGCTGCTTCCTTCCACCCAGTTCTCCCACCTCCCCTGAAGACCCATCATTCCTTCTCAGAAGCTGTGAAGAGAGCAGACCCACCCGCCCTGCCCCCCAGCGTTTCCCAATCGGAAAGAAGTCTCGAGTTTGCAGAGTGGGCCAGGCCCTGGGCTATGTTCAGCTACCCCTTCCCCACTTGCTGGCTTGCTCGCTCACTTTTCGGTCCTGGAAAGGGCCAGTTCTTGTCCAGTTCCAGGAGTAACACAGGCTGCACAGCCTCGGGCTGGACTGCTCTCCCGCTATGTCTTGCCTCACTGACCCACCTTGTCCCTCAGCCCCTCCATTCAGAACAGGGTGTACCCCGTGCAGCCAGCATCGCACTTCCCAGAGGCTGTAGTTAAGTTCTGGTGGCTTCCTGACATCTGCTCTGTATTAGACTCCAAGCTGCAAGCAGTTAAGGACCACGTCTGTGTGGGCTTAGTCACAGGTACATAGTAGATGCTCAATAAATATTGGACAAGTGAGTGAGTCTCGTCGGCACCAAAATGGTCAGTAGTTAACGAGCTCAGGCAGCTGTGGTACTGTGGTCTGAATCTCGGTGTCCTCTGCTGTAAGAAAGGGGATGGTAATTGTGCCTTCCCTTTTGAGTTATAGTGATTGTGAGGATTACAGATCGTCCATTAGAGAAAGCCTTTAGCGCAGTGCTTGGCCCTGGGTAATCAGTAGCTTTGAGCAGTGTTAACTCACTATGAATCATAGCCTCACAACCACCATGTGAGTCTCAGGTCCCTAAAATCCTCATCTGACAGATGAGGAAAGAGACTCAGAGGGGGTGATTGACTTGCCCAAGGCTCCACAGCAAAGGAGTGGGTGGACCAGGCTTGGAGTGACTCCAGGTGCCGTGATCCCAGGTGGCCTCTTTTTCCAGAGCACATACTCTCCCCTGGGCATTTTACAAAGCACCTGTGTTTTTTCCATCCCACAAAATCCTCTGTGAGGTGGACATCTTTATCCTTATTCCCCAGATGAGAACACTGAGGGTCGGAGGTGACGCAGCTGCTCAGGGACGCCCAGTGAGTCAGCGGCGGGATGGGGTTCACCCCAGCTCCCTGCTTGATTCCCAGCTCAGCTGCACAAGCCCCAGTGGCTTCTGCCATTTCACGGGACAGGGGCTCGACAGAAAGGAAACAAGAGCTGAGAGAGAAGGTGGGGCAGTGGGGCTGAGCACTTGCCCTCGTTTGATACTCGCATGTTTTGGGTCTGTTCACTTAAACCGTCATTGAGTCCGCATCCCTTCTGGGGAGGCACTGTGGCCACGGGCTGGGGAGGGATCCAGAGATGACCCACATTCCACACCCCTGCGCTGAGCCTGTGAGGAGGGAGGAGTTACCATCCTACAGAGAAGAGTGAGGCTCAGAGAGGGCAGGCAAGGGGCCCAGGGTCACTCAGCTCGTAAGAGGCAAAAAGCAGGATCCCGTGAACTCAAAGCCTTGGCTCTTTTCGCTGTACCAGGCGAAAAGGCATGCTTTAGGGCATGCTCTTTAGCTGGAGAGGTTCAGAATTGTTTATTTTTCTCTTCTTTCTGAGTTCGGGGCCCAAGCCCCTTTGCCTTTTTGGTCTCCAGCAAGCCCAGCCTGTGACCCCTGCCCTCTGCTTCCCTCGGTGACCCCCAGCCCCCTCTTCACCACCATGGACAGTAAAGACAAATCTCTGTGTCTCCTCCAGGTGGACTGAGGAGAGCTTGGAACTAATTAACAAGTGGGCCTTCCAGGGGGAGAGGGTGATTCATGGGAACCCCTCCGGAGTGGACAACGCTGTCAGCACCTGGGGTAGGTGCTGCCTCGGGCCTGTGTTCTTTATTTTTAGTCTTTTAGAAATTCTTATGACAAGCGTAGCTGCCCAGGCTCTGTGGGTTTGGGATGAGCAGCATCAGTGGATTCTGACGAAGATGGCATTTTCCTGGTGGGAGGGGAACGGGGGACGTCTCAGGGCCTCACATGTCCTGGATCCAAATCTTGGGAGGTGGGCCGGGGCCTGGGCAGCTACGGTTTCAGTGGGACCCCCAGCCCCAGGGGTCCAGATGGTGAAGCTGTGGAACCATTGCTGTGGGGTCTGCAGACCACACCAGCTGGGCTCCCCTCCGATGAGAACGCCTGCTGTAGTCCCACCTCCACCCCATCACCGTGCAGCCCATCGGAGGGAAGCTGGATGCCTGGATGTAAGGGAGGGACCCCAAGTCCTGGGTGCAGAGCGCCTTCGCGCCCTCCTGGGCCTTTGCTGCCTGAAGCTGAGATGCCTAGTTATGGGGTTGAGTCTGGTTACGGTGACACTCTACCCCTACCCCAAACCCAGCCCCTTTCCCGAGAGGCACAGGTACGGAGCTTTTCCTACGACTCTGACCCACTCTTTCTTCTCTTTAGGAGGAGCGCTCCGATACCAGCAAGGGAAGATTTCATCCTTAAAGAGGTAATTCTGGGGGAGCCGCAGCTTCCGCGTCTGGCAGGGAAGGGGGGAGCCCCATTTCTTTGGGAAGGAGTGAGGGGCATGTGCCCCTGGGCATCCCCTCCCCTGTGTGGTCCCACAGGGCGTGGGCCGCGAGGAGGCCTGCTCTTTCCTCTCCACTTTAGCTCTTTTTTTTTTTGGCTGCGCCGCGTGGCTTGTGGGGTCTTAGTTCCCTGACCAGGGAGGATTGAACCATGGCCCTCAGCAGCGAGAGTGCAGAGTCCTAACCACCGGACCGCCAGAGAATTCCCCACTTTAGCTCTTAAATTGCCGAGAGATCAGAGGGGGCGGTCATGCAAGGCTGCGCCATTCCACTTCCAGGAAGTGGCTGTTTCCCCAGACCTTCATTCAGTTACCTGTTCATCCGTCCATTTGTTCAGTAAACAAGAACTGATACCTTCCTGTGTTCCAGATGACACTGCATTAGGGCTTAGGGGTATAAAGATGAATCTCGGACATAGTCCTGGGCGGTTAGGGACAGACATACACACACAAGCCACCAGAAGACAACGTGGGAGTTGCTATAGTGATGGCACCATGGCCGAGCACGACTGGAGCCCGCAGCAGGCTCGTGGGAGTCCGAGTGGAAGGGACATTTAGCAACTTTCAGCTTGTTTTATATTTCCTTCCGCCTTCCCGCCGGAAGCCTTGGAATTACAGACATGCGTATTAAATTCCAACACCCTCTGTTCTGTTTGCACTCTGTGTGGAAACGTCAGCGGCAGGAGTGAAGCTCATGGCCAGCAGGAGCAGGTACCTCCTGGCTCTTCCCTGAGCCCTCCATCAAGTTGTGGGGGGGCAGTGGTTGTCCCAGGGTGCTCTGCCGCCTCGGGGCACCTTTCCACACTCTGAGGGTCCCAGGGCTCCCTGTCACCTTCTGCAGCCAGGGTGGTCTTCTTGGCAGCTGAACAGCAGGTCCCGGCCCTCTGCCTCTGCCAGCTGGGCCACTGCATTCGAGGCTCAGTGACCTGGCAGGCCATGGTGCGGACTCCTTCTGCCTGCACCTCTGGCATCTCCCCACCCCTGCTCTGTCAGCTTCTGGGAGCCAAGCCTGCCTTTCTGAGGCCCCACATCAGTGTTTCTTTAGCCTCAGCGCTGCGGACATTTGGGGCTGGAGAATTCCTTGCAGTGGGGGCGGTCCTGTGCAGCGTGGGATGTTTAGTAGCATCCCTGGGCTCTGCCCACCGGATACCCGTAGCACCTCCCCTGTCTCCCAGTGTGACAACCAAAGAGAGCTCCAGACATTGCCACCTGTCCCCTGGAGGGCAAGTGCCCCTGGGTGACAGCCACTGCTCCACACAAAGGAGGGAGCGGAACCATTTAGGAGCTTGAAACAGCTCCCTCCGGCTGCTTGTGGAAGCGATGGCGGGGGGAGGGGGGGTCTTGTGCCCAGGTGGCGGCTGGCCCTGCCAGGTGGACCGAATCCACATGCAGTGAGAGCAGGAGCGAAGGCGGGATGCAGAGGTCTGTGGGCCCGTGCCTGCCCTCAGCCCACGGGCTTTTGGAGGAGGCAGTCGTGGCTGTGATCCTCGGCACACAGGTGTCCTCGGGGTTCTGAAGCCGCTGGGGATGACAGTCATAGGCAGGCTGCAGACCTGGGGAGTCCTTCTCAGGGCAGGGGCAGGTCATTCACTCTGTTCCCTGTGAGCCTGTTGTATCCTAAGCCCTGAACTGGGCCCTGGGGACAGAAGATCAATGCAGATGTGGCCAGGCACATGCATGGCCTCTGGGGGGAATTAAGAGCTGAGCGCTGGAGGGTTTCCTAGGCATGCGGAGGCGTGGGGAGAGGCCCCAAGATGTGCACAGTGACCGGTGGTGGTGGCGAGGTGGTGGCAGATTCTCTGGGGTCCACAGGCTCAAGTTTGAGCCCAGCTCTGCCATTTGCCTGCTGGGGGCCCTTAGGTGAGTCACTTCTCCTGAGGCCTCTGTCTTCTCATTTACGTAATAGGGATCCTGGGCATGGACTCAGAAATGGCATTTATCAAGTGCTTATTCACTCCTTCCTGACCAAGTTCATTCATCCGGTCTACAAATATCTCTGAAAAACTACTGGGTGCTGAGGCCTCAGCAGGGAGCCCCAAATCCCGCCTTCATGGAACTCCCACTTTGTGGGAGGACAACCCACAGACAGATGTCCCTGTAAGGGCGCGGCAGGCCATCCCCACGGCCTTAGGACACATTAAGCAGAGGGAAGGCCAGAACGTGAATGGGGGAGTTGGACAGGCTGATCAAGGGAAGCTTCTAACCAGACGGCATTTGAGCAGAGCTGCCGAGGCCGGGGCAGGTCCCTGGAGGAGGAGACGCACATGCAAAGGCCCTGAGGCAGGAGTGTTCCTGGCGTGCTTAGCAGCAGCCAGGAGGCCAGTGTGGCTGAGTGGAATGAGCTCCAAGGGAGGGCAGAGATGAGATGAGGCTGAGGACATAGCCAGGCCCAGATCACTTACAGGGCATAGCCCCAGGTGGTGGTCACTGGATGTCATAGGACCCTGAGTTTTGTGGGGCCCGCAGGGCTAGTAGCAGGCCCGTTTGCAGAGGACTTTTTCTGAGAAAGATGAAGATGTGACACCCAAAGTTCTCCCATCCCGATGGATGGTGACAGAGCGGCTGACCTTTGCTGCTGGTTACAGGGCGCTGTGGTGAGCAGATGGCAGATTCTCTGAGAAGCCAGGAGGCCAGACTCCACATTAATCCCGCCAATGGCTTAAAGGGGAGCCCTTGCACCCCAGACCACGCCTGGTGCTTCTCAATAATAAAATAATAATAAAAGCATTGTTTGCGGAGAGGATCAAGATGTGACCTACCAGAATGCTGCCCTTTTGAGGAATGGCTTGTCTTTAAAGGGAAGAGAAAAGCCAAATAGAATGTTCATCGTTTGTAAAGTTAAAAAAAGCCAGTCTCCAAGGCTGAGAATCGATATTAATTTCATGGGCTTATGGGCGGTGAGATCAAGCAGGTTTCTGACAGCCTTTTCCAGCCCTGTTGGATTTTACAATCTTGATCTGTGAAAAGAAAAGCGAATAAACGTATCAGGGGCCTGTCTCCAGCTATCTCTGGCTAGAGCTCATCCAAATTCTCCACGCTCTGTCCCTGGCCTTGGAGCAGTGCTCTGAAAGGCAGGTTGGGATGACAAGAAACAGTGGCTTAAGTCCCCAAAGACAGCCAACCACAAGGACAATTGGGGTTGTGGCTTTAGGAGGGATTAGAAAGCCCAGAGGGCAGATGAAGACGATAGGGTTGTGCTGGAGAGCCGGCTGACCGTGGCCCCACCAGGCCCTCCGTTCTCCCATCTGGGGTGACTGACTTCCTCTAACCACACCTAGTATCATACCAGGGCCACTGGTCTGGGCACCGTCGAGGCAGGGCAAGAACTGGCTCAGAGCGCTGGGACCCTGACTCTCCCATAAGGCTGCCCTCCCCTCGCGTTCCTGTGCCCACTGGAGCATCCTTCTTCCCCATGCCCCCTCCATGACCCATCCCTGGTCCTGTGGCTTTTTCTTTTTGAATCTTCAGCACCCTCCTCTCCAGTTCCCTGGGGTGGCCCACAGGACAGAACCTCAGCCCCTTCTTGTACCCTTTGTACTTCTAACTCCATGCATGCCAGGCCCTCCATGTGCACGTTTGCTCGAGGTGGAATGAATGAATGAGTGAGTCACAAGCCAAAGGAAAATGTCCGTCCGCTCAGGGGCCAAAGCAGGGAGGCAGCTGTAGGCGGTGGTGGGCACCCCGGGGTGGGCGTCAGGAACCCATGCTCCCTGGACCTGTCTCCAGCCTGCCATTGACGTCACCTCCCCGGGCCTCTGCTTCCTGCACTGGGTCAGGGTGGGGCGGAGTACAGGCGGGCCCCCAGCCCTGACCCAGCTGCCCTGTCCTGGGCTCACTGTGGACCCTCTTCACCCCACAGGCCACCAGCTCTGAAGATCCTGCTGACCAACACCAAAGTCCCTCGCAGCACCAAGGCCCTGGTGGCCGGCGTCAGGAGCAGGCTGCTGAAGGTGCTGCTGGCTCCACTCCTGGGCGGGTTCCCGGCAGGGCCACGGCACTCACGTTTGGGTGTCCAAGCCCTCCCTCTGCCTCGTGGGTTAGTGGAGGGGGGTGGGCTGGAGGGGACCTGGGAAGGTACCATCTGTCCATACCCCTGCCGGGAGGCAGAACAGGAATTGTTAGACGTGCTGGCTTTGCAGTGAAAACCCCCGCTTGGGTCAAGCATGGCTGGACAAGGTGGGGACCAGGCCAGAAGGAGAGGGGGTCTCCTTAGAGGGTGGGTGTGGGCCCTGGGGACACCTCCTCCCCCTGCCCTGGTGCTGGAGCAGCTGTCCAGTGTCTGCCAGCCCCCAGGCCTCATGGGCCCTCGATCCCTTTCCCTGCAGTTCCCAGAGATCGTGGCCCCCCTCCTGACCTCCATAGACGCCATTTCCCTGGAGTGCGAGCGGTTGCTGGGGGAGATGGCGGCGGCCCCAGCCCCAGAGCACTACCTCGTGCTGGAGGTAAGAGCCCGCCTGCAGGATCGGGGTCCCTCACCCATGGCGCTGTCCCAGGCAGGGGCTCCCCATCTGCGCTCAGAATCTCTGGGAGCTAAAACACAGAGGCCGGGGCCTGGGCACCCATGTGTGCACCCGTGAGCAAGCGTGCCTTCTTTTGAAGCCTCTTCCCAGGTGATTCGGAATAATCAAGTGAACACACAGACAGCACTGAGGGCGGTGCCTGGCATGTGCTAAGTACGACGGGCCAGGTTTGGGATCATGCATGTAAGGACACAGTCCTCCATAGGTCCAGGAGCAATTTCTCCCCTGGCCGCTTCTTTCCCGTCATGTTTGCTAAGTGCATCTATTCATGCAGTAACTGTTTCTCACCTGCATGCCGTGCATCAGACATGGTCTAAAATTGTTCTCTCACTGTCAATACTCCAGCCACCACCCTGTGTCTAATTCTAGTGTAGAGGTTGAGACCTCACGCTTTGGGTTTCCTCAGGCCCAGGTCTGAATCGTGGCCTCACTGGAGTGTCTTAAGAGTGCAGTGAGGCCCTGTGGGTAACACACGAGCACAATGCCCGATGAGCCACCAGCTCAGCCAGAGGGCCCAGGCTCATTCCCAGACCCGGTCCATCTGGCCCAGTGAATGGACTGCATTAAAAAGCCATCTGGCTTCCCTGCAAGAATCAGAAGATCCGGCAGCCCCAGCTGACATAGCTGTGTGGCAGCGGTCAGCTGGAGGTGCCCAGGGGACCCCCTTGAGAGTGGCCCTGGGGTCTCCATTTCTCCATAGTCCCCACCACTCCCTAAGTATTACCCACAGCCACTATACTCTTTGCCTGGTGCCTCCCTGTCCCACTGTAGGTATTTGAGTCTGCAGCCCCTGTAATGAGTGGGAACTGCTACTCTCCCAGGTCTCTTCACAAATGATTCCTCACTTAGTCCTACAACAATCTACCTGTGAAGTGGATAAGTTGCCACCCTTTTACAGATATAAAAACCAAGACCTAAAGAGAATGACTTTCTCTGAGGTTTTCCAACTAGTGAGTGGCCCTGAGCTAGGGAGTCACTGACTTACTTGTTTATTCCTTTAGTCAACAATGTTTTTTTTTTGGCCTCGTTGCACAGCTTGCAGGATCTTAGTTCCCTGACCAGGGATTGAACCTGGGCCACGACAGTGAAAGCGTCGAGTCCTAACTGCTGGACCGCCAGGGAATTCCCAACAAATTTTTAATGAGTATCTACTACAGGCCCAGTGTAGGGACTCCATCTAATTCATTTCTGGGCTTTTGCCCTCGTTCCCCCAGCCTTTGCCTGCTCATTCTCAATTCCTTTCACGTAGAAAGGAAGGGAACACAGTCTTCCCGAGTAGGAAATTAATAATGATGGAGTGCTGCCTAAAATACACCCTGTTGAGCCCCTGGAGAATGCCTCAGAACAGCACGTCGATTATACATCGTATATATTTTTGGCTTCGGCAGCCGCTGAAATGTGCAGCTCGCCTCCCGGACAGCTCTGCGCTCAAGCCAGCGAGCTGTTCTCCTGTGTCACAGCCTGTCATCTGATCCTTGACAGATTTTGGATCAGAATGTGACAGGTGTCTGGAACCTGCCTTGGCAACGTGACACCTGGTGCTCAGGCGCAGAGAGAGGCCCCCAGAAGTTTTCCCTCCCATCCAGCCCTCGGGGCCGGTGAAAGGCACCCGAGGCTGCCACCGGGCCATCACGCCTGTCTGCTCGTTTGTCAAAAGTACTGGGGTGTGTGAGGCGGGCTGCGGGGGGGAGGCAGACCCGACCCTGCCCGACGGCTCCAGGCAGGAGAACCAGGTGGGCCTCGGCAGACGGCCCTGTGATTGGCAACCCTTATGGCACACAGGCGCTCCCAAGACCCCGGGGCAGAGCTGCATGCTGTCAAGCCGCACACGGCAAGAAGTGGGTGGCAGGAGGGATGCCAAGGGTGCTCTCAGAGGCGGGGTAGATGCACGCTTCGCATCAGGCAGACCCGGCTTCCCGTGCCAGCTCAGTACCTTACTAGCTCAGTGACCTTAGGCAAATCACTTTCTCCTCTGAGCCTCAGTTTTCCCCTTTGAAAACTGGGGATGATAGTAATGCAACCATAAAAGTACTAACAGCAGCTGACGTTTGCCAAGCACTTACCCCATTCCACGCATCATGTGAAAGATACCTCATTCCATCCTCACAGCAGTGAGGCAGATACTCTTACAATCCCTGCTTTACAAGGGGGATAACTGAGGCTCAGAGTGAAAGACCTCTTCCCAAGACACACGACCAAGAAGTGGCAGAGCTGGGACCCAAACCCAGGCCCCTCTGCCTCCAGATCCCACATTTGTAACTTCCCTGCAGACCGGAGCTCATCCTCAGAGCCTCAGCATCTAGCAGGGTGCCAGCAGCATGTTGAAGGGATTTGCCAGACACCGATGGAGTAAATGAAATGTAAATAAGGAACGCCTGGGCAGTGAGGGTTGTTAGCTTTGTTATTTCATCAACCTGCATCTTGTTTGATCTGCAGGAGGGCAGGAATTTTATTATGCATAATCAAAGAAACCTGAACAAACATTTAGCAATTTCCCCCACTTGTGACCTTGTTAGAACTACAAACCTGTTCTTATTCTGAAAATCGGTAGCTGAGGGAGCTGTAGGATGGCATATTACTTGAGACTTCTTTTCCTGCAAATGACAGAAATCCATCTCAACTAGACTTTAGCAGAAAAGGAATTTATTGGCTTATAACTGACACGACCAGAGGGGACAGCTTCAGGCATAGCTGGATCCAGGGGCCAAAGATCTAGTGTGAAATCTCCATCTTCTCTGTAATCTCTGACCATGTGCAGGGAAGATAACTCTGGCGGCCTACCTCTGAAGTCAACCAGTTTTGGCAGCTTCCAAGGAAAGAGGCAGAGTAAACCCTGGGAGGGATCTCATTGGCCCAGCTGGGGTCACAAGCCTGATCAGTCCCCATGGCCGGAGCCTTCTGTGGCCAGGCCTGGGACATGTGCTCACCACCAGCTCCATCCCAGCCCCGTGGGACATCCTGCGGGAAGGAGAGGTTCTTTTATCAGTGGAGAGGGACAGTGTGCTCGGTAGTCAGAGCCATTTGCGTTCCCAAACCAGCAGCTGTCACGTGGACAGGGCGGGCACAGGACCTCGACCTCAGGCAGGCCAAGCAGGAACAGAGACCTCTCTCCCTCAGGAGCTCATCGACATGAACCAGCACCATCTGAATGCCCTTGGTGTGGGCCATGCCTCGCTGGACCGGCTGTGCCAGGTGACCATGGCCCACGGACTGCACAGCAAGCTCACTGGCGCGGGCGGCGGGGGCTGTGGCATCACGCTTCTCAGGCCAGGTACCCAGGGGATGGGCAGGGTTCCACCTGGGCAGTTCCCTTGGGAGAAAGAAGAGGCCTCTGAACAGTCTCAGCTCTGCTATATGGCCTTGGTCAAGTGAATTAACCTCTCTGGGCCTTTGTTGCCACATTGGTAAAATGAGGATGCTAACAATCTAGTTTATGTAAGATTGTTGCCTAGATTCAAGGAGGAAAAAGGCATTTAGAGAGGCTGGTGCCGGGCTTGTTCGCACCACCTCCTTACCTGCCAAGCCTCCCACAAGCTTGAGAAGTAACCGGGACATTGTCACCACCAACCCTACCAGCCTTGCATCCCCTGCTGTCACCTCTTGATGGGGCCACGATGCGGACTGACCTTGCTACAAAAGAAAGGGGTCTCTCTCCTCTTAGTCTCTGGGGAAAGAGCAGGGCCGAGGATGAGGAACGGGCCTATAGCAGCCCCTGTGCTGGGGTGGGAGTCACTGCTCCTTTTGGTTTCCTTTCTCTCTGTCTCCCCTTCTTGGCCTCCTCCTCCTTCCTTTTCTTGTCCTGCTTTTCCCCTTTGCTCTGCTATAAGCCCTCAGTGGCCCACAGAGGCCCCCTCCGCCTCAGTGGGACTCCCAGGCCTCAGGGAGTCACCGTGTCCTAACTTCAGGATACCTTGACTGTGGGGACCTAGTTCAGGCGGCGATGACGATGGCGAGAGAACATTCTTGAGCGTGTGTGGTGTACCAGGCGCTGTGCCAGGCTCTCCACCTGCAGTAGCCCATGCCAGCCTCACCGTGACCCTTGAGGGGTAGGTCTCATTATTATCCCCTTTCCCAGATGAGGAGACTGAGGCTCAGAGAGGGGATGTCATTTGTCTGAGGCCCCACGGCTGAGCCAAGGTCAGGTCCGTGTGACTTGGGATCCACAACCCTCCCGGGGAGGGTGCCAGGCTCGGCATACCAACAGGAAGACCGGCCCCTGGGCCTGTGCCGTGAGCGGAGACAAACATTCTCCAAGGGAGTGGACGGTTGTCAGGGGTGACCTGCTGCCCTTCCTCCCCACAGATCTGGAGCAGCCGGAGGTGGAGGCCATGAAGCAGGCGCTGACCAGCTGTGGGTTTGACTGCTGGGAAACCAGCATCGGTGCCCCTGGTGTCTCCGTCCACACGGCCGCCTCCCTGGACCCCCCTGTCCGGCAAGCCCTGGATGGCCTCTGAGATGAAACCACCCCGCCACGAAGCCCCTTCCCGATTATCCTGGGCACTGGAGTTGTCCTCTGTGCCGGCCGGTGGGCACCCAGCTCCTGACACTGACCGGGAGGCCCCCAGCCCCTCTGTGCCGTGAAGGCTGCAGAAATGACCTTAGGTGTCATCTAGTTCAGTGTCCCCTCCCACTGGCCATGCCCCCCAGTCCCCGGGGTGAGGCAGGCGGCCCAGAAGCCATGTCTGTGTTCTACAACGTTCTCTGGAGCCGGCGGACAGTGGGGCCATGTGGAGTCCTCTGAGACTCAAGGGCCTCTTTCCTGTCCTCCCTGAAGCGCCCACAGACCCACAAATTCCCTGGCAGAGCTGCTTGGATCCGAGATACAGGGGTCTGGTTTCCAGAGCAGCGGGCCTTCTCCCTCCTTCCACCTCTGCTCACCTCCCCCAGGAAGCCTTCCCAGGCTGTTCTCTCCAGCTAGATTGTGGGTTCCCTCAGGCGGTGTCCGGGTCGTGGTCTTTGCCTTCTACCCTGCAGCCCGAGGGTTGGCCAAAGGCAGGGTTGATGTGCAGTTTCTTCCAGTCTGGACCCAAGGGGTTTGCAGAAAAGATGGCAAAGGGGGAATAAAAAGATCTTGAGTAAACAGTGCTTCACTCGTGTCGGGAAAGAAGAGGGAGGGCCTCTTAGTCTCCAGCTGCCCACACCTTCCTCTCCTGTCCTGTCCCTTCTCCAGCCACTTTCTCAGTGGAAAGAAAGGCTTTGGGTCACTTGGTTGTGTGTCTCAGGGGATGGGGCGGGGTTTGCCCAGATGGCCCTGGCCAGACAGGGACGGATGCCCGGACATCAAGCTCTCATCCCCTCAGCAGAGCTCCAGCCCACTTTTCCAAAAAGGGGAATTTTAAGCTTCCTTCCTTCTCAAATCGTGAGTACCCACTAATCCGCAGACTTTTTTAAGAAATGGAAACAAACCTGCTGTAGGTCATGGAATATTCCTTTCTTTCTAAAATTGACTGGGGGTGGGAAAGAGACGAGCACTGGTAGCCGGTGCCTGGCACCTGCTGGCCCTATTTGAATTTTATATTGCAAGTCAAGGCTCTATGAAATGGCAGAATCCATACAAAAGCTCTGGTAGCTAGCACGTTGCCACCGGAAGCTCTGGAAGCCCTGGGTCTGCAAGAGGCCGGACGAGAAGTTTGGGGGGGGCTGGGGCAGGGAGTGCAGGATTTGGTTAAAATGGCTCTGTGCTTCTGCCCTTGACCACTAGGGGGCAGCTGGCTTCTTTCCCAGCATCTTCACGGGGAGGGTGAGTAGGAGCCAGCCTTAGAGCACAGTCTCTCTGCCCCCCACACCAGGGTTCTCTCTCCAGGTTCCGCCTGGGGTCACTGCCAGGAATCTGAGGGCAATAGGAAGAACATCTGCCCCAGCTTAACATGTGAAAATGACCCTAGCATCACTGATGGGGGGTTGCCTGCCTCTGCCCTTCAAAACAAATAATGCATAAAATGATAATACTGAGGGCTTACCATGTGTGGGGCACCGTTCTAGGCACTGTCCCTCAGTCATCGCTTTTCATCTACCCCAATCTTGGAGAATAATTGCCAGTCTCAGTCCCATTTTACAGATCGGGAAACTGAAGCTCAGAGAGGTTGAGTAACTCATCCAAGGCCACACGGCGAATCAGCATCCAAGGCAGGATTCCAACTCAGATGGTCTGACTCCAGCCCCTGCCCTCAGCCCCTATGTGCTTCTGCCTGGACACAGGTTTGTTGTGATTCTTGCTGTTTTCCACGCTCGGGCTCCTGATTTCCTCCAGACTCTGATGTACGTGGTCAGAGTGGGGCTTGGGCCTGGGTGTTTTTTGAAAGTTCCCCATATGGTTTGAATGAGCACTCAGGGTTGCAAGATGCTTCTCAGGGATGAGGCTGGTTGGCAGCATTTCTGCACTGCAGGAGGCAGGCCTGAGAGGAGGGTGTCCAGAGGCTGAGGCCCCAGAACCTACCTGCTCCTTGAGACGCTCCCTCTTCCTCGCTCCCTGGGGACCAGGTGTCACTCCTGGAGCAGAAGCCAACCCGTTACTCTTGCCCCACTGAAGCAGCCACCTGGCGTGCCTTGGCCTGCAGGCTCTCACCTCAGCCACTGTCACCGGCCACCATATGGGCCTAGTGGGCCCCACTCCTGGCCACCTGTCTTGATACAACATTTGTACACGATTTGCATCTGTAGCCTCGCCCTTCTCGTTGCCTAGCGTGGTGGTTCTCACTCCCAGCTGCGCCTGGAAACCACCCCTGAATGCCTCACCCCACCCTCAGCTGTTCCGATTCAACAGATCACGGCGGGACTCAATCATGGGTAGTTTGTCCAAGCTCCTAGGTGACTCGAATGTGTGGCCAGGCTGAGGACACTGAACTAGATGACACCTAAGGTCGTTTCTGCAGCCTTCACGGCACTGAGAGCTCGCCTGGGCCCCCAACCGGCTCTGCCAGCCACTAGCCACGTGACCTCGGGCAAGCCAGTCCACTCTCGGGGCCGTGGGCTCCTCATCGGGAAGATAGAAGTAATAGTAATGCCCACCTTACAGAGTTTCATGAAGACTGAATGAGAAAATGCACGTAACACCCTTGGCACGGTGCCTGGCACAGTGTAAGCACTCAGTAAACGCTCATTTTAACGGTCCTGAGCTGAGAGACGGTGTCTCTCAGAGCCCAGAAATGGTGCACAGAGCTGGTTAGACGCACACAGCCCCGTCTGTTCAAAGCCCCTAGGTGGAGAGCCCCGGGGTCGCAGTTCGAGAAACACAGCGAATGCCAACTGGCTTTCCAGCCTCCTGGCTTCCTCCCCAAAGAGGCGGTGACGTAGCCCCAAGCCCTCTCCGGCTGCTGGAGGACGGCAGTTTCTCAAGTCAGCATTTGGAGTGGCTCCCAGCCTCTGCAGCCAGTTTAACACTCACCCCCCGCCCCCCACCAGCCAGAAGTCGCAGGACATTTGCCCGCTCTGGCAGAGGTCTCGCTTTGGGAGACAGGCAGCAGACAGAGGAGCCGCTACAGTCACACCCATGTTCTTCCTGTCGGTGGGGCTCTTTTTCTCCCTGAGACCGGCTCCCATGGACGGCGGGCAGCCTGTTGAGTCAGGCGCTGGCTGCAGGTCAGCAGGCTGGTAGGGCCCGCCCTGCCATACCAGTGTGCTTGGGCCCATCCCTTTGCCTCTCGAGGTCCCCATTTTCATTCTTATTCTCCTGCGAAAGCTTTTTGTTAAAAAAAATAAAACTAGCAGGCGCCCCCTTCCCCTGCCCTTCCTGCCTTCCAGCTCATTTTGGACCGGCTCCTTGGCTGTGTCTTAGCACTTCCTGTGTGCCAGTCTCAATCATCAGCTTACATGAGGAAGGCGAGGCCCAGAGAGGTTAAGCAACGTGCCTACAGTATGCTTTCATCTCCAGTGCCCAGGCCATAGTCACGTTTCCTCCCAGTTGTTCCCCAAATGTCCAAAATCCTGTCCAGGACCACACATCTGGCTGTTATATCCAGATGTGCCTCAGTTTCGTCACATGAAAAATGCCAGGCAGTGTGCTAAACCCCGCAGGCATTGTCACATTTAATTCCCACAGGGACTCTGCGGTGTCTGTAGGACAGGACCGCGGTGCCTTTTCTGAAACCCTGGGACCAGATGTGATTTGGAATTCAGAATTTTGCAGCTTTAGGGATAGACACCCTATGTTCCAGCCTTTGTGGCATCTGGGGCAGCGCCACTCCAGACTGCAGCGACGGGTGTGAAGGGTAAAGGTCACACATAGTGTGTCAGCCCGTGTTGCATCTGCCGACAAGTGAGTTTTGGTGCCAAGCTTCTGGGTTTCAAAGTGTCTTGGACCGTGGGCCTGAATGGCCTTCCCATTTTGCAGAGGAGCAGACAGATGCTCCCTGAGAGAGTTCAGTGACTCACCCAAGGCCACAGATCTAAGCGGGTGAAGCCCAGGCTTGAACCCCATCTGTCAGACTGGACACGACATCCCTCACTGCAGGGTCTGACCAGGGCCCATCTTTGGCCACCGGGGTGAGAGGGCTGGGGTGTCAGTACAGACTGAGGGTGAGGAGCGCTGGGCTCCAGCTGGTAAGTCAAACTGGAGTCCTCTACTGTATTTGTTTCTTTCCCACGGTAAAGCTTGTAATGTGACAAATGCGACCGCAGGAAATGGCCCAGTCCACCTGCTGGGCCCTCTTGAGGGGTCTGCTTCTTCCTGAAGACTGGGGGCAGAAGTGAGGGGCCATAGCCTGAGGGGGAGGGAAGGGGCCTCCCTCTCCTCCTGGGCCGCCCCTCCTCCCCCCAAGGCAGCGGGAAGGGGTGGGGAGGCCGAACGCATCCATTCTCACCACACTCATGGGCTAACGGGGAGGCCACCTAACTGCACGCGTAGGGGAAGAGACGGGGGAGTTGGGCCTCTTTTGCAGGCTGCTCTGCCAAAACCCCCCACCCCCACACAGAAGATGAGCTGGGTCTGTTCTCACACACTGTTTTAAATCTGATAAGGAAAACATCCATTTCAATACATTTACGTAATGTATTGGCTGAGGCTGAGGTGTCCCCCATGAATGCTGATGGGGGCACACCGAGCCTTTCCTGGGATGCACCTGGCCTCCCCCCGGGCATCCTCCCTGCCCGGAGAGAAAGGGGTTGCCCTCCTCCCCACGACTGCCAAGGGCTGTAGGCAGATCCTGGCCCCTGAACTCATGGACAATATTCATTCAGCAGATATTAAATCGGCACCTATGCATGCCAGGGACTGGGCTGAGCCCTGGGGAAGCTAGGTGACTGATGGAGCTGCTCCTACCCTTGTAGGCCTGACGGCCTGTGGCTCTGGATGCTCTCATGATCATTCTCTCCACCTGTACCCACAGCAAGCCTGTGAGGAAAGTGTGATGAGCCCCATTTTACAGATGAAGAAACTGAGGCCCAGAGGGAGTCCCTGCTCCAAGCCACAAAGTCAACAGGTGCAGGAGCTAAGCCCTGAGATGGGTCTCTAGAGGCCAGTACAGTGCTCTTCCTAAGATGCTCTGGCTGTGAAGAGGAAGCCAAAAGGCAGCTTGCTGTGTGACCTTAGGCAAGTCTCTTGCCCTCTCTGGACCTTGGTTGCCCCACCCATAGAAACCACGGGGCCCATTCACCGTGCCAGGAGCTTGCCCTTGTGCCCTCGTTTCATCTTCCCAGTGATTCCTATTTTGTGGTCTCTGAGGTCAGACAGGTCTGGCCTTGTTCTGTGGCCTGATCACCTCCAGCTGTGGGGCTTGGGGTGGCCACATCACCTCCCTGAGCATCAGGTTCCTCGTCTGTAAAGTGGGAATACTAGGTAACAATGCACATCAAACACTTAGCCTGGAGCCTGGTATGTGGAGTGAGTGTCCAATAAGCAGGAGCTCTTGTTATTACCAGAGATGGGGAAACTGAGGCTCAGAGAGGTGACGGGACAGCTTGGAGGTGGCCGAGCGGGGATTGGAATGCAGTAGTGTCTGATGGCAAAGCCCGGGGCTTCCTCCGTTTTCCTTGCCGGTCGAGGCTGGGTTTTGCCGATGCGACGTCCTGCCCTAGGAGAGAGAAGATTGGATGCTAGTACCTCCCCTGACACCCTTAGGGAGCTTCGACCAGAGCCTGCTTCTAGGAGGGGTGATGTGATAGCACACAGATGCAGGAGTCTTTGTGGCTTTGATGGGGAGCGGGGAGGGGAGGTATGGTGGGACCAGAGTCACGACCCCCATCTCCCCACCAGCCTCGTGTGGTTGAGGAGAGCACTACCCATGAATTGGGAGATTTCTAAAATGCTGTGTGACTTACACTTGAGGCCTTCCCTCTCTGGGCCTTGGTTGATTGTTCCTGAGGATATTATTTTCAGCTCCATGAAAAGTACCCTGGGGTGTTCCACCTGCTTAGCCCTGCTCTGAGGAACCCTACCCACCCAGGAGTCTCACATTCACAAGCCTCCAGGGGCCAGCCAGGTGACACAGAAAAGCCAGGCCTGGGGGAGGGTGCAGCACCTCCACCCCCAGCTCCGGACAGGTGTTTCCTTGCGGGGTGGTAGGTCCTCTATCGCCCAACATTTCTATTTAGTTTTTAAGGAGAATTCAGACATCTGGGTTTTGGGGGTAAAATAACCTGGTTTTTAAATGCTGTCAACCAGTTTTTAAAAACCCCGAATGGTCAAATTAAGCTCTTCTGCAGATGGAAAACCGCCAGGGCTTGAGACCTCTTTCAGAGCCCATCTCCCTGGGGCTCTGGAGAGTGAGCCGGGGAGCAGGGGCACCACCTGTGGGAGGGCACCCCGCCCCCAGCGGAATCTGATTACCCCCGGCGCCCCAGCCAATGGCAGGCGGCGGGAGGCAGGGGCGGGCCGGGGCGCCAGAGGTTGGGTTGAGAGCGCTTCCCCGTCAGGCACAGATGGTATTTTTTTTTTTATCAGTGTCAGCATTGGCTTCTTTCTGCTCTGATGAATAGATTCTAAAGAGGCAGTGACATTATTCGAGATAACAGAGGGAACAGAGAAAGGGTCAGCGACGGAGAGAAAATGGCAGAGCCAGCAGATAAAGGGGAGGCCGGAGGGGGCGGAGTGCCGCGGCTGGGGCGCCCCCCGCCCCGCATTACTGCGATGTTCACCCCCCCCCAAGCCTGGCTTCCTGCTGCGGGGGCTGCGGTGCCTGCCCGGCCCAGGGCAGGGGAGGCCCAGGAGCTGCGCGCGCGCGCCTGCTCCCTCCCGGCGTCCCGGCCGCCCATTCCGCCTTTTCAATTCGATTCAATTAGGCCTCCCCGCTCGGAAGCTTGTCTCCTCTGATATCCAGTTTAACTGACAGGGGATTAGAGCTGTTTGTATTACACACACACTCTCTCGGGCTGCTAAACCACAGGCAGGGCCCGGGGACCGGGTTATTTATGGAACGTGCAGCACTGTTTCTCTCGACCTGCTTCCTTCTGGGGGGAGCTAGGGGGCCTGTTGTCTGCTACAGCCCCACGCCTCCCTCACCCCCACTCCAGGCCTGGGCAGTAGAGCAAAAGAGCTCAAGGAGAACTGAATCTCAATCCCAGCTCTGACACTTGCTGGCTGTATGGCTGCGGGCAAGCCTCAGTTTCTTCATCTGGCAAATGGAGACAGCCAACTCCATCGCCTCCATTAAGGCAGGTGTAGGGACGACCTGCAGGAACAGGTGTAGGGCATTTAACACGGTGCCTGTGCATTCATTTGGCATATCACTCAACAAATATGATTGAGAGACAGCCCTGTGCCAGGCGCTGGTCTGCGTCACTGAGGAAGTAAGGCCCCCTGTGCCTGCCTTCAGGAAGCTTACATTCCAGTGCAAGAGTTGGAAAATAAACATGGACTCCCTCCCGGTGCTACATGGGGAGGACCAGGCAGGTGAGAGTGAGGATGGCGGTGATGGTGATGGAAGCAAGTACCACTGCACACCCCCACCCCACCCCACCCCACCTGCCTCTTTGTTTTATTTCCAAAGTGCCGTCATTTGCTCTTACATCACCTGTCTCCCCAGTCAATTGCCAGGTCTCTGAGGGCAGGCGCCAAGGCTGTCTTCTCACTGCTGCCCCCTCCCCAGGTTAGCACAGTGCCTGGCGCATGATAAGAGTGAAGAGTGAATGAGTGAATGAATGGATGGATGGATGGATGGATGAGAAGGTAGGGAGACAGAAAGTGGCCACTCTTGCCTGCGACGTGGCTACCCTGCTCAGCTCAGGAAACCTGGCCATCCCCAAGCCCACCTCTCCAGACCACCTCTCTAAAGGGGTTTTGCTGGGTTTAGGAATGGGTGGGGGTCAGGGTCTTGGTCAGAGGGCAGGGGGCTCTTCCCTTCTTAACCTATTTTCACTCAGAGGGAAAGAAGGGCCTCCACAGACCCTCCCTCTCCCAGCAACCAGGGGCTGGGGAACAAATAGTATTTCTAAAGTCTGGGGGTGGGGAGGAGGAGGAAGTGTCCTCATTGTTGGGGGAGGGGTGATGCAGCCAGCACCCATCTGCACCCTTTCCTCACTCCACTTACCAGACCTTGAGGGGGCCCTGGCCCTAGGGGAGTGCAGGTCTGGACGCTCATAACATTCGGTGCAAGAGAATAACAGCCACCAGTAAATGCACACATTCCCCGTGTCAGTCTTGACCCGAAGGACCGAATTATTTCCCACAACGGTTCTCAGTGGTGGGAGTTGTCCCCATTCTCCAGAAGAGGAAACTGAGGCTCAGAGTGGTGGGAGGGCAAGCCCAACATCACCCAGCCAGGAAGGAGTGGCACTGGGATGGAACCCAGGACTCTGAGGTTCAATACCTGCTCGTTCATCTAATGTCTGCTGTGTGCCAGGCACCTTCATGTCTCCAGACATCCTGAGAAGTGGGTATTCTGTCCCTCATTTTGCAGAAGGGAAAACCGAAGCTCAGCAGAGAGGTGAAAGGGCTGGCCCTCAGTCTCACAGCCTGTTAGAGGCAGGCAGAGCCAAGTGGAAGCACAGGTCTGCCTGACTCCAAATCCACTCTGCAGTCTCTACCCTGCAGTTTGCTCCTCAGCTCAAGTGTCCAGGTTGTTTCAGATTTGTATTAGGCCCTGGGTAGTGAAGGGTCAGATCAATCAACCAGCAGTTGTTGGGTCCCTCAAAAGCCCCTGAAGTATGACACTGTCCCTACAGGTAAGGAAGATGTCATCCAGTTGGGAGGGTGGCATATTAATATGTAAAGAGTTATAAGAACTAAATGACAAACAGAAACTTTGGGCACTCTCACAGGGCATGTGTATGATCCACAATTCGGAGGAATTGGTCAGGGAATGTGGCCTTGAAAGATTTTTTAGAGACAGAAGTCCACATGATACGCATTACAATTACAATGAATTGATCATCAGTATAATGACAAAAACCATTAATAATCACTATAATTAGACCCCATTGCTGTTCCCATTTCACAGTTGAGGATGCTGAAGCTCAGAAAGAGAAAGTGACATCCCCAAGGCCGGCCAGCCGGTAAGTGAGACTCAAGCCCAGGTCCTGACCCCAAAGCCAGTTTCTCTCCCCCTACCCTGGGCAATCTGAGTGTCACAAGCAGGAAAGTAACTGGCCCAGGTGTAGGTGGCTGAGCTAACATTTGTTCCCAGAGCCAGCTTCTTGGCCAAGGCCTGAGTTTGGCTGGGGCCAAGGGATCAAGTAGACATACTACCTGACCTCGAACAGTGTGCTGGGTGCTAGGGTCTCAGGGGTGAATGAGACCCGTCCCTGCCCTCCAGGGCTCACAGGCAGAGCCAGCTAAGCAAAATGACAATGAGAGTAAAGAGCGGCAGGTTCCGAGTTACCATGGAGCCCAGGGAGGCGTGGTAGGTGTCCCAGCTAGAGTGTGGGAAGGGAATCAGGGAAGGCTACCTGGAGGAGGAGGTGCCTTTGCAGAATTTTGGCTGAGCTGGGAAGTGAGCGAGGGCATTCTAGGCAGCAAAGGCACTGAGGGGAGCAGTGCTGGAGTAGGTGCAGAGAAGGCACACATGGTTCGGTGTTCAGATGGCACCTATTGTATGAAGCAGGGTCTGGGCCAACACGAAGCAAGGGCCCTGGGGAGCCATGGTGGGTGTTAGACACGGGAGGGCAGGTCACAGTTGTGCTTTGGTGAGTCCTCTGGCTGTGGTGTTACAGAGGCAGGGGGATAAGGGGAGGTGAGAGATGGCAGTGGCTGGAAGGGAGTGGCGGCAACGGGAACAGACGGACTGGAGGTGACAGATGGAAGGATTACCCAGGTGCCCAGAGGGGCCTTTCAGTTTTGGAGTCCCACTACACTCCCCCATTTAGGGAGCAGGTGTCCCCTTTTCGGATAGTCTCCTGCCTGGGGTGGGGCCTCTTCGCTACTTCTTTAGTTGGCATGCAAGCCCCTCGTATTAGCGTCCAAGGGCTGCTGGAACACAGTACCACACACTGAGAGGCTGAAAACAACAGAACTTTCTTGTCTCACATTTCTGGGGGCCAGATGTCTGAAATCAAGATGTCAGCAGGGCCCCGCTCCCTCTGAGACCCTAGGTGGAATCCTTCCCCGCCTCTTCCCTAACTTCTGGTGGTGGCCGGCAATCCTTGGCATTCCTGGGCTCACAGCTGCCTCCCTCCCATCTCTGCTTCTGTCGTCACGTGGCCATCTCCTCTCTGTGTCTCTGTCTTCACATGACATTTCCTCTTCTTATAAGGGCACTAGTCACATTGGATTCGGGCCCACCCTCGTGACCCCGTCTTAACTTGATGACACCTGCGAAGATCCCATTTGCAAATAAGGTCACGTTCACAGGTAGCACGGGTTAGGCCCTCACCATCTCTTTTGCGGGGGATGCAACTGAAATCATAACACTCTTCAGAGCAGGGGTTTTCCTGGTTCGTTTCTGCATCTGCGGTCCCTGGCACAGAGCCTGGTGGATGTCAGAGCTCAGAGGGAGTCGTGGGATGAACAAATGAGCGGACTGAGTCCGGGCGTCCAGCCTCTCCTCCGTGGCTGACCCTAGCTCCTCTTGCGACTGCAGCCACCCCAGCCCGAATGGCATCCAGGCCAGGCAGGTCTCGGGGGCGGCCTCTCCCGCGGGTTGTTCTCCAAAAGAAGTGCTGTCGATGTCAGCAGATGCCTATCACTTTCCTTCCCCAGCAGAGTCTCAGCTGTCAGAGGAAGTGAAATAGTCATTGCCTATCCTTGCGTTTGAGATTTTATTGACAGTTTCATTGTCACCCAAAAAACCCTCCTTTTCTCCAGTGGCATTTTCATCAGGAGAGCCTGGGGGCAAGAGGGGAGGCAGGGCTGGTTCCTGAAAACTGGTTTTGGCAGGCAGTGAGCACTGGTTCCTCCCGCCTGGGGTCAGTCGGGGTAGAAGCCGCCTGCCACCAGCCTTGTCTCCAGCCCTGCTCAGCACCCCCCTCCAGGGGACAAGAGGGAATGAGAGGTAGGAGAAGAAGGCACCCCGAGGGGCCCTGGAAATAGCCACGGTGGCCAGATGGGGCAGCCCAGACCCCACAGGGGGTCCTCACACCTTTCTCCAGCCCTCCACGGTGGGCATTCGGTGGCATCAGGGGGCTGGGTGAGAGCACGGGCTGTGCGATCAGGCCCACCGGGGTGCAGTTCGCAGCTCAGTGATGCACCTCAGGGCAAGTCCTTAACCCTGCGGAGCCTCAACGGCCCTATCTGTCCAATGGGGTAGTAACTTGTAGCTTCAGTGGCCGAGGCTCCATCTGAGCCAAGCACCCATTATCCTATTCAGTTCTCCCCAGAACCCAGAGAGCTGGTGCCGTCAGGATCCTCACTTTAATGATGTGGAACCGAGGCTCAGAATGTGGGGCGGCCTGGCCGAGACCTCCATGGCTAGAAAGTGACAGAGGCTGTGTCTGAACCCAGGTTGTGATACGCCAAGTCTGGCTGTGAACCACCTCATGGTGTCAGTGGGAGGGTGCAGGCATGAAAGTATCACGGCGCCTGCGTGTGGGAAAAGCCATCTGCTATTATTGTCATTATTGTTTTTGTGGGGTGGAACCGGGCCCCTCGACAGCCACTCTGCCCCGAGGACTCTCTGGATGTCACTGGGAGGTGTTGGCCACACAGCCAGGTGAGCTCAGGGGCTGAAGGCCCTATCAGCGGGTCCTATCCTGCTCCATGCTGCAGCCCCTTCTGCACTCCCCTTCCCTGGCCCCCAGCAGGGCTCCAGGCAGAGCTGTCAGTTACCAAGTGGGCAAGGGCAAGGTCAGCTGACCACAGCATCAGCCTGAGACCTTGCAAAGCTGCTTCACCATGTACAAGCCACCCAATGGGAAATGAGGGCTGGACAGCTGCCCCTGCTCAGGGCCGCCGAGCGAGGGAGGTGGCTACTGTAGTTAAAACAGATCGTGGAGTCCACGAGTTTGAGTTCTGGTGTGGCCACCTGCTGGCCGGCGAAAGTTGCCAAATATCACCGAGTCTAAGTTTCATCTTCTGTATGATGAGATAATAAAAGGTCCCCCTCGTAAGGTCCAGGGGCTAAATAACACTGCACAGAAAACACTTAGCACAGGGTCCGGCACAAAAAGAAGAAAGAATTTTAGCACCTAAAAGCTTCTTAAAGGATCTCGGGCTGCCAACCCCTCCACGGTGCACAGGAGGAAACAGAGGCCCAGAGAGGGGAAGAGTTTCCTTCTTAGCCAGTCCCCAGAGCGGGGCTCGCACCTTGGCCTCTGGACCCCCAGTCCAGTGCTCCGCCACCTCCCCACCCAGCTTGTCAGCCGAGTCCCTCCGGCCCTTGCCCATCCTTCTCCCCGTGTCTCCGGCCCCCGTGGCTTCGAGAGCCCGAGCTGCAGGCCCCGCAGCGAGGCCTGCCATTCTCCCTCTCTCCGGCACACTGAAGGTTTTGAAAGTTAAAGTATTACCGTCGGCTTTGTTGTTGCCTAACTACGACAGACAAATTGAAAACCAGTTGTCAAAATGTCAGCGCACAACAAATCAACATGCAGAACGAGTGGCGGCCCTCTGCGGTGTATAATTAAACAAAAAATCCCTTTTAGAAATTTCAGCGAGCGTTGGTTCCACTTTATATTTGTCTGTGTGATTAATAAAGGCAGCTAATTTTCAGACTTTAAAAACAGCTAGAAAATAGCTCCTAATTACATATTAGGTTCCTAGCGGCCCCCGCTGAGCTGCACCGGCATTGGTGGGCCAAAGAATTTGGCAGAAGCTTAATTGCATTCTGAGCATCATCTAATTTTAGTTAAATGTAATGTAATCAGCAGCAGATGTCTGAAATAAAATATGAATTATGAATATGATGAAATTTCATTCTTGAATAAAAAAGTAATTTGCTATTTAGTTCATTAAAGTCTTAGAGTTTTATTAGGAGCAAGTATATACAGCCTGGCGAGGTGATATATTAAATGATATCTGGGGGAACGAGAGAAACCCCGAAGGGATGGGAAACTTTATCCAGAGTGTCCAGTTATGATTAATTACTGTGGGGCCTGGGGAAGCCCCTGGGGACCCCGATGAATCTCTCAGGCTCCTTGAGGTGGAGCCTGAATTTTAGGGCAAGGGGCTTGGAGTGGGAAGCCATGGGTGCCTCTGAGGCCTGTGCCACCCCTGGCATCCCACCCCTATCTCCCTCCCACCCACAGCTGGCGTCCCCTGGCTTCTGAGATGAGTATGTGGAGGGCTCGCTCCTGGTGACACTGCTGCATGGCGGGCCCCGCGCTGGGCTTGGTGACACCATGTGGGACGGCCGTGGGCATCCCAGGCAGGGATTCAGTCTCTGCCTCTCACTGTCTGTGTGACCTCAGTTCAGGGCCTCAGTTTCCTCTTCCATAAAATGGGCATAAAAAAAACACCTATCAGACACTCAGAACAGTAGCCGGCATGTGGCAAAGCCCCTGCTTCATGTTTACTATTGTTGGAGTTGTTATTACTATTCATAGAGGTCACAGTAAATCAGTATTAAAATGCCTTCTTTGGTTTCGTCTCTCGGAGCAGCCCGTGATGCAGATTGTAAACTCTATCTTGTTTTTCAGCTGAAGCTCAGAGAAGTCAGACAACTTGCCTGTTGCACAGCTAGTAGTTGCCAAAGTCAGGATTTGAACCTGGGAACATCCCTGCTTCCAGTGGTTCCCACGGCATCCCAGGAGAGCTGTCCTGGTGGGAGGCCCGGGCTGAGGATTCTGTAACGGGACTGGGCAGGGTGCAGGAGGGAGCAGGGTTCATCTGCCCCAGATTCAAGGCGTAGAGAAGAGGGTAAAGGCGGGAGGCTGGGCAGAGGGTCTAGGCTGGTATCCTGGGCTCTGCCAGGCGCTGCTCTGGGCAGGTGGGGGGACAGAGGCCACCTCTCCGCCCTCACTTCACACCAACCAATAATTTCCTGCAATTATCTGGAAAAGATTCATTAGCAAAGTGCCCGTATTGAGTGGAGGCTGCCCTGGCAATCGATAAACTTGGGACAGGCTCCCGGGTGCTTGGAGAAAAGGACCAGAACTTGAAAGCGGGGGAGGAAGGCCAGCTCTGGCAGGTCTGAGCCTTGTTTTCCAGCCCTGGGGAGGGCTGGTCGGCTCCCTGGGTGGGGCTCAGCTCTGCGTAACCTCCTGGTGGCTTTGAGCAAGTCCCTTTGCCTCTCCGAGCCTCAGTTTCCCCACCTGTAAGGTGGGGGTCCGGGCTGCCCCCAGTCAGGGATCTTCCTTCTTCTCTTATAAGTTCTGGGAGGTGTAGGGGAAAAGGGGGTACAGGGGGCCAGTAGGGAAGCAGCTGTGGAGGGAGCCCCTCTTCTCGTGGCCTCAGCTTCCCTTTGCTGACTTGGGAGCCTGCTGGGGACTGAGGAAGCAGAAAGGGTTCACCGAGACTGCCTTTTAAGGACAAAATTGAACATCTGGTCTTTCTGAGGAATCATCGGTGTACAGCCCCAGGAGCCCACCACTGTCCCAGCTTCTGGTCAGCCTAAGAGCTGAGCACACGCAGCCTGGCGGGGAAGGTGACAGAGCTAGAGGTCAGGCGAAGGATGGCTCAGGTCCCGACTCCCCCACCTCCCCACTGGGCGCCCCAGCCAGTCTCCAGGCCTCCTGGGGCCCCAGTGCTCCCCTCTGGAAATCGCACACCCCATTGAGCAGTTGGGAGTTTCCAATGGGCCAGGGGTTGCCGGTGGCCCAGCCTGGTGCTGGCACAGAGCAGCTGTGGGGAGGATGGAAGCTGCTGTCCATGCAGATCCCCACCCTGACCCCACCCGCATCCGGCAGCGTCCAGCCGTACCCAGTGTCCCACTTGGATGGTACAAGTGAAGAGAGTTCCGTGGAGGGATTCTGTACACAGAGATGCAAGCCAGCCGGGGACACTGAGGCCCTCGCACTCAGAGGGACACGGCCGCTGCCAGGAATGCCACACCGAGGCAGGCATACCCCAAACTCACCCTCTCCCTCGACCCCCAGCCTCCGATCAGGTGATCCTTCCTGGAAGCCAGAGGGTGGGAAGCCTGTGGAGGTCAGCTTCCCAGGGCACAGAGCCGGGCCAGGAAAGTTGGGAACAGACACGTGGTAAAAGGGAAGAACCCACCACCGCCCCTCTTCCCAGGACTTTGGATAAGTATTGGGGGGAGGGCAGGCTTTGGGTGGGAGTGGGGACGAGGGGGTCCTAAGCAGACGTGGTGTTCACCCCATGTTGCTGATGCTGAGTCCCATGTGACCTCTGCCCGTGGCTCCTCCCCTCCCCCCCTGGGGCCTCATCCCACCCATCAGAGTCTCACTTGGCATCAGTGCTCCCAAAACAGTGCTCCCTGGGGAGTCAGAGAGGATTCCAGACAGGCTGGGTTCTCCAGTTCCCAACTTGCTTGTGCCCTAGGCTTAGGGGCTCCACCTCCCTGAGATTAATCGAGGCCACATCAGCCAAGCACCTCGCACAGTGCCTGACACATAGTAGGTGGTCCACAAAGCATCCCCTTCCCCGCCTCGCCACCCTCTTCCCAATCAGCCCCTGGGGGAATTAGCCATTCATCTGATAGTGATTGGGCTCCTGCCACGTGGCAGGCCTGCGCGGACCCCCGACCCAAGCTGCAGGGAAGCTGGAGTCATTTGTCCTGCAGTGAAAACTGACAGGGCTTCTCCTACGAGCTGGACTCTGGGGACACGGCCGTGAGAGGACAGTGCTGGACTCTGCTCCTGTGAGGTCCACGGGGTCTTATGGAGGCAGACTTGGAGTGGGAGTTTCCCAAGTTTGAGGTGCTGTAGCAGGGGGTGACCCAGAGGGCTGTGGGGTGAGGCCCCTGATGTCAGTCGGCAACACGCTTCCAGGAAAGAGCCCCTTCCTCTGTCCTGTCCTTAGATGCAGGGGGTGCTCATGTGCAGAGCCCTCCTAGGTGGGTCCAAACAGCCCTAAGTCCTGTGCCTGGAGGGGACCAGGAAGGCTGGACGGCTCCGGTGTCCCACCTCCACTCACCTCCCGGGTCCCCCCTCACCACCTCACCTCCCGCCAGGCCCTGAGGCCACCTGCCTGGCTGCCACCCCCTGGCCACTCCCCAGCCCAGGTCAGCCGCCTGTCCCTGCTCTATTCATCAAGGGCATGACAGCTAAAATTCATTTGAAGATGAAGAAAGTGCCCGCTAATCCGTTCTGGAAGACATTGATAGACTAGCAGCTCAGGGAGAATCGCACAGCAGTAATGAAATTAGGCTAAAACTGCTGGCGGATTGCAGATAATTGCCCTTGTCTGTCACTAGGAATAACATCTCCCAAATCCAACACAAGGATTGTTCAACTTGCAGGAATTTCTTTTCTTTTTTTCTTTTCTTTTCTTTCTTTCTTTTTTTTTGAGAGCGAAAGCCAGTCAGGGCTTGGAATCTTTGTCTGGGCAACAGCCTCAGGAGGGTTGGGGAGCAGAAATCGCTGTGGTGACTGCCTTCCCTGCCCCTAGAGGCCCCCAGGAGCCCAAGCTGCAGCCAGAGAGACGAGGGGGCTGAGCCACGGTCCCGGGACCGTTCTTCCACGGCCCTTTGTGGGTCCCACCCTCAGCCTTGGTTTCTCCTTGATGCCCACCAGCGTGGCCCAGCTGGCAAGGTTCTGGGTAGAAATCAGGGAGGAGGGAAATCTTAGGGAACTGCACCTACAGCAGTGATGGCTCTGGGTTCTGGGGGGACAGAATCTGGTTGGAAGAGGGCCATAGGACCTTGTATGGAAGTTACCTTTGCATTATGTTGAGATAAAATCAATCCTTCATGTAAGAGGATGGACTGTGGGAGATGGGGACAGCTAAGGTCTCCTGAAGCCACTCTCTGGTGCTACCATGGGGGTCTAGATTCCTGGAAAGGAAAGTTCTGAGAAGGGACAGTTTATGGACTCACAGATTTCCCCTGGCTGTTGGCGTGACCAGCACACAGCTGGCACTCAATTCACACTGATGTCATAGAGCGTTCAGTGTCAGCCACAATCCCTGTGAATGTCAGCATAATGTCTTTTCACGTGTTAGCATTAGAGACTGTTTGATGTCGATATCGCTGGATGATGTCACAGAACATTTGAATGTCAACGCCATGCTACGTTCAAATGTCGATGGTCCAGAAAGCTTGAATCTCCCTCTCACAGGAGGTCAGAGTGTCAGTCAACGTCAGTGACCATTAGTACATGAGTATCATTGACTCAGAGAATTTGGGAGCTGTAAGCAGTCTTAGAGATTGATTTAAACTCTTCATTTGACAGATGCAGAAACCGTGGCCCAGAGAGGTTAAGTGATTCGCCAAAGGTCACACAGCGAGAAGGACCGCCCCCCCATGTAAGTTTCATCAAGGTCACAGTTTCTCTGGGTCAGCCGTCAGAAAACGTGTAACTCCTCCCTCTCCTCCAAGCCCCACCTGTCCCAGTCCCCACAGGGTGCTGGTCCCTGGTGCTCAATTCTTGGGGATATGCCCATGTTCTGGGATTCATAGCAGGATCTCCCAGGATCCTCTGGTCTGCTACCCACGGTTAGCCAGTGTCACTAATCAGCCCCAGCCATTGGCCGAGTCACACTTTCCATCTCCTCATTCCTTTGGATCAACGTGGTTCTGTTGAGGACTTATTATGTCTGATGAGGGTGCTGAGAGTGAGGTGAGGCTGGAAGAGAGATGCTGAGTGGACAGGAGGTTCAGAGGAGGGAGACATGATCCTCGCTGAGGGCTTGTGTTCAGGAAGAACTTGACTTTGAACAGGATCTCGAAAGAGCCAACAGGTTTCCATTAGTAGCTTCACTTAGGGTTGGGATCGAGGGAGGAGCTGCACGTGGGGATGGAGGACACTTGCCCCCAGAATGCAGAGGCGGCCTGATGATAGGGGCAGGGACGGTGGTATCCGATGATGGACAGCAACTCGTTAAGGACCGTTTGCCCATCAGACTTTATCCTCGTCTTCCAACACCTCTAGCGGCACCAGGGATCATCACCCTGGATCAGTGGTTCTCAAAGTGTGCTCCGCAGACCTCCTGGGACACCTTTCAGGGAGCCTGTGAGATCAAGACCATTTTCATAATAATCCTAAGTCCCTACTTGCCCTTTTTCACTGTGTTGATGGTGTAAAAGTAATGGGTGGATAAAACCTGCTGGCCTCATAGCATGAATCACGGCATTGGCACCAACATGGAATAGAGATGTTTGCAGTTTTTACCCTGAACACTCCCTTGGTTAAAAATTTGACAGCTAGTTTCACTTAAGAATGTTCTTGATGAAAAATTAAAATTTTAATTTTTAAAAATCTCAACTTTTGAGTACACATCTTTTAAATACTCCATGTGACAAAATAGGAAGCACACCCAGAAAGACCCAGAAAAGTGCCATGTGACTGTTTGAGTTGTGAGCTGCACTAGCCACTTTTTTCATGGAGCATCATTTTCACTCTAAATAATGACACACAGACAAACTATAGCCTTGCCGGCTTGGCGATTTGGTAGGTATTTTCTCGAAAATGCACAAAGTTGCCTGTCAGCTGACAGTATTTGTTGCCAATGATAAAATTTGACTTTCAAGCAAAAATTTGAATTTTGGAGAACTTGTACCTGCCGCTCTGGGTTTGACAGCTTCCTACGGAAAGGCTTAGCAAAGAGCTGGGTGGTAATAGTGAATGTGACTTTTTTTTTTTGGATATTGTATCATGAAATATGTCAACATTTGGAAGAGCTACATAACTCAGTAAACCAGTACGTTCCCAATGACTAATGCAGAGTGTTACAAAATGAGTAAAAGAGCCATTCAAAGTGCAAAATAGACCAATGGGTTTTAATTTAACAGAATCTGAGAGTTAATGGATGTGGTTTCAGGTGCCATAGTGCAGCTAACCTTTAGCAAACTGCCACAGAAGAACTTTTGGTTTAATATCAAAGTAGAATGTCCATTATCATCTGAGAAGGCTATTAGAATATTCTTCCCTTTTCTAGCACACATCTGTGCCAGGTCAGATATTCTTCCTATGCTTCAACCGAAACAAAACATAGCAACAGATTGAAATGCAGAGGCAAATGTGGGAATCCAGCTGTCTCGGTAGGCCATATGTTAAAGAGGTTTGTAAAACTGTGAAACAATGAATGAACCGCTCCATTTTACAGATGCAGAAACTGAGGCTCAGAAGGCGACAGAGGTAAGCCTTGGACCAAATCCCTTTGCCCATCTGGGCCTCCATCTCATCTGGTTGCCGACCTCCAAGAATCCCCTGGCCAAGCGTCTTCTCACGGCTCCTGCCCAGGCATCCGGGAGGCAGAGCGGCGCAAAGCCAGGCCTCGCCTCCCTGGCCCCTGCCAGCCCGCTTCTTACCCTGCTGCCCAGGGTGGGCGGGGTCCAGGCCAGGGCAGCTGGCAGCTGGCCCCACGTCCCTCCGGCTGGTGAGGAGGTGACCAGGGCCATTTGCGGTAATGGATTGCGGGCGGGTGGTGGCTGGGTGAAGGAGTACATTGGCCGCGGCCCTTAATGCCTCACAAGCCAGCTCTGGCATGGGTAATTTACTGCTGCCGACAATAACATATTTCACTTCCCGTCGCCCCGATGAAGATTAGTTGTGTTTGAAAGTGGCTGAGTACACAGTCAATTCCGCTTAAACGTTTACAGTCAACTGAGCACAGATAATGCCCCCTCCAACATGTGTCTGTGCCTCCTGTGGCTAGAGGAGGGGCCCAGAGTGGGGGCAGGGGGTCGCAGCCCAGGGAAGGGGCTGCAGCTGCACGGAGGGAGGGATTCGGGAGCTGGGGGGTGGGCAGAGGTCTATAGCTTCCTTCGGCCCCACTTTTCAGGTTGTCTTTTAAAATCATCCGTGCAACAAATGCTTCCCTGGGACTGGCCAAGGACATCTGTGTAGATGGGTATGGGGAGGATTCAAAGCCATGATTACATTTCATCCCGTCAACATCCCTGGGAGACAGGTCTTATCTCCAGTTTCCAAAAGAACGGAAACTAAGGCTCAGAGAGGCTCATTAGCTTTCTGGATGTCACACAACTGGTACCAGATGGGGCCATGATTTGAACCCAAGCCTGATGGAGTTTCTGAGTCTTGAGCTGTTCCTAGTGACGTGGATTCTACCAGCTTAAGCCCTGGGCTGGGCAGGGTTGTCTGCCCAGGGCTCCCGGGTAAACTGTAGACTTGCATCCTCTATGCACCCATGTTTGGGTCGACTACCAGGTTCCAAGGCTCAGACTTAGAATCCCTGGGTCATACGGAGGGTCCCGTGGGTGCCATGAGTCTGATGGGATTGGAGGCTGGACAGAGTCCCAGGCACAGAACTTCACTTGTTGGGGAGGGAAGTTTCCCCTGATAAGCAGGCTTCTTGCCGTCTTTGGGAGCAGAGTGGTTTGAGGATTGGGTGCAGCTCCCGCCAGGCCTGCCGGTGACACTCTCAAGGCTCTGGATCGGGTACAAATCCTGAGCCTTCTCTTCCCATCATGGGCCATGTCCAGAACTGGAGGGGCCTCACTCCCACACAGGGGGACACCAGCTTGCTAGGGTCACACCACCCCCTTCAAACATCCACCCCTTGACCTTGGGCTTGGGGGTGTTCACATCTGTGACAGGTTTGTCCTGGGAGGATGGACCTCGGAAGAGGACTTCCAGGCCTTGGAAGTGGCCTCAGGGCTCTTAGAGAAGGGGATTCCAGGATGCCGTCTTCCTGAGTATGGTCAGCAGAGGCACAGGCTCCTGGTGGGCACGTCTCCTGGGCCCGTAGATACTTCATCCTGTGGGAAGGGGCGTGGTCAGCCCTGTAAGACACAGGTGGCGCCCATCCAAGGTGGTGCAGCCGCCCAGCCAGACTTGCTCACAAGGCGGGGGGAGAGGGGGTGAGTGGGTGGCCTGGGCTTCTCCCCTCCTCACCGCTCCCCGCCTTGAGCCAGCCCCGAAATTCCTCCGAGGGGCATTCACGTCCAGGGACACTGCAGGCACTGCACCCAAGGCCTGCAGGGAAGAACCAGAGGCTTGCCTGTCTGGCCTGAGGCTGGGCCTTCCACAGCCAGAACCACACTGTAAGCAGCAGCCTTTATTGAGCACCTGCGGTATGCCAGCTCTCCTCCAGGCCCCTCCAGCATTATTCCACTCAAGCTGCATGGTATCCTGGCTGGTGGCTGTTCCCTCTCCCTTTCTCAGAGGAGAATGAGACTCAGAGCGGGGAGGAGGGCACACAGAAGGAGGGATGGAGCCAGGATTCAACCCTGGGGCTGTGCTCCTATGGGGGGGCCTGGCCTCTGTGCTCGGGACACGTGGTGTGAGAGAGAATGTGCTTGTGCGCGTGGGTGGCCACTCATGTCCCTGTGTGACAGATGGGGAGTGTCCCATGCTGAGTGTGATACCGTGTCTGGTAAGTCATGCCCGCGGATGCCATGGGCACTGCGTCTCCCAGGGTGACGCTGTCCCAGTTACGCTATGTTTTTCCATGTCTTTAGGACATGGCCATGTGACCCTAAGTTGTTTGTGTGATATCGGTGTCGGTGTCTATCCGTGCCTGATGACACCATCTGGGTGACCTGTGTCTGTGTGACCCCCATCTATCCGTGTCTCATGACATTGTTGGGTGACCTTGTTGTGTACGGGTGGTGCTGTCCCCACTGAGGAGCTGTAACTGGGTAATTTGCAGGGTCGAGAGGCCGTGCTGGACACTGGGTGCTGGCAGAGCTTGGTGGCTGCTGGACCCATCTCTGCAGTCCCGGTCACCCTGTCCACCTACCTGGCCATGCAGGCACCCTGAGGCATGGGCCCCCGAGTGGAGGAAGTGGCCACAGAGGCTGCGGTCCTCGGCCACACCGACCAGAGTGCCTGCCACTGGGCAGGGCTGACCCCATGTCATCTTGTCATCCCTCCACCCCAGGGGGCACCTCTCACCATCAACTCTCTGTCCTCAGCAGCAGCAGTGGCAGAGCCCTCCGTCCGGGGCTGCACCCCATCCCAGCCATGTCCAAGTCTGGCCCCTCTGCGGGGCCCCCAGGACCCTCCCCCACATCCACTTATCAAGCTCCAACGAGCCAAGCCTATTCCAGGCACTGGGGGTTCAATCAATTCCCTGCCCTCACCAAGCACAATGAATAGATGTGCTCAGGCCAGGAGCGCCCCCATTAGACCACCCTTGGATGCTGAGCCCCTGCCTAGCTCCTGCCCCCATGGTGCCCCCAGCACAGCTGAAGCCTCCTGAATTGGGGGATAAGGAACTCGGGATGGGAATTGTGAGCCTGCCTGACGTCCCCTTGCTGTGTGACCTTAGATATATTGCTTAACTTCTCTGGTCTGAGACATGAGATGACCTAAGAAAGAGCTTGACAGTTTGGAAGGGCAGCAGAAACAGCAGGCTGCCCTGCATGGCACAGAGCTCTGCGGTGTTCAGAGGGCTGCTGCCCCCACCACCAATGATGACAGAAATGGCAACTTCTGTCTCTTAGCACAGGCCTGGGGCCAAGCTCTTTGTGTGTTGTAGCTCCTCGGAGACAGGCCCTCTTTTATTTTCACTCTGCAGATGTGGAAACAGGTTCAGAGAGGGCAAATGACTTGCTCAAGGCAACCACAGCAAGAAGCGAACAGGCTTAAACTAAACCTGTATTCAGGACAACTCCCGCGTCCCCTACCATTGTCTCCAGTATGCATGGGGTGTGGCAGAAATGACTATCCCTTTTACAGCTGGGGAAACTGAGGCTTAGAGAGGGGATGTGATGTTTTGGGGTCTCTGGACTCCCAAGCCACTGCTCTCTCCCACCCCTCCCTAATCTCTCTACCCTCCTGAGTGCAAATCACCATGGTGGGGTTGGGAAGGGCTGGGAGGCAAAGAGAGAAAGGCTGTCAGAGACAAAGAGCCGCTGTGGCCGCACAATGGTGACAATCCAAGCCAGATGACAGGCACTGGGCTTCAGGAGCAGCTTGGAGCCCACCTGCAGCTTCCTCCAGACAATGAGAAGCCTATGCTCCTGGGGGGTGGGGCACAATAGGCACCCTGTGTTCAGGGGCCTGCCTCTCCCTGCACCACTCTGGGGACGAGAGATGCCCCAGGCAGCCACTGCCTGGCCTAGGAACAAGGGGCGAGGGGCTGGTGAGCTCACACGTGGTGGTGGTGGGAGGGGGAAGGGGCAGCCCACCCACATGGGGGGATTTGGAAGGTCTCTCTTTCCCGACCCAAACACCCCACCATAAGTGGCCTCTTACCTTGCCTGAAAATGTAGAAGTAGCTCTCCAATTCCCTCTGGGCAAGCAACTTAAATTTATCTCCGAACTTCTGGTTCTCCATCTGTAAGATGAAGACGATAGATTTTGCTTGGCAGAGGTGCTGTTGGGATTAGATGAGGGAGACACATTGAATGACATGTTGGTGGGGTGATGGGTGGATGGATAGATGGATGGAGGGGAGATTAGATGAGTGGAAGGACTGGTGGATGGAAGGATGGGTGGGTGGATGGATGGATGGATGAACGGCTGAAGGAGACAACAGATGAGTGGAAATATGGGTGGATGGGTGTATGGATGGAGGGGAGATTAGATGAGTGGAAGGATGGGTGGGTGGATGGATGGATGGATGGACGGCTGAAGGAGACAACAGATGAGTGGAAGTATGGATGGGTGGATGGATGAATATCACATTAGGGTCTAGGTAGCAGGTGGATGGAGGAATGGCAGATGGAAGGAGGGATGATGGCTGGGGAAGTCTGAGAAGGCTTCCAGGAGGAAGTAAGCTGCAGATAAACAGAGAGAAGGGTATTGTGTGTCCCTCAAGGGCAGGCAGTGTGCATCTCCAAGCTTTGAATCCCCATCTTCTGGCCTGAACCTCCACGCAGAACAGGTGCTCAGAGATCCCCTCTCCCTGGATCTCAGGTCTGTGCCGATCAAGGTCCTAGTGTGTCCCATCTCTCACCAGGCCCTTCCAGTGGGCGGGATGAGGACTGCAGTCCCTCTCCATCCTTGGCGGAGGTGGAAATGCAGGAGACTTGGAGTCAGGTGGCCCTGGACCCGAGTTCCAGCTCTACCTCTTACTTGCTGTGTGACTTTAGGCCCGTCCCTTCCCCTCTCTGAGACTCAGCTTCCTCTGCTCGTACACTAGGCACCCTCATCCCGACCTTACTGGTATTGTGGGTAGCAAGAAAGATGATGGAGATAGAAGCTCTCGGCACACAGTAGGTGCTGAGACTTAGGGCAGAGGAGAAGCGGACGGCAATGAGGATTCAGAACCCCTGCCAGGCCTGAGCTGTCCCCTCCTGAATCCTAATAGTCCCCTGTCTCCTGTCCCCTGAAACTAGAAGCAGCCAACGGGACATTTCATAATTTAAAGAGAACAAGCAAGAGACTCTCGAACCACAGCCACCTCTTAATGGAATTACCAAAAAGGGCTTCTTAATTAAAAACAAGAAGCTGGGGACAGGTTCATATCCATGATTCAGGGCCCGGTGCTGCGGCCGCCCATGGTTTCATTTCCCTTTATTTGTGTCTCACTCTCGGCATGATCTATATTGTTAAAATCCTGCGTGAAAAATGGGCCCGGCTTTTCAGGTGGAGCTGTAAATATTTACCCTGCCTAATACGGGTCCCCCTGTCGTGGGAAGCTTGGGAGCTTTTCAATGCAGCTTAAGACATCCCGGCGATGTCTCATTAAAATTTAGTCTTGCCTTTTCCGTCTGCTCTGATTAACGCTCAGGGCATGGGAGAGGCAGCTGCGGCGGGGGTGGGGTGGGGACATAGAAGTTGAGTGGGGAGCGGGTTAGGGGATCCTAGCTGTACGGAGCTGACGCCCTCCCTTTTGGAGTCACAGGCACCCCAGCCCGGAAAAGCGGACAAGGCAGGGGACATGGCCGGGAGCTGATTCTGCCTCTGGGAAGGGGCTGCTCAGGGCCGACCTGTGGGCTGCTCCAACTCTACCCTCCCAGCCCCTTCCTCACAGAGCCAGGGGTCCTTCCTCGTCCCTCCCAGCCCCTTGTCCCTCCCTTTCTTTTTCTGAATACACCATGCTCTCTTGAGCCTCTAGGCCTTCACATCTCCCTTTCACCCTGCCTGGCTACTTTTCCACCCCTGAGCTCCTTCCCATCTCTGCCTACATGCCCGTTCCTTGGGAGATGGTCCGGGTCCCAGGCTGTGTTAGGAGCCCTCCTCTCTGTGCTTGCCGGGATTGTAGCAATGTCACACTGGGCTGTCATTTCTGCCTACTTGTCAGCCCCACTCCATCTGTCTGTCGACTTCCTGGAGGTAGGGAGTGTTTCTTGCTCCCCACCAAGTCCCCAGCTCCAGGACTGAGCCTGGAAGGGGGAATAAATGTTGAACGGCCGCGTGGGTTCAGGGACGGGCCCAGAGCGTCTCGTATGGCGATTCCCTGTGTCACCCCCTGGGCTGTGCCATGAGGCCCTGCCCAGGTTTGGTGGGGAGTCTGAAGGCCTGGGGGTACCCCAGCTGGGCTCTCCCCTCAGCTCAGGTGCAGGGCCTGAATCGCAGAGACACTGGGCAGGGGTCTACTCGCCGGGGTTTGGGAAACAGCTTCAGTGAGTTCTAATTCACACATTCGAAGGGTATCATTCAATGGTTTGCAGTATCTGCACAGAGTACAGAGATTGCAACCAGCACCACAGTTCTACAGCGTTTCACCATTTCCCCCAGAAGGGAACTCCCTGCTCCTTAGTACGTGCGCACGCGCCCTGGCAACCACTAGTCGTTCTGTCGCGTGGACTTGCCTATTCTGGGCATTTCATATAAATGGAATCATACAACACGTGGTCTTTTGCGACTGGCTGCCTTCACTTGGCATCCTGTTTTCAGGGTTCATCCACACTGTAGCATGTATCAGCGTTTCATTCCTTTTTAAGGCTGAATACTATTCCATTGTCTCAATGGGCCACATTTTGTGTATCCCTTCCTCAGCTGCTGGACATCTGAGTCGTTTCTGCCTTTTGTCTTTTATGAATAATGCAGCTTTGCACATTTGTGCACAAGTTCTTGGTGTGGACGCATGTTTTCATTTCTTGGGGGTGGAAACTCAGGAGAGGGAGTTCCCTGGTGGTCCAGCGGTCAGGAGTCGGCACTTTCCCTGCCGTGGCCCCGGGTTCAGTCCCTGGTCGGGGAACTGAGATTCTGCAAGCTGCGTGGTGTGGCCAAAAGAAAAAAGAACCTGAGGAGGAGAATATGCTTGGGTTTCGTGATGGCATTTTGGCAGCTCTGAAGCTTTTTGGCAGCCTTCTATGTGGCAAGAGAGGGACTGTGCTGAGACGTGGTGGGAGGGGTGGGAGCTCCAGCAAGAGGGGAGCACAGCAGTCCCCGTCTACCTGCCGGGAACTCGAGTCGCTCTGTCTCTGAGCCTTGGGCTCACCATCTGCCCAACGGGGACAACCAAGGCGCCTCCCAGAGTTGGTGGGGGCCACGGGAAACGACAAGGCTGCAGGAGGAAGGCTCACAGGAAACATTCTCCTTTTCTGGGTGTGGGAAGGGCCCTGGAGATGCCGTGCCGACTGTCCAGTACTGCCACCCCTGCCAGCAGGGGATGGGGTGGAAGAGCCAGGCTTGATGGTACTGACTATATCGCCCTGAGAGGGAGGTGTCATTACGGCCCCCATTTTGCAGATGAGAACACGGAGGCCTCAGGAAGCAAAGTCACTTGCCGGGTCACTGTTGCAGTCCCCACATCTGCCGGATGAAGTCTTTCCCTCAACCCGCTCCCAGCCTGATCCTGCCTCCTCCTGGCTGCCGTGAGAAGCAACAAGAAGCCAGGTTCCTTTTGTGGGTGCGAGTCCCCAGAGGGCTGGGGCGATCTGTCTTGTTCCCTGCTGTGGTCCCAGTGCCCAGAATAGTCCTTGGCACAAAGCGGGCGCTAGGCAATTTTGCCAGGATGCATGATTTGGAGACTGTTTCCCCATCTGTGAAATGGGCATAACATCCAGCCCCTGCGTTTGTGAAAGCACAGGGCACAGAGCCTGAGTTTTTCAGATGGCGTTCCCGCCTCTCCCTCCTCCCTCACCTGGGGGCGGGTCCCCTGGGAGGAGAATGGGATGACAGTCGGAGCCCATGGCTGGTCCTGCCCTAGAGCTTGTGGGGGCACCTGGCGCCTCTCCTGCTGCCCTCTCCCTCTTCCCAGGCTGGTCCCCATCAGTCAGCTCCCGCACACTTCTCTGGGGTCCCGACCTCAAGTTCTGCCCATCCTGGGGTGCCGAATGAGTATGTCTTCTGCGCAGAGATGCCCTCGCTCCTTTTCCAGCTAATGGAGCCAATTAGTGATGTTGGAGGCCTCTCCCCTGTGATTCCACTACAGCAGCCAGATTTTTAAAGTCCAGATTATCAGATGCCCAGCCCTGCCCCTTGCCCACCCAGTAGTGGTAGCAGAGGGAGGGGTGTCCCCAAGGTGGAGGTGGTCAGAGGCCTGGCTTTGAGGGGGGCCCTAGCTTCCCTCCCCCCATTTGCAGGCACCGTTCTGCCAGGGAATCGGCCCCTGGCCCCTGTGGGCTGTGGGCTGGTGGGAAGGGGAGTGGGACCAAGGCTTCCCCGCTTCCCAATGGCCGGCCTTTCCCTGAACCAGCTCACAAAGGTGGCACCATTGATTGCAGAGCTGAAATTCCCCTGGGGTTGCAAGACCCAGAGCCTGTGCTTTGTCAACCTCAGCGACAGGTCGGTGCTGCTATTCCGTTATTATTATCGTCAACATTCTCCACAGATACACTTGGCAACTTGCTGTCCTGGTGGAAAAAACTGTGGGGTGGGATTGAGGGGCCTGGGTCCTGGCCCCTATCTGCTATGGCCCAAGTGATCTTGGGAAATCCCACCCCTCTGAGCCAGGAGCCACCCTCCGTACAGTGGCAGTGTCTTGCGGTGGCCGAAGCCCAGGCTGAACGCCAGGTTGCCTGCTCTGCTCTGCATAAGCAGGTGAGCTGGGAGAGGTGACTTAAACACTCAAGACCTCCATTTCCTCACCTGTAAAATGGGAGCATAATAGTCCTCACTCAGCTGGGTTGTGGTGAGGGTATCTGTTGGGGTTACGTGTGCAACGCCCGACTCAGCAGATTGCTATGCAGTGGACCGAATCAGGGGGTTACAGGATCAAGACCACAGGGAGACACCTGACCCCTTGCCTGTGGCAACCACGCAGGTAGATGTTTGAGGGGGCCTGTCCGCCCGCATCACCCAGGGGCTGCGGTTGGAGGAGAGCCATCGTTTGTGTCATTTTCCAATCTGCCACAGGGAATCAAAGGCTCTGAGGGGCCTGTTAGCACCCATTCTCTGCGGCTCACTCAGACAATTTCCACAGTGCTCCACGACAATGAGCCATAATTAAGGTGTCAGCATATCATTTAGCCCTTCCAGCACAAAGCCCAGAGACAGGCCGGGCAGTCTTCAGCCCCTTTAATGAGAGATGCTTAGAAGGAGTGAGAGGGTGGGAGGGTGGGAGGTGCACATGCGCGAGTGGGGGGCGGTGCACGTCCCCCAGAAGCCTTCGCTGACCCAGGGGGACCGACCAGATGGGTGTCTGAGCAGTGGAGTTGGGAGGAAGATGAGATAGACCTGGAGGTGAGGAGGGGCACAGAGGACCAAGGACAGGCTGGCTGGGTGCATCAGCTGCGCTCTCAGCCCCGAGTCCCTGCCAAAGCCCTCTTGAGGCTGTGTGGCCAGTGGCCTGTGGAACCTCACTCTCCTTTCTAGACAGTGAGCTCCTTGAAGACAGGCACCACGGGCACCACCTCTGTCTCTGTGCCTCCAGTTCCTTGACCAAGAGCAGCTTAAAGGTTGTAAGAAAGAATGGAGTAAGGGAGGGAAAGACAGGAAAACAGACAAGGTAAGAGGAACCAAAGGCAAAGGTTTGATAGTACGAGGGATGGGGTATGAAAATGATAGACGCCTGAGAGAAAGTTGCAGAGGAGTGTGTGTGTGTGTGTATGTGTGTACGTGTGTGCACACACATGTGTGGTGGGTTGAATTGTGTCCCCCACCAAAAAAAGATATGTGAAGTCCTAACCCCAACACCTGTGAATGTGACCTTTTTGGAAATGGAGTCTTTGCAGATATAATCAAGTTAAGGTGAGACCAGGGAATTCCCTGGTGTCCAGTGGTTAGGACTTGGCGCTTTCACTGCTGGGGCCCCGGATTCAGTCCTTGGTCGGGGAATTAAGATCCTGCAGGCTGCGCAGCACGGCCAAAAAAAAAAAAAAAAAAGTTAAGGTGAGGTCATTAGGGTGGGCCGTAAACCAATATGACTGGTGTCCTTTTAAGAAGAGGAGAAAAGACACAGACACACAAGGGAAATGCCTTGTGACGACAGAGGCAGAGATTAGAGTGATGCAGCTGCAAGTCAAGGATTTCGGGCCACCACCAGGAGGTAGGAAGAGACAAGGGAGGATTCCGCCCAGCGTCTTAGAGGGAGAATGGCTCTGCTGACATCTTGCTTTTGGACATTTGGCTTCTAGAGCTGTGAGAATACATTTCTGTCATTTTAAGACATCCAGCTTGTGAGGCTCTGTTATAGCAGCCCTAGAAAATTAAAGTAGTGTGTATACACATGTGTGTGTGTGTGTAAGAAAGTGAGGAAAGACGCGAGGAGAGAGAGAGATGAAGATGCAAAAACACCGTGCGTTAGTGCCCGTGAAAACGAAGTCTTCAACACAGCCTGGCCTAGTGCACTTTCTGTGTTGAAAGACTCTCTTAACAACAGCACCACTATCCCCATAATTACGTCCACCCCCGTCATCACCACCATTACCATTATGACCACCACCGTCATCACCATCAACCACCATCACCATTACGACCACCACCGTCATCACCATCAACCACCATCACGACCACTATCACCATCACCACTACCACCATTATCACAGCCGCCGTCATCACCATCATGACCATCATCACCATCATACCACCAACATCTCCCGTCATCCCCACTATCACTATCATGACGACCGCTATCACCATCACCATGACCACTACCATCACCATCACCATCATGACCACCACCACCAAGTGTGGGAGGAGAAGCAAAGAGGGAGAAGGCAGAGCCCTGGGGAACACCTACATTCAGAGGCAGGCAGGAAAGGAGGCAGCTGCACAGGCAGACAGCCAAGCAGTCACACCTGGGGAGGCAGGAGGAGGACGAGAAAGAAGGAATCTCAGACTCGCAGGGAGGAGGGAGTTAGAACAGTGTCTGGTTTCCCAGAGAGGCCTGTGAGGTGGGGCTGGTGCACATCCCAGGGTAGAGGAGAGCATTCTCAGGGGATGGGGGCCCAGAGCAGATGGCAGTGGGTTGAGGAGTGAATGGAAGGTGGGAGTGGATGAAGACACCAGGCTGGGAGCTGGAAAGATTCTCCTGGTGGCTGGGTGGAGAATGGATGGAGGGGACAAGCCTGAGATTCCCAAGGAGATTGGGGAGGGGCTGGGCTGGTCCTCCAGGTGGGGGACAGGGGCAGCCCCACCTGGGACAGAGGCCTGTGGGAGGGGCCTCGGGAGCCTGGAAAGAAGCAGCCTTGGCTGGGCTGCCTCACTGGGCAACTCATCCTCATCCCTTCTGTCTTAGTGTCCTAGGGCGACTGTAACCAAGTACCATAAAGTGAGTGGCTTAAAACAGCAGAAGTGTATTCTCTCGGAGTATTGGAGACCAGAAGTCTGAAATCAAGGTGTCAACAGTGTTGGTTGCTTCTTGGGGCTCTGCGGTCAAAACCATTCCACGCCTTTGTCCTAATTTCTGGTGGTTGCCAGTAACCCTTGGTGTCCCTTGGAGTCTAGATGCATCACTCCAGTCTCTACCTCTATCATGACATGGCGTTCTCCTCTCTCTGTCTGTGTGCCAACTTAGAACACCAATTACTGGATTTAGGGCCCACCCCAATTCAGTATGAGCGCATCTTAACTTGATGACACTTGCAAAGGCCCTATTTCCAAATATAGTCACATTCACAGGTACTAGGGGTTTTGGATTTTGAGGGTGGGGACACCATTCTACCCACTACAGCCACTGGCACACTGGCAGCTCTTTTTCTTTTCTTTCGGCCGTGCCACGCGGCGTGTAGGATCCTAGTGCCTCGACCAGGGATCGAACCTGCATCCCCTGCAGTGGAAGCGTGGAGTCTTAACCACTGGACCGCCAGGGAAGTCCCCCTCTTTTTTAGCAGCTCATTACTAGAGACATTTAATAAGCACCTCATGGGCACTGGGGCCAGCCCAGGCATGGGGCTCCTAGTCTCACGAAACTTACAGTCTATGACCAAAACATGTGGCAGAAGCTTTGGGGGACAGGGCTGGGGCTCAGCAGGGGGTGTGAGTGCCCAGGGGCCACGTGTTGGAATGCTGCCCTCAGAGTTGGACTAGGAATGGAGGCAGGCTGGGGGGAAGGGGCTGCAGCCTCGGCCCCCAGCCCTTCCCTACCTTCCCTGGCATTTGGATAAACCCACAGAGGAGCTTGTGACATCTGGAGCCCATGTAAATGGAGCATAAATTAGCTCTAACAATCACATCTGCGGCCGCCATGCTGCAGTCTGTTTCCTGCCGAACGCTGGGTGGGCTTGGCGTGGGCAGGAGGGCAGAAGCTGGTCCCATATGTGCCTGAAACCCTCACTGATAGCATCGCCGTGTTTAGAAGCTTCTGCTGAAATGTGTTCATGTTCGGGACACATGGGACCCAGGATTCTCTTCATAGATGGTGGAATTGGGGTGTTAAGAGATGTGGACATAGACGGGAGAAAATTTGAAGGGTGGAGAAGGAGGGATGGGGCACCTCCGGGGGTGAAGGAAGGTAAGGGCAAGACCAAGTGGCTAAGAGGCCATGGGCGGGTGCACAAGCAAGAGCTGGTGTGGCCTCACACCCTTCTCCATGCTCCCTCCCTCCCACCCCACGCTGGGGGTCCCAGAGCCAGCCAGGGGTGGGGGTGGGGAGCAAGGGGCCACGGTGGATGAGACCTTTACATAAATTAAGTCATTGTCCTTCATCTAACCTTGACCATGTCCTTGTGAGGGTGGTTTGTATCATGCGCATTTCACAGATGAACAAACTGAGGGGCTGAGATCGTACCATTAAGAGGCATCTAGACCAGGACCCGAACCAGGTGCTTCGACTCTTCCTCATCTTCACTGTGTCACCTGCACCTGATCAAGAAAGGGTGTTGCACATGTGTGTGCATGAGTGTGAATACGTGTGTGCAGAGTGTCAGCATGTGAGTGTGTGTGTGAAAGTGAGGGGAGGCAGCCACAACCCAAGATCAAAGTGTAGGAACCAGAACCTCCTTTCCCCCTCCTGCTCCAATCAGCAGGGCCACCATGGATAGTCATCCTCCAGTCTTAAGCACCTACTGTATACAGGGACCAGCGCTTTGACGCGCACAGCCGCTTACCCACCTACTAATTCATTCAATTTCACAAGCCATTTCATGAGCACCTACTACAATCCAGTCTCTGCACCAGGCACTGGGGACACGAGATGAGTGGGGCAGTCCCTGACCCTAAGGTGCTCGCTCTCCACTGCAGAGGGGGGCAGCCGTGGAACAGCTGAACTTGGTAGCAAACTAAGAGATTACTTGGACGCCAACTTGGTTGGCGTCCTAAGAGATTAAAGAGATAGGTTTCCAGAGGGTGGCGTTTGGAAATTTGCTTCTCGAGTACAGGGACCATGTCTGTCTGGTTCATGCTGAATCCCAGCTCCCAGCGCAGTGCCAGGCACACCACAATTGCTTGCGCCTGTACGTGTTTGTTGAATGACTATTGATTGAAAGATGGGCAGGTTCTCAGCACGCAGAGTTGGGGTAGCTGGTCATCCTGGCTGAGGACGCTGTGGTGCAGAGGTGGGGAAGCACTGAGATGTCTGGAGGAACAGCTTTTTGGGGAGGCTCGACTAGGAAAAGCATGTCCCCGAGAATGAAATAGACCTGAGGGAATCCTGGCCCCAGCGCTTATGCACTGGCTGGGTGAGTCTAGACAGGTTTCTTAACCTCTCGGATCCTCTGTATTATCATCTCCAAAGCAGAGCCTCCTATATTTGCACAGTTATTATTATTTGGGGAGAAATGTTGTCCTTTTTATTGTGGAAGCCTTTAAACACATAATGAAGGGGAAAGAATAGAATAATGAACTCCCACACCCCATCCTCCAACCTCAACACTTACCAACATTTTGCCATCCTGGTTTGAAGATACTTAGATGGTGATTAAACCCAGTAGATGAGTGACAACAATAGCAGTGGCTCTGGCGGGGTTAGGACACGCGGGCAATGACAATTCCACCATCACTGCTGCCTGGCAGCAGGGGGTAGGGGGTTGAAGGGAGTGGGACTGGAGGCCACAGCTACTACAAGGTGCACCCGGATTTCAGAGACGTTCAAAGGTGAAGAAACGCGCGTCCTAGCATTGATGAAAAGCAGCAGTGAGGCCAGGCTGCATTTTACTTGTGAGACATAGAGTTCGTACCTAAGGTGGGGAAGAGGTCAAGATTTTCCTCACTCGATGTTTTGTGAGTTTCCCTGTTAGTTTGTTTGTTTGTTTCAGAGAAGAGCCCCTTGCAAGTTTATTAGGATCAGAAGTGATCGTGGGGTGTAGGGAGGTGGCTGCTTGCGGTGTGATTGGGTGTGGAGGGTAGGACCGGGAGAGGCGACCCTTGGGCTGAAACCTAATTAACACGGAAGAACATTCCAGGCAGAGGGACAGACTGGAGCTGACCTTTAGGTTTAGAAACCTGCATGAAGTTAAGTGAGCTGTTGCCTGCACAGTGATGGGGGGTGGGGAGCAGGAAACGAGGCTGGGGCAGCAGTAAGATCACTCTCGGCCTTGGGGGCCAAACTGTGACATTTTCTATCTTTATTTGCTCCATGTCTGCCTGTCCCCTCTGGAGTGTCAGCAACTTGGGGGCAGGGACTTTCTCACTGTATTAGGGTTCTCCAGAGAAACAGAATCAATAGGCGATGTGTGTGTGTGTGTGCGTGTGCGTGTGTGTGTGTGTGTGTGTGTGTGTGTGTGTGTGGTATTGGCTCATGCAGTTATGGAGGCTGACAAGTCCTAAGACCTACAGTCAGCAAACTGGAGACCCGGGAGAGCTGATGGGGTAAGTTCCAGTCCGAGTCTGAGTTGGAAGGTAGGAGAAGATGGATGTCCCAGCTCAAAGACAGTCGGGCAGAGAGAGAGACAAATCTTTTTCACTCAGTTTTTTGTTCTATTCGGGCCCGCAGTGGATTGGTTGAGGTCCACCCACACTGGGGAGGGCAGTTTGCTGTCCTCAGATCACAATTCAAATGTTAAGCTCATCCGGAAACACCTTCACAGATACACCCAGAATAATATTTGACCAAATGTCTGGGTACCCTTGGTCCCAGTCAAGTTGACACATAAAAATAACCCTCATACTCCCAGTATCCAAGACAGCGTGACACAGAGTAGGAGCTCAATCCACATTTATTGAATGAATGAATGAATGAATGAATGATGGGGTTGGAGAGACTTGACTTTGACATGGGATCCCCCCTGTATGGCTGAAGCCACTCTTGCTTCAAATCCACACAAAACCCACCTCCTTCTCTGGGGCATCTTCTCTGCATCTCCCCCTCCTGGGTGTACCTGACCTCTCTGACCTTGGGCCTCCCAGAGCCCTGGGTCACGTTGTCTCTGTTGGGACCCTCCAGGTTGTCCCCAGAGATGCCATCCCAGGGGAGGACTCCTCCCCCCGTGGTAGATGTCCTCGGGGGCAGCATCTGGATTCCATTCACCTCCACATCCTGAACGTGCAAATGGCAGATGCCCCCTCCCTGCCCCACTCAACATAAAGGATTCATGGAGTAGATGCTTTTTTTTTGCGGTACGCGGGCCTCTCACTGCCGTGGCCTCTCCCGTTGCGGAGCACAGGCTCCAGATGCTCAGGCTCAGCGGCCATGGCTCACGGGCCCAGCCGCTCCGCGGCATGTGGGATCTTCCCGGACCAGGGCACGAACCCGTGTCCCCTGCATCGGCAGGCGGACTCTCAACCACTGCGCCACCAGGGAAGCCCCTGAGTAGATGCTTCGAAGGATCTTCTAACCCTCAAAAGGGCTCCCCATTCCTCATAGGGTGCCTGGAATCCCCTGGAGCATCAGTCTGAACATACGTGTGGTGTCCTCAGAAGACCCCCAGGGAAGATGTAGAGGGTCCACGTTGCCAGCCCCTGGGAATCGTGAGTATGTGGACAGAGCACAGGCAAGGTGTGTCCCCTTGAGCCCTGGGAGGTAGCCACGGTGGGTATTGCCTCTGTGCCCACGTTACAGATTGGGAAACTGAGGCTTATTTGTCGAGGGGAGTCGCGGCACTGAGAGCCTGAGTGACCTGCCTAAGATTTCTCTGCTGCTTCTCAGAGGAGCCCAGACTCAAATCCAGGGGTTTCTGACTTTAAACTCCATTCGCTTCATCCCAGACCATTTTGTAGACCACGTCTGGGCCCTGGCCCATCTGTATTAGATTCACTGAGGGAACTGGTTTGCAAAGGCAGGATCCCAGGCCTCACTCTGGAGATTCTGTTTCAATGGATCTGAGTTGAGACCCAGGACTCTGCCTTTTTAGTCAGCTCCCAAGCCAATTCTGATGCTTTCTGAAATGTGAGACTCACGGGCTACACTCTGCTGCTTGTAAGGGGGTAAGACGTGCATCTCAGGACCCACAATTTTTTTTTTTTTTTTTTTTTTTTTGCTGTACGTGGGCCTCTCACTGTTGTGGCCTCTCCCATTGCGGAGCACAGGCTCCGGATGTGCAGGCTCAGCGGCCATGGCTCACGGGCCCAGCCGCTCCGTGGCATGTGGGATCTTCCTGGACCGGGGCACGAACCCGTGTCCCCTGCATTAGCAGGCGGACTCTCAACAACTGCGCCACCAGGGAAGCCCCAGGACCCAGAATTTTGAAAGCAAGAGTGACCTGGTCTCTGCCTCCCTGAAGGGGGCTGGTCCCCCGGAGCCCTGCTTGATGGGGACTCGGGCTTCTGCCTCTGCCCCCCTACCTCCACAGGGGCTGCTGCCAGCAAGTGCAGCTCTGCTGGTAAAGTCTTTATCGGGAATGTCGCCTAATGCATTCATATCAAACAATAGCGCCTCATACATCATCCCTGCCAGAGGCCACCTCCGCTAGGACAAGCACAGTCCATTACCCTGACGGGCGCAGGCCGTGCGCAAAACAGATAACGGGTCCCAGCTGTGGGGGGCAGCCATGGGAGGGGAGTTGTCACTGCCCCAACCATCATCAAGGGGACCCTGGGCACCTGCCATTCTGTGCAGTTGGGACAGAGGTCCCAGTCTTACAGCACAGTTGATAGAGTATTGGTTGAGAACCTGGCTCTGCATCTTCAGGGAAGTAACTCAACTTCTCTGAGCCTTGTTTTCCCATCTGTAAGAGGGGCTAAGCATAGTATTTGCTTCACATAGAACTGTAGGTGGGGCATAAGAAGAGGAGGCCAGTAAAGCGCTGGGCACAATGCCTGGGGAAGACGAAGCAACCTGTAAACAGTAGGTGTAACTATTGCTTTATCAGCAGGACCCCATTCATGCTGGCCTGCCCCTTTCCAGGGATGGTTGTCAACAGTCCTCATGACCCCCAAGCTCCCGTGGATGCAAAGGGACCAGTCACCCTTCCCAACTGCTGGCTCCCCAGACCCTGAGACAGGGATTTGCAAGCCTGCAAGTCGTTTATTTTGGAAATGAAGCTCACACCACGAGAAGAGTAGGGAAGTGAGACAGGGCAGGAGGCCGCCAATAAAAGGCGTGTTATAAAGCCCAGCTGTTACTGTGGCGAGTGGGGCGTAAACTTGCGAGGGAGCTCTGGGTTGCAGCTGGGAACACGCCAGCTCAAGAAGCTGGGAGCTGGGGTGTTTACAGATCAACTCGCATCACCACTGGGGTTGCTCCAGAGGACATGAATCCCCCGGTTTGGCCTACAGGTGACAAAGCAGGCTTCACACACTGGTAGCTAGAGGCTGGATTAAGGTGCACCCAGGTGGTAAGGGTGAGGGGATATGGTGGGGCACTGCTATGGGCTGAATTGTGTCCCCCTAAAAATTCGTACGTTCAAGTGCTAACCCCCAGTACCTCAGAATGTGAGTACATTTGGAGATAGACCCTTTACATAGGGAGCTAAGGCAAAATGAGGTCATATGGGTCACAGCCACTCCAATATGACTGGTGTCCTTATAAGAAGCTATCAGGACATAGATACACACAAGGGGGAAGCCCATGAGAAGACACAGGGAGGAGAAGATGGCTGTCTCCAAACCAAGGAGAGAGGCTCTGAAAAATCAAACCTGCCCACACCTTGATCTTGGACTTCCGGTCTCCAGAATCTTGAGAGTAAATTTCTGTTGTTTGGCGCTAGTCCTCTGGTTAACATCACACGTGACTTTGAGCCGTATGCAATTGAATGCTTTGGCCCCTACTTTTAAATATTATGGCAGGGGGTTAACAGCTTAGAAAGCATTTAAACGGTACTGTGTAAGTGTTAGCTATTATTATTAATCCCATTTTAAAGATGACAAACCTGGTGCCAAAGCTGGCAGCTGGCAGAAGGCCAAGGGCAGGAGAGGGCATTTTGGTGCCCCCTGACATGTGAGGACAGAGTGGCTTCACATACCTCCATCCTCCCCAAGGGGCAAGGGGCAAGGGTCCCAAGGGGCAGCAACTTCATTACATGCCCCAGTCTCTCCACATCATCTGAGTCAAGTGAAGGGATCATAAACCAGGGTTTTATTAGCTGCCCTATTGGTGGGTGAGCTGGGCTGGGCTGGGTCTCCTCCCTGAGCCCCTGAATAATCCAGGAGGGCATACCTAGGGCAGACAGGAATGGAGGTTGGGTTTGGGGTTGCATAGCAGCCCAGAGAGTAGGGGAGTGGGCCAGGGTCTTAACAGCATGTGATTAAAGACCCTAGTAATTGTGTCTGACAGGGGACTCATCCCCAGGGCTGGAGAGGAGGGGGATACCAAAGCTCAGATGTAGCCTGGGGTTGGAGGCTGATGGGAGTAGGGGAGAACCCCACTCGGAGCTCCTGAGCAGTGAGTCCTGTGCCATACATCACCCGACACGCCTTTCCGTGGGACCGGCCTGGCTGACAGCAGCCATTTATCTGAATGTCATTGGCAGTAAACTGGCGAGGGGGAGGGCAGCGAGGAAGGAGGCAGCCACGGGGCGGGGTCTCCTTGGGAATTTCCCAGAGGCCAGTTCGCAGCCCCAGCCTCGGAGGGGAGCTGTTATAAGCAGGGAGGTGCTATCCGTGGTGCTGAATCCCACCTGCCCCTTTCTCTTTCTCCCTGGGGACAAAGAGGGCAGAGGTGGGGGAGTCCTGTGAACTCAGTGCTACCCTGTAATCAGATGGGAGTTGGGGGCAGCCCCAGTGGTGAGACACTTACAGGGGAGGAAGGTGACAGTCATATACTTCCATGGTTATGGACATGAAATTTGGAGCCACACTCCTAGTGTGTTCGTTCATTTAAAGGATATTTATTTATCAAGAACAGTTTCCCCAGGACATAGCCCCTGAAGATGTCAATCAGTCATACAACCTAAAAAATGTCGGCACTAACTGTGTGACCTTGGGCAAGTTACTTAACCTCTCTGTGCCTCAATGACCTCATCTGTAAAATGAGGGTAATAATCATAGCCACTTCAGAGGGTTGTGAGAGGATTGTGATTATGTAATTAAAGTGCTTAGAACAGAGACTGGCTCATGGAAAGTGCTCAATAAGCCTTAGCTCGAGTTACTGTCATTATTTATACTATGAAGTGTACAGGGAGCTCTCAGAGGCAATAACAGGGGGAGCCAGACTTTGTTCAGAGAATCAGGGAAGACCTGAAGGATGATGAAAGCTTGCATGGGGGAGGTTGGAAGGCATTCCAGGCAAAGGGGACAGCATGGGCAAAGGCCCTTAGGCAGGAAAGGTGCAGGACACCATCCAAGAGCTAAAAAAATGCCAGAGGGGCTGGACCACTGAGAGTGATGGAAGAGCCTCAGTTTCTTAATCTGTTAAATGGGTATAATAGTAGAACCTACCTCCTGCAAAGCTGTGAGGGTTAAATGAGATGGTGTGTTTAAAGTTCCTAGCACAGAGCCTGAGCACTCATGGTGATTGGTTAGCTTCCTGGTTCCAAGCCCAGGGAAGCCACATTCAGTTTGCCACACCCCACATCAAAGCTGGAAAGGACTTCAGAGGCCATTCATTGTACAGATAGGAGCACAGAGGACTTTAGAGAGATCCACTGGAAAGGGAGGCTGCTGGGGCTACTTGTTCCAGCCTCCTTAGATGGGAGAGAGTGTGGGGCAGTGAAAACAGTAGAGGCTTGGGGGGCTGAGGGTGGGGTGAAGTCCTGGCCCCAGTGCTAACCTGTTGTGGGACTTGGTGGGATGGATGCCTTGAGGCACTCAATTTCTTCATCTGTAAGATGGGGATAATAACACCCAGAAGGCATTTATGGTTATAAGAGTGGGTCAGACACTTGGAAACCCACAGGGACCAGGCAGACGATGTAAAGGAGACTTCCCAAACTCTTCTTACTTCTCAAGAGAACCCTAAATCCCGATTTTATGTAGGATATCCCTATTTGTAAGTGTTAGAAACTAATTTAAGCTTTTTTAAAACACAAGGTGGGTCAAAGCTACCATGTTTGTACCTTGAATTTGATCTGTGGACTGCCAGGGTGTAGCCTCTGGCAGAAGGTGATGTACTTAGCAGGTGCTCAATAAGTGTGGTCCCTTTCTCTTGGGGAGCCTCTCCTTCATCCACCTCTATGCCGCCACCTGCCTGCTAGGAGTTCAGACCTTCCTCTAGAACCCTCGAGTTCAGGAAGGGGCTGAGTCCTACCCAGATCTAAGCCTCTGGCCATTCTCACCCCTCCTCTGTCCCCATCCTGGGAGATCCTGTCTTACCAGGAAGGCGCTGCCTGCCTGGGGACCCAGGATCACAGAGCACACAGGTGGCTGGTGTGGGAGGTACGTGTCACAGCCTCGTCATCAGCATGGCGGCCCCCTCCTCCTGTCTGTGGCATCAAGAAACCCTGAGAACCAGTTGACACAACTCCCCAGGGAGTGTACCTGCCTCGGGGAGTGGTGGCTGTGACTCAGAGGTGCAACTGGGCTCGGATGCTGGTGGATGCACCAGTAAAACAGGCAGAAAAGGAGTGATAGAAGGTCAGAGCTACATGGGGCCTTTTAGGGCAGCCCAACAGTGTTCCGTGGAGAAACAGAGGCCTGGAGAGAGGAAGGTCACATGTCTACTGATTCGTAATTGAGTGCTTTTTCCGTGACATCTTCCTGCCAGACCAAGATCTAGAGCAGAGATGTCAGAGTCTGGGGAGGAACCACATTTCTTGGTCTTCATATCCCCTAAGTCATGGGAAGAAGAGGCCTACGGACTTTGTTTCCATCCTGGTTCTGCCATTTACTGTGTGTCCTTGGGCAACTCACATAGCCTCTCTGGTCCTCAGTTTCATCATCTGTAAAGTGAGAATAAACGCTTTGCCAAGGTTAAAATGAGAGCTTGTGTAAAATGCCTGGTTCATAATGGATGCTTAAAAGTCTTTTTCTAAAGGCACTTATATCTGGCCTCATTTCAAAAAAGGCTTAGAAGTGGCTTACAAATACACACTGCAATGCCAATGCAGGAAAGACCTAGATGAGAGGACGGGATGACAAGATGGTGGGGTGAAGTCTTGTATGGTTGTGAGCAGGGGGCCACACATCTGGATCAGAGTTTCCTGGCAGCCACAGCAAAGGGAGAAATACAACCATTATGTGACTCTTGGTATCCATAAGCTGAGAAACTACTGCTTGCTTAGGGGAAAAAATTAACTTTTCTTGGTAATGGGATATGAGTCATTTCTCATGTGAGTCTTCAAAAACAGGGCCTGTGGCAAGAGTAATTCTCTTTCCTTTCCACTCCCTCGCTTCCTTCTCTAGCTATTCCTTGGGGTCACCCAAACCCTACAACCATAGCTGATGGCATAATGGTTAAGAGGCCCAGCCCTGAAGACAAAACCAGTCTCCACCTCTGCGCGGCCTTGGGCTCGAGACCGCCCCTCTCTGAGCCTCAGTTTCCTCATCTGTAAAATGGATGGTTATAGAAATAACTACCTCTAGGTTCTCAAAAATTAGAGGTGGTGAAACAATGCGTAAAACACTGACCAGCTTAAACTGGTTTTGCTTCCTTAAAAAAATGGGTTGTTGATTAATCTAACCTGGAGTTATTTTTACAGACAGCATTGCACATGTGCAAAATGGGAACACATGTCTCCGGGATGACCCAGGAACCAGGAATCTTCAGCTGATGGAACTTAAAGAATAGAAATGTTGCCAGCGGAGCCCTTTACGAAACGAGAAGTCCTTCAATCAGGAGACTCTGGCTTCCAGCAGTAGCTTATTTGGACTGATTCGAGACTAGCCAATCAGCTTCCAAGTCTGAAGTTCCCTTAACCCGTTAAATTTCACCCAGAAGCCTGGATTGAGGAGAGAGATTTGAGTCCTGCTTCCTGTTTCCTTGCAGGTCGACCTCGCAGTGAAGCTCTTTCCTCAAAAGCTGGTGCCATAGTATCAGCTCCTACATGCATCAGGCAGCCAGCACTTGCTGGGTAACAGAGGTATCTTCTATAAAGACCTTCAAGTGACATCTTGCATACAGTAAGTGTTCCATAAATGGTGGCTGCTCTTATAGCAGGAACTCAATAAATGGTCACTGAATGAGTATCATACGGCAGCAAAAGCATTTTCTCTTCCAAACCGTCTCTTCAGTGCTTCTCAGCAGCAGGCGTTCTCCCCAAACCAAATTGAAACTGCATGTGTGTTTTAATCAATTCCATGGTTTGTGGGAGCCAAAGAGCCCAGGTTAATGGAACACAGCCAAATCCCCCGTGAATTTCTAACCCTCCTTGAAAGGCCTCTGCTTTTTCCTGCTCAGCCACTGGGAAGCTGTTGCCTCCACTCGGGGAGGAGAAATTGAATAATTGATGCAATTTGAATAACACTAGGATTTATAATGATATTGAAATGTAAAGATAAAAGGGGGCGTGAACGGGAGGGGGGCTCATAGCGGAAGAGGCAAGTTGTTAATAGGCACTTAGGGGCTCTGTGGGGTGGGGGGAGCTCCCCTGGAAACATGTGCTGAAAAGTCATTTGAGAGAGGAGGCGCTGGGAGGGGGGTGGGCTGGGAAATCTCCACCCGGAGAGGGAGAAAAGCCATATTCATAAATAAGATTCGGAAATTTCTCCCGACTCAGCACCACTAACAGGGAGTGGATAATTATTTAAATGCCAAATCATTCTGCTCATTAGAATCCCAAATCATATCTGAAGAAACTGATTGCCCAGGGCAGGAATGAAAGGGGGCAGAGGAGGAAATGGGGTGGCTAGGAAAGCAGGAAATGGGAGGGTCTCCCCGACTTCTGGTCCAGGCCAAGGGGAAGATGGAGTGGAAAGGACGGCAGGATGGTAGGGAGGGTAGGAACATGGGGTGGAAGGAAGTCAGATAGTCGTGGGTTCAAGGCCAGGATCTGATACTTCCTTATTGTGGATCTCCTTTGTTACCTTACCTCTCTGAGCCTCAGTTTGCCCAGCTGGAAAATGGGGTTGATGCTAAGATCTACTTTGCAAGCAGCGAATGTTAGCTGCTGTGATTAGGGAGGCGGGACGGAGAGGGGCTCAGGACGGGGCACGGGCTAGGGCTGGGGGAGGAACCTCGCATAAGCCCCAAGCCAGGCTCCTTTCCCTCCCAAACCTACCCTGTCTCTGACCCCAGTCACAGACAGGAGCTGACTTGAGAGGTGGAGACTGAGTCTCAGAGAGGGTAAGGGATAAGGGACTTGGCCAAGATGACACAGAGCCAGGGACCCCAAGTACACACACATCCTATCATCCCCACGAGTCCACAACTCCCAGCCTCATCTGGCCGCCCTCCCAGGTGCCGGGAGGTCTCCAAGATGGGAGTCGGCTCAGCCCCCGGGAGCGTTATCATGTCTGTGGACCGGAGTCACAAGGGCAAGTCGGTAACAATCCAATTATGCCGAGAGATTCCGGGCCGGCTGGTGCCCCCTCCCATGGTGGATGACCGTGCCACCCCTCAGAGACGAGCAAGCAAGCGGGGGCCCTGGAGCAGGGGGCCACAAGGAGCACTGGCTGGGCTCAGCAGGGACAGGAAAACCCCAAAATAGGGAAGCAGCGTGCACTCACGTGCTCTCAATATAACACTACGAGTAGTAGTAAGGCAGCCGCACACCTGTGGTGCAATAGCATGTCGGCTTTTATTCCGTGCCAGACCCTGTGCTCAGCATTTTATATCGTTTAACTCTCATTAGAACCCTGTGAGCAGAGGCGATGGGGAAGCTGAAGCCTGGAGAGGTGAGGCGACTTGTTCGTGCAGCTCAAAAGCTGTGAGGCTAAGGTTTGAACCTGTCGGCCTGAAACCCAAGCCTCCTCGTAGCTCTGGGCTGCCCCCCAGACTCAGTCCACAGCCAGCGCCTGGCTTTCTCCTCACCATGGCTCTGGGAGATCCCTTAGGTGCTGTTTGCAGGTGAGACCCTCCATAGCCCCACAGAGAGATCGAGAAGGAGTTGGGATTCAGACATGGGTTGTTCCAATCTCAATCTCACACAGCCCTCTGTCTGCCCCCTCTGGAGCCTCAGACCCTCCCATGTTCCGGCCCACCTTGCTGACCTCTCTCCACTCTCCCCCACCCCCATGGCCTCCTGGTCAATGCAGAGAGCAGCCCAGCTGCCACTCCCCCCATCCCTTCAAATAAGACTAGTAGCAGCCACTTGTCTGTCCCCAGAAGGCCCCCCACCCGCTTGCTTAAGGTCACCCTGGCGTTCGCATTCAGTAGAGGTTGGGGGCCAGGCCTTCCAAGGTTTCCCAAGTAGTAACTGAAACATTAGCTCAATTAATATTTCAGTGGCCCAGTCCTGGCTGGTGATTGCTGCAGCTGGGAAGCTGGGTCCTTTCTCTTCCCAAGAGGCCAAGCGGAGACAGCTGGGAAGCCTTGGGGCCAGGGGCAGTCAGAGGATCTGGGTTGGAGCCTGCCTGCATGGCTGTGTGGCCTTGATCAAAACCCTTCCCCTCTCTGGGCCGTGTCTGTCAAATGGTGACATCACTCTTTCCTGCTTATAGCGTTATTGGGATTAGCCTGGGGCCTGGCATATGGTCGGTACTCAGTAAACGATAGTATTCGCAATACCTGCGTTTTCCAAGGTGAGCTGCCCATTCTACCTGCTCCAGAATTCCATAGGGTGCTGTGACAACTACAGTCTCCTGGGCCCGGCCTGGACCGGCAGAGCCTGGATGCTGGGGCCCTGGAGTCTGCACTTGTGCCAAGGGCTCCCAGTGACTCCCCAGCACCCCTGCTTCCTAGTGAGGGAGTAGGAGCCTAGGCTCTGAGACAAGCAGTTGCACGTCGGTTTCCTTGTATGTAAATGGGAACAGAGACATTGACCTCTCAGGGCTTCTGGGAGGAAAGAATGAGATTAGGGGCTGGCACATAATAGGTACTCAATAAATGATTTCCCCCCTCCCACCACCCACTCCCCTTCAGTGGAAGACCAAGCATCAGCCCCCTAAAGAGGGGACGAGGGGGGTGTCCTGCCCCTCAGGAGCCTTGTCAGCAGGGCCCGCTCCAAATCGATCTTTTCCCCCCCGTTTTCACTCACAGCGTCAGCATCTCTTGGGGCGGGAGAAAATGCCAGCATCAGCACACTGCATGCCCCAGCCAGACACGGCTGCTCTTTATTAATTAACCACCAGATGTTAGTTTTGCATCTTTTATCAGAGGGAGGTTTATCACCAGGACCCTGTATGTCAGGCCATTAGGGAGAGGCAGGAAAACATCCCTTGGGGGGCCCTGGAGCTGGCAGGGAGCGGGGAGGGGGACAAGAAGCATGGTCGCCAGCCCAGAGCACCCCCCCGCCCTGGCCACCCCCCGCCCAGTGCCTCCATGGTCACGTCCGCAGTGGCCATTTGGCCCATTTGAAGTGGCTACTTGTACATCAGCTCACAGGGCCACCGTGATGAGCAAACCAGGCCCAGTCCCTGTTCTCCAAAGCTCACAGTCAGTTGGTGAGATAGCCACATTCCAGTAAACTCAAATAGATAAAACTATGACAAATTGTAAGCGGTGTCATGAAGGAAACTGACAAGGTTTTCAGAGCAGGCGAATAGCTGGCAGGGGACCTAATTTAACGGAGCAGTTTCCCTGGGGAGGTGACATTTAAGTGGCCTCATGGAAAAGGAGCCGGAGCAGAAGATTCCAGGCAAAGGGCACAGCAAGGGCAAAGGCCCTGGGGCAGGAACCAACTCAGCGTGTTTAAGGATCTGAAAAAAGATCCGAGAGGCTGGAGTGTGATGAAGGAGGAGGCCACGAGGATGCTGAGGTCAGCTGGGCCGGGACCAGGGTTCCTCGTGGGGCATACGGAGGAGCATGGATTTCTCATGTTGAGGGCACCAAGGAGCCACAGCAGGCTGTTGAACAGGGGAGCGATGTGATGATGGGATTTTGACATGAGAAAGAGCCCTCTCTCTGCCCTGGAGGGTGAGGGACGGGTTAGAGGGGAGGGAGGGAAGCCCGCCAGGTGGTCAGTCTGGGAGAGATGGTGAGCCCTTAGCATTGACTGGACACTAACAGGGTGTCGGGCAGTGTTCACATGCAAGAAATATTATGAAGCAGAAGCGGGGGGCGAGGGTGAAAGAAGGGTCTAAGGTAACTCCGGGTGCCTTGCTCCAGACACACCCGAGTCCTCTCATGTCCCCAGCACCCACGAGACTGGAATTAGGATCATCTTCATTTCACAGATGAAGAAATGGGGGCCCAGTGAAGTGTAGCAGCTTGCTCAAGGTCACACAGCGAGGAGCAGCAGATCCCACACTTGAACTTGGTCTGCCTGCTGCGCTGTCTTTCCTGCAAACAGCTGCCCAAGCTCACACAGGCTGCAGGTAACTGCTGTCTTCCTCCTGCTGTTTCATGAATGCTGTGCTACCCTCCGCCAGTTACCCAGCGAAGTCCACTGGGCGGAGCAGAGGGGGCCCGGCTGACCCGAGCAGGTAAGGGGCAGTGGGTCCCAGATCCAGCCCTTAACTTGTCCAAGGCACAGCAAATCCAGACACGAGTCTATGTTACCTCCTTTCAAATTGATGTGACACCGTTACCCAGGGTGATTATTTTCTGCCTGATCCACTCACCATCCGATAAACAGGTGATTACTTCTCCCAGTTCAGTTTCTGATTTGCATACAATAAATATCACCCCCTGGAAGTGTGTGTGTGTGTGTGTGTGTGTGTGTGTGTGTGTGTGTGTGTGTTGGGGGTGGAATACAGGTCTCATGTCTTATTTATGAGAAATAAACAGGAGCACGAGCTTGCATAATCGACACATTTAATCTAGCTCTTTTCGCCCTTTTGACTCTAATCAGGCCAGGTCTGTGCATGGCTCTGTGTGTGTGTGTGTGCGCGCGCCCACACACTCACAGGCTGCAGGGGGACACCCCTGCCAAGATCTTCATCCCAGCCTGTTTGGGGCTGATGGTTGGGGCACAGGCTGCCTAAGAGGCCTCCTGAACCCCAGCACACTTAGTTTGAGGATCCAGGCTCAAGGTATGGGAGGGGAGCAATTGCATCCCCCCAACAACTTCGCAGAGGTTAATCATTTTAAAATTGTCAAAATATCTTTGAACTGTCAAAAGTACCAGCCATATAATTGGGCGGCATTAGCCACAGTTCTATTGGCAGTGACACCCAACATCACATATATATTTTTTTTTTTTTAATTAATTTATTTATTTTTGGCTGCATTTGGTCTTCGTTGCCGTGCACGGACCTTCTCTAGTTGTGGCGAGTGGGGGTTTCTCTTCGTTGCGGTGCACGGACTTCTCATTGCAGTGCCTTCTCTTGTGGCGGAGCATGGGCTCTGGGTGTGCAGGCTTCAGTAGTTGTGGCACATGGGCTCAGTAGTTGTGGCTCACGGGGTCTAGAGCACAGGCTCAGTAGTTGTGGCGCACGGGCTTACTTGTTCTGTGGCATGTGGGATCTTCCTGGACCAGGGCTCGAACCTGTGTCCCCTGCATCGGCAGGCAGATTTTTAACCACTGGGCCACGAGGGAAGTCCCTCAACATCACATATTTTTCATCAAGATAGAAAAGCCAAACAGAAATTTTTTTTAAAAAGCTAAGCATTGCATGGAGAATCAAGGTCACGTGCTCGTAAATGCCAGAGCCAAGGCTTGAACCTGGGACTCTGACTGCAAAGCCCAAGTTAGTAGCACCCCGTGATGCTGCCTTCCTGACATGATGAGTAAGAGATCTGGGAGAAACCAGTAGTGTGATCACCTACTGCCATCCAGCTCCTGTTCCACTGATAGAGAAACTAAGACCATAAAAGTAAAGGGACTTGCCCGTGGTCATATCCAAACCGTGTCAGAGCTGGAATTCAAATCCAGGTCTTAATTGTGTGCGTGTATGTTTAAAAAATAACTGTTTTGGTATGTTGACCTAGGCAGAGCACAGAAGGGATAGCTGTGTTTGCTCACCAATGACTGGGTCCTAACTTGGAGTGGTTTGAAAGACTAGAAATATGTCTGGGGTGGCAGTTCTGGCTGCCAAATGGGCTCCTTGGTTCTTCTCCAAGTTGCATGTGCTGGGACTGAAATGTCCAACATGGCTCGCTCACTCGCATATCTGATGCCTGGGCTCAATGGCCGGGACAGCTGGAGCTTCTTCAAATCTCCCTCCTTTCTACACAGCCTCTCCACTCAGCTAGCTTGGGCTTCCTCACAGCATGGCAGTCTCAGAGTAGTCAGGCTTCTTACATGGCGGCTGACTTCCACCAGAGAAAGAAATGTGAAATCTTGGGTGTGTTTTCTATTTTGGTATGCTTGTTTATTTTTATGAATGTATCATTTCTATGCAAACACATATGATGAATGTGTGCTGTAAAAATTCAAACACTATGGAAAAGTGCAAAGATTAGAGGGGAAAAAAAACACTCAAGATTCCACTACCCAGAAATTAACATTTGGTGAACTTTAATCAAGGAAACTTTCTTTTAATTTTTATTTATTTATGTGGCTGTGCCGGGTCTTAGTTGCAGCAGGCGGGGTCTTTAGTTGCTGCATGTGGGATCTTTTAGTTGAGGCATGCGGGATCTAGTTCCCTGACCAGGGATCGAACCAGGGCCCCTTGCATTAGGAATGCAGAATCTTAACCACTGGACCACTAGGGAAATCCCAAATCAAGGAAACTTTTTACAACAAAAAATAAAAAGAGCAGAATGGGGAATTCCCTGGCTGTCCAGTGGTTAGGACTCGGCACTTTCGCTGTGGTGGCCCAGGGTTTGATCCCTGGTTGGGGAATTAAGATCCTGCAAGCCGTGTGGCGAGGCCAAAAAAAAAAAATCGACGAACGGATGGATGGATAGATGAGGGAGAGATGGGGGGATGGATGGATGGATGTTGGATAGATGAGGGAGAGATGGGTGGATGGATGGATGGATGGGTGGGTGGGTGGTGGGTGGTTGATGAGTAAATGGAGAAAACAAAAGATAGAGGAAAGTTCTGACTGTTGAGGATTCTCAGAGCTGGGAAGAGAGACAATTAAGTTTCTCAGTGTTGGAAAAGTGGTGATGAGAGGCCCGTCACCCCAGACCAATTACTACTATTACTATTACTGCCACTTCTATTACTATCACTATTACTAGTAATATTACGCTATTGTCACTATTACCACTGTTCCTATTGCCACCACCACCATTACTACTATTCCTAGTACTATTACTTCCACTATCACTACTCATTATAACTACCACCACTATTGCTGTTATTACCACCAGTATTGCTACTATTACCACTATTACCGATATTACTATTACTGTTGCTGCCATGGTCACTACTATTGCTACTTCTTCTCCTTCTCCCTTTTTGCCCTTCTGCTGTAATTTTTATTGTTATTTTTAAGTTATTACGAAGGTAACACATGTTCATGATAGAAAAATCAAGAAAGAGGTAATTTCAAAGACAAAACTCACCCTCAAATACCACCATCCAGAGGTGTCAGCCCCTGGCAGGTCCCATTCCTCAGTGGGGTCTGCAAGGCCCTCCATGGCCAGCTGCTGCCCACCTTCCCATCTCATCTCCTCTCTGACCATGCGCTCCGGTCAGACCAAACCTCTGATGCCCCCAGACCCACCTGCCTTCCCTCCCCTTGTCTCTGGGCCTTTGCATGGGGCTGTTCCTTCTGCTTGGCATGGCCTTCCTCCTGTACTCCATCGGGCTCACCCCCATGCTCCCTGGACTCTGAGCAGAGACACAGATCCTCCAGGGAGTCTCTCTGAGCACCCCACCCCCTAGACTGGGTCAGGGGTCCCCTCTGGGCCCCAACCATCCCCGAGTGTCCCCTGCAGAAGTACACCTCACCCTTCTTTGTTTATCTGTCTTTCTTCTCCACTGTAGAAAGCAGAGACCATGTTGCATCACCTCTGTGTGCCCAGCATGGACCTGCCACATAGTAGGGGCCTCCATACGTGTTTGTTGAATGAATAAGTGAACGCGTCAGTCTGGAAAGGTTTCCTAGAAGAAGTGGCCTATAACCCATGCTCTCCTGGCGGTACTGGGGAAGAAAGCAGTCAGGGTGTAGGGCCAGGAAGCTTTTTCTACACCAAATGACAGCTGTCTGCATTGACTTTTGATCTGGGCTGTCACCTGGGCCCAGGGGCGCCATGTTTGCAAACGCACCAGGCTCCCACTGGGGTGTTTGAGGAGGGCAGTGTGCTCCCGCCCTCCCGCACCACTGAAGAGGCAGCGTCAGACACGAGAAGCAGCGTTCCTCTGTGCACTATTGATTTGTCATAACTGCCTGCCGACAGACAAGGTGAACAGTTCACTTTTATGAATCCTTATTAACAGTGTGGCAAGAGGTATTTCACTTTAAGTGCCCCCTTTTTGCTGAAAAAGAAAAAGAACAGAAAATGTAAATTATCTCATCACAGAGAGACGCTGAGAGCTCCGAGCTGGGGCCTTCAGAGGAGACAGAACAGGGACTGGCTGGGACACGAGGAGGGGAGGCCCCTTCACGTCCCCTAAGTGGTCAAGGCTGGCTCCGTGGAGGTTCCCAAAGCCGAGGTCAGTGGGGAAGGCAAACTTGGCAGGGGGAGCGTGGCCATGCAGCCGAGGGCTGTGGAGCAAGTGGTTACAGCATGGAAGCCAAGTCTGTGCTTAATGGGCAAAGAGAAAAGTACAGGAATGCTCATGGCAACCTTAAAAAAAAGCATAAAACTGGAAACAGTCTAAATGTCCTTCAACAAGGGACTAGATACACGTATATTATAATACAGCCATTTGAGTGGAATACTAGGCAGCTAAGAAAAAGAATGAGATCATCCCGTGTGGACCAATAGAGAAGAAAGTATATGAGATATTACTGAGTGGAAAAAGCAAGTTACAGGACAGTTTATAGTGTGCCCTCATTTACATAAAAGGAGGCATATATGTGCTTCATGTGCATGAAAATTATGTAGAAAGAGTCGCACAAATATCTACTCACAGCAATTCTCTCTGGGAAGTGAGACCAAAGAACCGGGGATGGGGTCAGTTTTTGATTTTCATTTCATTCACTTTCGTGCCAGTTTAATTTACTTTTTACTATGTGCAGTAGGACTTGTATTTTTTTAAAGTTTTAACTCTTTTAAAATGTTCAGCTCCAGGGGGGTAATTGAATTGTCTCCTTTATAACCTTCTCCATGGTTTGAGGTTTTTTTTTACAATAACCAACTAAGATGTCTGTAAGTATAAAAATGTAATACAAAATTTTTGAACAAGAAAACACTGGTTTTGGAGTCAAGCCGATCTGGTTCTTGCTCAATCTTCCTTCTACCAGCTGAGTGACATTAGGGAAATTACTTAATCTCTTTGGGCATCAATTTCCTCCAGCAATAGTGGATATTAATAGTATATACAGATAATCTGCAAAAAACCCCACAACTGAATCCCTATGCTGTGTACCTGAAACTAACACAATATTGTAAATCAACTATACTTCAATTAAAAAATAGTATATACAGGGGCTTCCCTGGTGGCGCAGTGGTTGAGAGTCCGCCTGCCGATGCAGGGGATGCAGGTTCGTGCCCCGGTCCGGGAAGATCCCACATGCTGTGGAGCGGCTGCGCCCGTGAGCCATGGCCACTGAGCCTGTGCGTCCGGAGCCTGTGCTCCACAATGGGAGAGGCCACAACAGTGAGAGGCCCGCATACCGCAAAAAAAAAAAATAGTATATACAGAGCAAGCATACAGTAAATAGTAGCTTTAGCCTTATAATTATCATTATCCCATCGAGAGAAATGGCAAACCCTTGCATGCCCTCCCAGTTGGTGAATTCATACCCATCCCTGTGATAGACCCTAGGAAGCTATTTTAAATGATCCTCAAACAGTTTTTAGGTATGTAATTCATTTACAAATGGAATCTTGGGTGGAAACCCAATACGTGTAAAACAGCAACAAGAACGTTTTAGTAGCATTCAAAGCGTGACATTTGTACTCAGGGATGTTTGCAGCCTCCTGGCCATCCTGCATCCTTTTTCCTTTTGGTGATAACATCCTGACCTTCCTTTGGGGGGGATTGTCCTTCCCCCTCTCTCAGCTCCCCACCCCCACCGGAGTTGGCATTTACTCAATGCCAAAGACATCCCCTGGCCACAGGGAAAGGTTCAAGGACCAGACTGTGACCAATGTGAGCCAGTCAGGCTTATGATTTCCATGCAAACTATAGAGGGAAAGAAGGTCCTTTTTCTCCTAGATTTGAGCCTGAGATGGGGGTTGGGTAAGCCTAGAGCTGTCAGAGTTCACCCCTGGAGTCTAAGAATGAAGCCAATACCCTGAAAGGCAGAGCTGAGAGATGGCGAATACTTGAACCCTGGTGACATCACGAGAGCCCCTGAATCACGCTGTGCCTGAAAGTAGCGCCACCTCTGGAGATTTTTGTTGCAAGAACCATTTATGCTCTAGCCAGTTGGGTTTTCTATCACTTGTGACCAAAGATAGGCTAAATAAGTTAATATATGTATTCATAAAGCCAGTTAGGAAAAACAAGGAAGTTGCTTTGACAGATGTAAACATTTGAAATCAGGAGTTAGGGATGACAGGTGCTGTCTTGTATCAGCCCCACATCTAATTTATTTCCATATTTGTTTCTGTTTTTTTCTTTTGGCCACACTATACGGCATGCAGGATCTTAGTTCCCCAATGAGGGATTGAACCTATACCCCCTGCAGTGGAAGCGTGGAGTCTTAACCACTGGGCTGCCAGGGAAGAACGCTGTATTTGGTTTTGATCGCCCAGTGTCAAGAAAATTTGGAATCACAGGTAAGTAGAGCAGCAGTTTAGTGTAGGACTTTGGTCCCCAGGCTCTGGAATAAGACAGTCTGGGTTCAAATCCCTACCCTGATCCTCAGCAGCTGTGTGACCTGGGGCAAGTCACTTGACCTCTCTGAGTCTCCATTTCCTAACACCTACGTCACTGGAGGGTTGGAAGCAGTAGATGAGTTGCTCCGCGTGAAAGCATTTAAATAGTGCCTGACACCTGGCCTGGGTGAGCTCTTGTTATTATTATTTTTTAACACCTTTATTGGAGTATAATTGCTTTACAATGGTGTGTTTCTGCTTTATAACCAAGTGAATCAGTTATACATATACATATGTTCCCATATCTCTTCCCTCTTGCATCTCCCTCCCTCCCACCCTCCCTATCCCACCCCTCTAGGTGGTTACAAACCACCGAGCTGATCTCCCTGTGCTATGCGGCTGCTTCCCACTAGCTATCTATTTTACGTTTGGTAGTGTATGTATGTCCATGCCACTCTCTCACTTTGTCACAGCTTACCCTTCCCCCTCCCCATATCCTCAAGTCCATTCTCTAGTAGGTCTGTGTCTTTATTCCCGTCTTACCCATACGTTCTTCATGACCTTTTTTTTTATTTCTTAGATTCCATATATATGTGTTAGCATACAGTAGTTGTTTTTCTCTTTCTGACTTACTTCACTCCGTATGACAGACTCTAGGTCCATCCACCTCACTACAAATAACTCAATTTCGTTTCTTTTTATGGCTGAGTAATATTCCATTGTATATATGTGCCACATCTTCTTTATCCATTCATCCGATGATGGACACTTAGAATGTTTCCATCTCCTGGCTATTTCATGTACCAAAATGTTCATTGCAGCTATATCTACAATAGCCAGGAGCTCTTATTATTCTGCTATGTTCCTGCTTGTCGGAGCACCTGTGTGCTGCCTCGAGCTGAGAGCTCTGAACGAAACCTCGCCTGCTACGTCAGTTTCATTGACAAACATCCCGAGATGGCAAGGTAAGCTTTTACAAAACTTATTGGCAACTGCTTATCTGCGGCTTAGGGTTTTCTGGAGCGTGACCTCGGTGCTGTGCTCCAGGGGAAAGAGATTCCTAGAGGAGTTTCAGGGACGTGAGCTTGAGCTCAGAGGGGACTATTCCAGTGCCTGACGTTGTCTAGGGATGGACCAGGCTGCCCTCCAGGCGATGAGCTCCCTGCGTTGGGAAAGAGTTCACAGTGAGGCTGGGCTGCCGTGCGGTAAACGTGTCGTAGTAAGGATGCCAGCGCCGGACAGAAGGAAGGCTTCATTCATTCATTCATTCATCAAATATTCACTGTGACCCAAGCAGTCGGCTGAACATCCCCCCCTCACTCTCAGATTAGATCATTTCATAAAGAATTTCTTGCTAAGATAGGAGGACTCCCTCTGCCAGCCTTCTAGGGGCCGTTTTTATTTTTAAAGAGGACCCCGTGTCAATGGTAAGAAAAGGGTCCCTAATGGTGGACTCCCGGGTGCTTGGGCAGCTCACCCGGGCATAGAGATGGGAGGAGGCCCACTCATCTCGCCTTGCATCTTGCATGACCAAAGTGGACGGAATAAGGGAGATGGACATGCTCCACACCCCCCAGGTGGGGTTTCGGATCACAGTAGTGGGATTAACGTGACCGGATGAACATGTGACACATGTGCTATTTCATTTCATCTCAGCTGCCCTGGGCAGCTGTGAGGGTCCCCCAGGCAGGCAGTTTGGCCTCAGGCAGCCCTCCCCTTTCTGCCCACCCCCACCCACCAGAAGTCCTCAACCTCCTCCAGTGCTGGATGAACAAACAGGCAGGCTGGGGATGACAGGTCTATCAAACTCCCATTTTCAGATGAGGCTCTAGAGGAAAAGGTCTGGCCTGAGGCCTGCCTCCACAACTCCCATAATCCTCCCAAAACCTCCGAGGGTGGTTTTATGCCCATTTCACAGGTGTAGAAATAGAGGCCCAGAGAAGCAAGTCACTTGCCCAAAGTCTCATGTGAGCTGAGCCGAAGCTCAGCCCAGTTCCATCTCATTTCTCATCCTGGGGTTTGCCCTTCCTTGTGGCCTCCCTGAGTAAGACCGTGCAGGAGAAAGAGTGGGTTGCACAGGCCCATTTCTCGCTCAGGGGGCAGTGTGTGTATTTGGGGGGAGTGGGCTGCAGGCCTGTGGTGGGAAACCATTGACCCTCCTCCTTCTCTGCAGCCTGGGGAATATCTGACCCCCAACAGGGGCTGCAGGTGTAGCAAATACATCTTTATGTTTCTTCCTCTAAATGTAAACGGCAGACGAGCGGGATGTTATGGGATTTGGTAAAATAAAAAAACAACAGAAGAGTAATTTGCATTAGGTGTGTGACAAAATCTCAAGAGACAAGTGTTCCTCCGCTCTCGGTTCAGTCCTGGGTCTCCACCTTGCAGGGTGGTGAGGGTCACGGAGGAATGAGTGGGCCCTTCATGTCCCTCTCTCCCTCTCTCCCTCTCTCCCTCTCTCCCTCTCTCCCTCTCTCCCTCCTCTTCCCTCTCTCTCACCTCTCCTTTTGTCTTTCTGCCTCCCTAACCTCTCCTCCCTTTCCCAGCTCTCTGATTTTCTCTCTCCCCAACCCCCAAGAACCCCTCTGGTGCAGCACTGCACCAAGAAGTAATTTATAAAGCAGATGTTTATTGCAAGGCTTCACACAAGCCTGGTGCCTTGCCAAACGTTATAGTAATTGGAGGCTGTGTTTAACTACTGATCGATGTAAAGTTGGGACGAGACAGGCCTGGAAACTGCCTTTGGTATAGACTCTCTTCTCCATTTCAGGGAAGGCAGGAGGTCTCGGCCCTCCATCTCTCAGCCCGTCCAGAGCCAAGGCCTGGACAGCAGCAAGGAAGGAGGATGTGGGCTTATAAGTAGCTACTGACCCACTGGCTTCTAGGAAATGGCTTTGGCGAGAGAAGACCCAATTCTGCTATTGTCCTTTACTTGCCATCCCATTACTGTGGAGGCCTAGTCTGTGCCAGGCATCGGGGTTACAGTGATTAATCAATTTCTCCCAGTGCCTGGACTAAGAGCTTTACATACATTATCATTCAATCTAACGTAAGACAGGTGTGGTAGCCAGGCTCCAAGTCAGCCCTCAGTGATCCCTGCCTCCTGGTATTCATCTGTTGTGTAGTCCTCTCCTGCATGAAGAGACTGACCTTTGTAACCAACATTGCAGAAATGACAGTTGTGACTTCCAAGCCTCCCTCATTAAAGACATTGTAGCCTCTGCCTTGCTCTATTGGATCACTTGCTCTAGGCGAAGCCAGTAGCTATATCATAAGGACACTCAAGCAGCTATGGGAAGCTCCACATGGGGAGGAACTGAGGAACCACTTTGGGGAGTGGAACCTCCAGTCCAAACAAGCCTTCAGGTGAGACTGCAGCCCTGGCTGACACGACAGCTGCTCATGAGAGACCCTGAGCCATAAACACCCAGCTAAGTTGCTCCCAAATTCCTGACCCTCAGAAACTATGAGATACTAAGTGGTTATTGTGGTAAGCCACCAAGTTTTGGAGTAATAGATAACTAATATAATAGCCACGGGAAAGAAGGAAACAAAAGGAAGACTGGTAAATAGGAAACAAAACAAATATGGCAAGAAAGAGTGCAACCATATAATCACATAATTATATAATCACTATATATGGATATAGATTTTAAAAATCTACTTATATGTTGATGGCATATATTTTATATATGATAGTATAATCACAATAAATGTGAATGAGTTAAATTCACCAATTAAAAGAAAAAATATTATTTCATTCTTTCCTTCAAATAATCCCATGAGAGGCATTTTACACCCACTTTACAGATGAAGGAGTTAGGTAGGCTCGGAGTAGGGGGAGAAACTTGCCCAAGGTCTCCCAACTCAAGACTAATAAGGTTGGGATTCAAACCCAGGTCTTTCTGACTGTAAAACCCAAAGCTCTTACACCATACTGTATTGTTAGCTCCTTTGGATAGAAGAGGAAACTGAGACTCAGAAGGGGTGGGTGACTTGCCCGGGGTCACACAGCAAGTCGTTTCAAAACTGGAGCCAGAACTGGGGAAGATTTGTTGTCTGGTGTCTGCCTCCATGAACTTCAGGGCTCTGCCATCAAAGCACAAGGATCTCATGGGTCTTCTATCTTCATAGCTGCTTAAGACAGCTGGGGACCTTTGGCTGTGGCCAGAGAGACCCTGTGGGGTCAGGTTGGGAGTGTTTTCAGGGAAGAACACCAGCACAAAGCAACGTGCAGGGGTACAGAGTGGGGGTGGCTCATGCATCGAGCTGAACTCCAGTAATTACATCAGGACCAGCAGCATAATTTGTATCTGGGTGATGAATGTCTGTGTTTTCGGGCCTGATTGCCCTATTTACATTTGGAATTTGCTGATCTATTATTAATGTCTGCTGGAGGCCAGGGTGACAGGCATGAGCAGCTGGGGAGTCCCCTCCCCCCTGATCCAGGGAGCACTAGCTCTTAGGCCCTAGCTCCCCAAAGTCCCACCTTAGTCCCCTTTGTGTGACCCTGACTTTCACAGGGCTCTTGGACCAACTGGCAGAGGGGTTGACCTGGGATGAGGTTTCCCAACCTCTTATCTGAGTGTACACACTCAGATATACATATGCATAAACACAGAGCGTGCTTACATGTACATACTTGCACACGTATATACATCCACATCCTTATATACCAATAGGCACCTTTATAGAAACACGCACGTACATGAAATGCATGCATGGACATGCAAACACACCACACTCATGCATGTACATATGCACAAGTATATAGCATACATACTGTTATGGATTGAATGTCTGTTTCCCCCGCCCCCTAAATGTATATGTTAAAACTCTAACCCTCAATGTGATGGTGGTATTTGGAGATGATGTCTTTGGGAAGTAATTAGGGTTAAATGAGGTCATGAGGGCGGAGCCCTCATGATGGGATTAGTGTGTTTATTAGAAGAGATACCAGAAAGAGAAATCTGTCTTTCTCCATGCACATGAACCAAGGAAAGACCATGTGAGCACACAGCAATAACGCAACTGTCTACAAGCCGGGAAGAGAGCTCTCACTAGGAACTGAATAGGCTAGCACCTTGATCTTAGACTTCTTACGCCTCTAAACTATGAGAAAATACATTTCTGTTGTTTAAATCACCCAGTCTGTAGTATTTTTATGGCAGCCTGAGCTAAGACACACACACGCACGCACACACACACACACACACACACACACACACACCCTCATGTATCTCATCATTCTGGGAGCAGCACAGCAACTTGGCGAGGTCTCCCAACTTGAGAGGGAAGCGTCCATGAACCATGGGCCCAGATAGCCTGGGTTTGAATCCCAGCTCTGCCACTTATCAGCTGTGAGACCTTGAGCAGCTTACTTCATCTCTCTGTGCTTCTGTTTCCCCATATGTAAAATGGGAACGATAAGGTTACCATCTCATAGGGTTGGTGTGAGGATTAAGTGAGTTAATGGAAGTCACTTGCCTGGTGTACCATAAGCAGTAGATACATGTTTGCTGTGTTATTATTGTTTATGTGCTTGTCACATAAGAGGCTCTGAATCATTTTGTTGACGATGATTAAACACACTCTTCCACACCTACGTATTCACACATAACACACACACACACAAACACACTTTGTACCCTCCCCCGTCTCTGCTTCCTCAACCCCTCCTGAACCTTCAAGGACTTCATGGCCTCTTCTCCCTGAAGCCCCTCCTGACTGTTCACTCTTCCATGCCCACCTCGAGGCTGTAGGCAGGATGGGACTGGGGAAAGACCACTGGATTTGGAGTCCCCAAACCAAGAATCAGAACTTGGCCCCGCCACTTGCTGGCAACATGATCCTTGTCCAGCCATTCTTAGCCTCACTTTCATGATCTACCCAATGGGCGTAATGATAGAAATGACCTCACAGAAATTGAACCTCCAGTGGGTAGCTAGGGTGGAGTTACGGGCACAGTCCCTGGCCAGGCTGGGTCCTGCTAAGGGAGTGGCTACACTGGCGTGCAAATGAGCATACAAATTAAAGCTAAGTCCCTAAGACTCTTAGAATCCAGGCACTCCCCAAGCTGAAAGGCTCCTGTCTCCAATCAGCCTTTGCAAAAAGGCACTGGGTAGGGATGAAAGAACACTGGACAGGGAGTCGGGAGATGTGCTCCAGGTACAGCACATACATGCTCACTTGTGGGTGGACACCCACATCCTTATATCGGCACCTCTAGGCGAACATGCATACACACGGGAGGCATGCATATGCATGAACATACAAACGCATATGGTTGTAGCCAAGCGGGAAGGGTCTGGACTTGGAGGCGGGTGGTGCTGTGAAGCCGTGCCCGAGACTCTGTACTTCTCTGGGCCTCTGTTTTCCTCCTTTGTAAAAAGGGGTTAGTCATCTCTGGCCCATACTTGGTGTGGTGAGGACTGAATAAGACAATAGAGGGTAAGCTATGACTGGTGTGTGGAATACAGTAAGCACTTAAGATACGGCAGCCATGTTTGGGCACCTTCATCTGTGAAGTGTGAGGCCGGAGGGGGTGCTCTCTGAGGCCCCTGCCAGCTCCAAGTTTCTGTGGTTCTTTGCGTTTCACCCACCCCCCAACTCAGTAATTGGCCCCAAAAAAGTGATTCTGCCACTCCTCGATTATTCTGGAACCTATGGCCCATGGCAGCTCTGAGTACTGTGCTGGAGGTCCTGTGACAAATGAAGAAACTGAGGGAAAGGCAGGAGACACCAAGGCCAGCCCAGAGTTGGAGGTGAGACCGACACTGTGACCAGGCTCCTGGTCACTGAGGCAAGGCTTACATAGCCAGCATTTTCTGCAGCCTTCTCTAGTCAGAGCAGAAGCAGGGCCTGGTGGCTGAGCCTGGTGGCTTTCTACTTTAAGATATGTCCCACCCCTGGGTCCTCAGGCCCCAAGCAGTGGCTCCAAATAAAGAACATATAACTGTATGTGAAAACCCCAAAGCTGCAATAACCACAACCTTATCCTGAGTATTTACTACACACTAAACATTTCCCATCTGTTTCATCTCATTTCACCCTCATAACCAGGAAGCCGAGGCAGAGACCCACATATACTTAAGGTCACACAGGGAGCAGAGTTGGGACCTGAACCTGAGTCTTCACTGACCCGCTGCCCTTAGCTTAAGCTCCAGCACCTCCCAGAAGCAAAACAGAAAAATGGGTTTGCAAAGTGCAACAGACCAGCCGATCTGAGCACGGCTCCTGGGAGCCATTGCCGGGAGGGGCGGATGCATGGCCCAGCGGCTAAGGCTGCAAGAATCGCCCGCTGCGCCCTCCAGAAAGGGCCCCCAGTTTCCCTGCAATCCCGGGGAAGATTGGGCAGCGAGCACATTAAGGCCATAAATTTGTCATGAAGGCCTGGAAATGAATGGGGCTTATCATTTATGGATGGAATAATTAAGCCACTGAGCTCGGAGGTTCACCAAGGCCTGTGCCCGGACACCAGGCGTCACTAGCTGCTGAACTGGTTTGGGGTGTTCATTATCGCTCTCCCCTTCCCCTCTCCCCCCTCCCCCCTAATTTCAAACTTGACCCTTGGGCGTGCAGACTCCACCAGCACCAAGGCAGGTGCCAGCACGCACTTCAGTAGCGATGGCCCCGCCCTCGTGATGTCATATCAGCCCTGGCCAATCCCAGGGAGACCTCTCTCGATGCTCCGTCCGTGGGGGGGCGGTGCCCAGCCCGCTTAGGTGGAGGTGACTGGCCTGGCTTCTCTTTGGGAGATAAACAGGCTTCTTCATATGGTAGCGAGAAATTTGGACTGACTTGGGTTCAGATCTTGACTCACTCTCCAGCTGTGTGCCCCCGGGCTAGTACTTCAACACTCTGAGCCTTAGTTTTCTCCACTCGAAAATGGGCAAAATAATATTTTTGTGGGTTATGTGGTGGATCAAATTAGACAATGGCTGTAAAGTACATAGTGAGGGTGGGTCTGGCTTATAGTAAGTGCTTCACAAATCCAGCATTTCATGACTTTCTCCCAACAGAGTGCTCAGGCAGGCAGGAATCAGAGGCTCAGAGAGGCAACGGGACTTGACCAAAGATGCACAGCAAGTGAGAAGAAAGTGGGCACCAACTTCCTTTCCCTGGAGTTCCTGTGACCTGTCACTTGTGGGAGGGTTCAGCCCATTCCTCAACAAAAGGTTGAGGCTCCTGTTCCCTCCCTGCCCCAACTGCCCCAAGTCAGTGGAGAGGAGAGGTGATTGCAAAGGTGATCGCCACCACTAACATTTATAGAGCTCTTGCAGTGGCCAGGCACTGTTCTAGATGCTCTGCAGTTATGATTTCACTTTATTCTCCAGATAATCCTCAGAGGTAGGAACCATTATTAGTATTCTCATTTTAGAGGTGAGGAAACTGAGGATTGCAATCAGATCCCTGACTCGAGTCACTCAGCCAAGAAGTGGAATTTGTGTATAATTTCCTATTTCCTGGGTCCCAGCAAAGCCAGGCTTGGGGGGAGGGTGGCAAATTAAACACTATTTGAATTATGAAAGTGACATCACTCAACACATTCCAGAATTCCAGCTTTGATATTCTATATTCTCAAATGGGTTCAAGCCCTCACTTTACAGATGCGAAGACTGAGGCCCAGCCACCAGAGGCAGAACCTTGGGGCTTGCCTACCAGTTCCCCAGGGCCTGTCACATCGGTGGTGGACACCAAGACTGGTGCAGAAGAGAAGCCTTTGGTACCTGCCTCGAGGAGGAGCCTGGACCCTCCTTGCCACCCTACCCCACCCACCCTCCATCACCATGGCAACTATGCAGGTGAGCCTCATCACTGCTAATCCCTTAATTACCAGCCACCTCTTCAATCGGCTGTAATTACTTTGGGGACACAGTTAACCTCTCATTAGGAACGCACGGCCGCTTTCTCCAAAAGCGCAGCGGTGACATGCCTAGTAATTTACCGCCCCGGCTCGCAGGGCCGCTTTGTGTTTAACTTGGGCGCCATCGCATCCCTGTCATTACTCCAGCCTGGTTGTCATGACGATTAATCATTCAATCCTTCATCAGCAACTTTTGCCAAATGTCACCCCGCTCTTGATCAAAATCCATCCTGCAGCCCGACACTGGGGGACTAATGACTTGGAAATAGGCTTCTCCATTCCCGAGAGCTTTTCCCCACGACTCCTTCTCAGCTTCCTCCAGGAAAGGGAGAGGAGGGCCTGAGTTCGCTGTGGTGGTAGAGTGTGATGGGGGCAGAAAAACTGGCATGTACTGGTGGCTTACTCTGTGCTAGGCACCTGAGGGGCATTGATGCATTTAACCTTCATGACAACCGGATTCCTGGAAGAGGAAGCAGAGGCTCAGGGATGCCGGTAGCTTGCCAACAAGGAAGTATGGAGAGATTCGAACTCAGATCTGTTTGACTCCAAACAGAGCTCTTTTTATCAGACCTCTAGGAGGATGATCATTACCTACAAGCAAGGATCCTAGAATGTCAGAGTTTGGGCAGCATTGTAGAAATTAGCTGGCCCATTAAATTCAAGGCAAAATAAAAAAGCCTGAAGAGACAAACGCTGGGCACTTTATGATAAGAAGCCCAACCCAAAGTCAGCAGTTAACTGCCATGAATACCTATGTCCCAATCAACATGACAGCGACACCCAGCAGAGAGCAACTTCAGAACCCAGATGGTGGTATAAGCTCAACCATACTGGTAGTAGGTCCATGAAATGATCTAGATTGAGATTCTTGACCTGGGGTCCTTGGAGCTTTAGGATGGACTTCAGTGGCCCATGAGCCTCCTGAAATGCAGGCTACATTGTGATTAGCTGTGAGTTTGGGCATTTTTCTAGGGAGATGCTCCAGAACATGTTAGGAACTACTGATCCAGTACATTTATCTTTCCCCATATCCTTATTTTATAGAAGGGGATACTGAGGCCCAGAGAGGAGCCGTGACTTGTCCAAAGTTCCACAGCAATTCAGGGTGGGAACCACTGGTCCAAGCAGGGCTGACCTCTTTCTTAGGTGCCCAGGGCTGTGCAAGGAATTCTTCCTCCTTCACAATGGCTTTGAAAACCTTAGTCCCCAGCCTCCTGAGAAAGCCCAATCTCCCACCCCACTAAAGGAATCTTTCCAAAGCCCCTCCTAGGGAACGTTCCTGCTGGCTGGGCCGCCAGCATGTGTGAGACATAATTACAGCACGTTGTAAATGGCATTAACAGACTGTCACAGCAGCCACATGGTATTAGCAAACGGCTCTGTCTTCATCATGCAGTCCCCACAGCCCCTGGGCTGGAGCACTTCCCAAGGGGTCTTCTTCCAGGTCCAGGTTGCAGAAATCTTCTGGTGGTGCACAGGGGGTGGGGGCAGTGATTCAGATCGCAGAAGCCTGGAGGTTTCCCCTAAGGCTTTCTTTCTTTTTTTTTTTTTTTTAATTAATTAATTTATTTTTGTATTTTTTTTTGGCTGTGTTGGGTCTTCGTTTCTGTGCGAGGGCTTTCTCTAGTTGCAGCAAGCGGGGGACACTCTTCATCGCGGTGCGCGGGCCTTTCACTATCGTGGCCTCTCTTGTTGCGGAGCACAGGCTCCAGACGCGCAGGCTCAGTAGTTGTGGCTCACGGGCCTAGTTGCTCTGCGGCATGTGGGATCTTCCCAGACCAGGGCTCGAACCCGTGTCCCCTGCATTGGCAGGCAGATTCTCAAGCACTGCGCCACCAGGATTCTCAAGCATTGCGCCACTAAGGCTTTCTGAGATCTCAGCAAAGAGCTGAGTAGAAAGTTAGGAAATCTGATTTGTAAACCTCGTTCAGCCTCGAAGAACTAACCTTTATCGGGCAGCGACTTATGAGCCAGATACTCTGGAATGTAATCTTGTTTCAACCTCATAACCACAACCCAAAAGATTATATTCTTCACTCTGCTTTATAGATGCGTTCACTGAGGCTCAGAGGGGGAATGTCACTTGCCCAAGTACCTTCATCTAATGAGTGGCAGCTGTAGGATTTGAACCAAGTTCTGATGTTTCCAGAACCTGTGCTTTTTAATATATCATGTTGCCTCCTTGGAAAAGTCTTTGATCAGTTTTCTGCCAAAAGATATTGATACTATAGCCTTGAAGGTAATTCCCTGAAGCTACCAGCCCACCAGAAATTTACCAGCCTCTGAGCTCTGCTCACTAGGGCTTCTGCAGGAGCAACATAGTAACAACATAGTAAAATCAAGCTGATAACAAATATTGTGAGTTTCCATACAGTTTCTCCTATGATCTTTGTAGTACAGTTTCTCCTGTGATCTTTGTAGCAAATCAATAGGAGGAAGAGGAACAATTCTTAGTTGACAGAGTTGAGAACAAAGGCCCAGAGAGGGAAAGTGACTTGCTTAAGGCCCCACAGCAAGTCCTGTGGTAAAGCTAGAATGAACTCCCCTTGTCTCTTGATACCCAGTGCTGGTTCTTCTCCACAAACCACTGAGAACATGTCCATAGGCCTGTGGCTGGGGACTAAGCAGGGGGTCATTCACTCTTCCGGGTGCCTCCTGCCCTCTCCGTATGCACCAGCGGTTTATGCTTTATCCAGGAGGCCTCCGGGCTGCAGGCAGCAGGATGGGCTGCCTCTCGACTGGTAAGCAAATCCCCTGCTGAGCAGGTCATATTTTATCCAGGCCGCCACCTGCCAGCTCATTTGCTTACAGATACAGGTGCTTCTAGGGAGGAATTAGTGATTACTTAGCCTGGAGACCCTGGCAGACAGAGAGCAAGCTGGGGCCATAGCTGGAGTGGGAAGCCAGGGACCTAACTGTGAAGTCTCTACCTCCTCCCAGGCTGCTTAGCCCTGCTCTGGAACCAAAGGGTAGGAGTTAAGGATAGAAGGAGAGACCTCTCCGCTTTGGGGAAAGCTGACACCCCACCTCCCACTGCCAATCCCATCCGTATCCTACCAGTTCTCCAGGGCTTGGTGCCAATAGCCCTATTCCCTGCAGCCTTCCAAGATCCTCCACTTACCCTGCCAAAAATAATAATATAGTAAATCTGATAGTCCCAGAGAATTTATTGGTGCCTAGCACTTTACGTACATTGCCTCATTTAATCCAAATCAACTAATAATTGGCATTTTTAAATCCCCATTTTATGGATGAAGAAACTGAAGCTCAGAAATTTCGAGCAACTTGCTGGAGGTCACACAGTAAGGTACAGAACCCAGGCTGCTCTGATTTCAGATGTCCCCTCCTAACCAGGACATATTATTTCCCCCGGGCTGTTCCCCAAACCCTGTACATTGCTTGTTTGAAGTTTATTTATTTGTTTATTTATTTTCAAAATGATTTTTAGGGGACTTCCCTGGTGGTCCCGTGGTTAAGACTCCACGCTTCCACTGCAGAGGGCATGGGTTCGATTCCTGGTTGGGGAACTAAGATCCCACATGCCATGCAGTGCGGCCAAAAAATAATAATAATAATTTTAAATCTCAGAACCATTTTAGATTTACAGAAAAATGACATAGATAGTGCAGAGAGTTCCCATATGCCTCTCACCCAGTTTCCCCTATTATTAACATCCTACCTTTGTACGGTCCATCTGTCACAATTAACGAGCCAATATTGATACATTATTATTAGCCAAAGTCTATTCTTTATTCAGATTTCTTTCACTTTTACCTAATGTCCTCTTTCTGTATCAGGAGACCACATTATATTTTGTCATCACTTCTCCTTGGGCTCCTCTCGGCTGTGATAGCTTCTCAGACTTCCCTTGTTTTCGATGACATCGACAATTTTGAGGAGCCCTGGTCAGGTATTTTGCAGGTTGTACCTCACTTGGGATTTGTCTGGTATTTTTCTCATAGTTAGACTGAGCTTATGTGTCTGGAGGGGAGGAAGACCACAGATGCCATTCTCATCACGTCCTGTCGAGGGTACATACTATGAGTTTGACACGTCGTTGTTGACCTTAACCTTGATCACGTGGCTGGGGTAGCATTTGCCAGGCTTCTCCACCGTAAAGTGACTTTCCCTCTGCTTTCCATACTGTCCTCTTTAGAAGGAGGTCATTGTGTTATAATCCAATACTACTCAGTGCTTTTTAAATGACACTTGGTTCTTTCTTCCTTGGTTTATCTGCGTTTCCCCAAATCTATTCTGAGGCAATCTCATTCCATGGGATTTTAACAGGCAATCCTCTTAAAATAAGTTCTAGAGGCAAGTCATGTGGGGGAATAGTGATTGAAAAGAGATCTTGACTAGAGGACTTGTCAGATATTTTAATGTGCTAATAGTGTGAGCAGTGAATCACCCAGAGGGGGATCTAATAGGCAACATTTCCCAAACATTTCTTTTCCTGATACCCTGGGGTGGGGTGGGTAAGATAGATATGAGAAAATAATCTAGCTACATATCTTATCTTCCTCTAGAGACCAGAAGTTCTTTTCTTTTTTTTTTTAAAAACAGAAAGCTACTTTTAAATTTTATTTATTTATTTATTTGGTTGTGCTGAGTCTTAGTTAACGGCAGGTGGGCTCCTTAGTTGAGGCAGGCGGGCTCTTAGTTGAGGCATGCATGTGGAATCTAGTTCCCTGACCAGGGGTGGAACCCAGGCCCCCTGCATTGGGAGCATGGAGTCTTAATCACTGCACCACCAGGGAAGTCCAAAGACCAGAAGTTCTTAAGAGCAAAGTTTATGCTTTATTCTCTTATCTCTAGAAATTAGCCCTTAGAAGGTGCTAAGGAATAATGGGATAGGTGAACGGATGAATGGTGAAAGGATGGACAGATGGATGGATGGGTAGGTGAGATGGATACATGGATAGATGAACAGACAGAAGGATTTGTGGTTGGTGGATGGATTGATGGATGGATGGGCAGGCTGGTGGATGGATGGGTGAATAGGTGTGTTGGTAGTTGGGTGGATGGATGGATGAGCAGATTGGTAGGTGGATGGGTGAATGGGTGGGTTCGTAGTTGGGTGGATGGATAAATGGATTGCTGTTTGAGTTGGTAGGTGGATGGATAGATGGATGATGAACAAATGGACGGATGGACAGACTGGGAAGTGAATGGATTGGTAGATGTTGACTTCTGGTTTCAGTAGTTCCCTTTGTTAGGACCGAAAATACTCTCATCTCTCAGTCACCCACAAACTTCCAGACTTAGGGCTTGAGATAATTGTTCATAGCTGACAGAAGACAGTGAAAGTAGTGCCCATTCATTATGCCCTGACTGTGTGCCAGGCATTTTACATGCTCTTTCATCCTCATAACAGTCTGTATGATTATTTCTCCTCATTATTCAAAGAAAGAAACTGAGGATCAGAGAAGTCCAGAACTTGGACCAAGTCCCCTAACAGGAAAAAGTGATGGAGCTGGAATTGGAGCTGAGATCTAAGTATCTTTGCTTCTTGTGTTTCCCATGATGTCCCTGAATTTCCAGGCCCATAATCATCTCTGATTCCCTTTCCTGGTTCCCACCAGGCCAATGGGAAAATGATAGAGATCTTCAGCAACCTGGGGAAGAGAGAAGAGTCACTGCAGGACTTAATCTTTTTATCCAGCACCAGGCTCCAGAATGTTCCAGGTGAGGGAGGGCAGAGCATAGGCAAACCAGAGTCCCGGGAAACAAAGAGTAGGGAGACAGGCATTCAGACCGGATGTGTATGTGTGTGTCTGTGTGCTTTTGTGGTCATGTGTGTACCTGTGCATTTGAAGACAGGTAGTGTTTTGTACAGCTAACTGTGTCACTTCCAAAAAATTATGTAAGGTAGTTGACATTTTTTTAAAACCCTGCCTAATTAAAATTATACCATTAAAACTGGAAATAAAATACAAGAGCCAAGTATAAAGAGGGTTAGGAACAGAGAGGTAGCCAGGCCCTAACATCAGAGGGAATGAGCTACGGGGAGGCCTATGCCATTGGATGGGGGTGCAAGGGAGATGCACAGAAAAAGGCTCCATTCTCTGACTACCCTCTCTCTGTTTTCCATAGTCTTGCAAGACAATTATTAGGTCAACATATTCCCTTAGAAATTGTTTAAAAGGCACTTTTTTGGGGAGAATGTGCTTTTTCTCTGACAGTATGTGAGGAAACAAATTATTTCAGAAAACCTAGGGTAAGGTAAACGATGGCAATGAAAATGTAAGCCCTGTCCTGAGCTTCCTAGCAGCCATGGCAAAAAGGCAAACAAGTTTCTTTCCCTAGTTCTCATTGTGTACCAAAAGCCAAGTTTAAGAGAAGTAAAACTATGAGTTTTCCAGAAAAGAGAGACTTCTCTTAGGTCTGGGTCCTGAGAGGGATGTGTCCCCTGGGCCATTCTGGACTCCATATGACATAGAACAACCATGGACAACGTTATGGATCAGCTTCTTGACAGTGGTTTTGCACAGAGACATTCCACATATGATTCTTTCTCACATAAACCCTTAGTGACTGCCAAGGGCTCCATCGCTTTGTGGCCCTGGGTGGGTGGTTGTCCCAGGAAAAGATTAATTTGATCTGACTCGATCCACGGACAAAGCCTGGATAATCTGGAGGATGGAAGCTGAATGTCTTGTGGCAGCAGCAAATAGGACTCTGGCATCCATGGGAGCAACAGCAGGGTGTGAGGAGAGGGTCACAGAGCAGTTGACATTCCCTAGCACTCAGGGTCAGGCTAGAAAAATCAGGCCTTTGACGTCGTTCTTTCTCCCTGCAAAGGCACAACCAGGGCATCTTCCCTCTAGGAAGAGACCCACCTCTGTCACTAGCTGTGTGATCTTGGACAAGTCTCTTAGCCTCTTTGAGTCTCAGTTTCCTTATCTGTAAAATGGGAATAGCTACTACCCCACAGCATTGCTGAGAGCCTTAGACAAGCTAATACATATAAAGTCAGCTCAGTAGATGCCAGCTTCCTTCCTTCCTTCTTCTCTTCTTGCCCTGTGGAAGAATCTAGTGTCCCGATGGCCCCCCCGGAGGGGACGGGGAACTGAGCCTGCTGCTTCTAGAGTGGGAGTTCTTTGGGGTCCATGGTTAGGTTTTACTATGTTCATGAACCCTTGAAGCAATATGCAAAACTGTGTGTGCAGTTACATTTTTCTGGGTAGAGAGGCCATAGTGTCTATCAGATACCCAGAGGGGCTCATGACCCCCAAAAGCCCAGGACCACTGCTCTGAGGGCTGGATCTTGTCTCCTGGCATGTGCCTCCCCAGCCCTAGATCCCAGCTCCAGTCCTCAGGTTATCTGCCAGCCTCGCTAATCATTGGGCCACAGCTAGATTCTTCCTCTGCTTTGGGGAGGGAGATGGGCAAGCCTGGTTCTTAGGAGGGTACAGCCAGGGATCTGGGCTGGGGCCAGGGAATAAAGGCCCAAGCATGTATTGAGCACATAGGAAGGACCACACATGGCTGTACGTATCATCTCCTCTGTCATCCCTGACATCCATCCTGGGATGGAAGAGCTGTTATCATCCCCATTCTAGAGATGAGGAAACTGAGGCCCAGAGATGAGACGGGAGGGCACACATAGGGCTAGAGGCAGTGCTGGGGTTTGGATCCAGTGCTAGCTGGTTCTGGAGCCCATGCTCTTTCCATGGTGTCACAGGGGACCAAAGCAGTCCCTAGGGGTCTGAAGATGGGAACAGGCTACAGGATACAGTTTTTCAGGTTGTGCCCCACCCAGGGGCACCTGGTTGAGGGAGTGGGGTTAGGGGTGAAATGCATCTGAAATTCAGTCTGAGGTCCACTAGTTGAGGCTTGTACCAAGGGCCTTCAATAGCCTGGAGAAAGTGTAGCCTTTTGGTAATGATCACACCCAGAGGGGTGCTTTTTCCTCATGGGTCTGCCCAGAGGGGGATACTTCTTTCTAATTCCAACAAAGCCCCCAGATGGGCTGCCTGCAATCCCAGCAGAAACACATTTTAAAAGGCAAGCACGTCCACAGGAGCTGAGAAACCCTGCCCAGCTTCTAAGATGACACTTTTGAGGTGGGGTCCCATGGGGCCCCCCTGTCCGGAAGAGCCAGCCCAGACTCAGCAGGTGGGAGACAGTTCCTGACAGTTTCCCAGGCAAGCGGGCTGGCAAGGAAGGGGGTTGGGACCCAACCACTCTACTCAGCTGCCCTAGAGCACCCCCTCCCATCCCACCTAGCCCCGTCTCCCATGCCCCTCCTACCTCTGAAATCCAGGCATGGGAGGCAGGGCCCCATCTGTGGTCATTTCCTGAGCCACCTTGATCCAAAATTCTGTACTGTCTTTCTAGGGAAGGGTGAGCAAGCCCTCCTGGTCCCCCAGAATATCCACTCCCCTCCCCTCCCCTCCCTGACCAGTGGCACCTCCCAGAAGCAATGGCTGCTTCTCCCTAGGCCAGCCTGATGGCCACTTGTAAGGACTGATCACCCGGATCCTTAGGACTCAGCACCCATGCTTCACTCTCCCCCACTTCTCCTCCGCCCCCTCCCTGCCACCACCTCCGGCCTGATTAATTCCCCCAAATCTGCCATGCCACAATGACTAACCAGGCCCTTGCCCCACTAACTGGCACTCAGAGACTTGACAAATGCCTCTGCTTATGGGATACAGAGGCTGGGCTGGGTTAACTTCCCAGACCCAAACGACCCCAGGTTTGTCCCTAAGATTCGTGAGCTGGAGCCTTGGAGAGGAGAGGGGAGCAGAGGACCCAAGACAGAAGGGCAGGCCCCACCACGACCCTCTGATTAACTCAGCTCTGACACTTCCTGGCTGTGTGACTTAGAGCAGGTTATCTCCCCCTCTGAGCCTGACATTCAGGCTCCTGGACTATCTGAACTGGGCCTCATCTCCACCTTTAGCCCCTCAGACACCTTGTCCCTTCCACTCCATCCAACCTGCCCTATCATAGTGGCTTAGTCCCAGCTCTTTGGGGGGGAAAAAAAAGTGTATATGTTACACGTGCCTTTGTGCATAGTTGGAACCTTTATTGATATATATTGTATTGATACTGATGTGTGGCACACAACTTAAAAATAATAGTGAGTGCTTCCCTGGTGGCGCAGTGGTTGAGAGTCCGCCTGCCGATGCAGGGGACACGGGTTCGTGCCCCGGTCCGGGAAGATCCCACGTGCCGCAGAGTGGCTGGGCCCGTGAGCCATGGCCGCTGACCCTGCGCGTCCAGAGCCTGTGGTCCACAACGGGAGAGGCCACAACAGTGAGAGGCCCGGGTATGGCAAAAAAAAAAAAAAAAAAAAAGTGAAACATATAATAGTCTTTCTTGTAAATTCCATAGAGCCAACTGATTCTCCTAAAATGCTTTCACTGAAATTTGCCAAGCTCTGGTATTAATAGCCAGCCTATGGCGGGACTCGATGAACAAGTGTAGTTCAGGCATGAATACTGGTTAATATTTTCATTTAAGTGTTAATGGGTAAGCTGAGAGTGAAACAGTGGAGATGTAAGAATTTCACCCATTTGTCAGTGATGGGAGCTGCATGATGGTTTTTGAATACTGGAAGAATATCTCTTCAATTTTCTGTGTTAGTCACATTTAAGGGCTATAAACACAGCACACTTTCAAGTTTGATTTGTGTTATTAACATTTTCTCCATCACTTTCTAAGTTTAGATAATCAACAGCACAATAAGTTAAGCCCTGATCTGTAGCACTTGCCAATTTCTGTGGTGTCAATACTCTGATTTCAAACTCACCAACATTTTAGCGAATGTGGAGTTGGAGAGACATACGGAGATACCAGTTATGTAGTATTTCCACCATATAGACACAATAGATGGAAATAACCTCAATGGCATAGATAATAGCAAGATGTAGTAAAACACTAAGAAATGATGAGCTTTGAGTATTTATTGCTGTTACAATATGATTTGTTTAGCTGTAAGTTTATACAATTTAAATTTCTTGTATAAGAAAGACTGACTGGCCTTTGTCCCTGGTTCCTGTGAGGGAGGCTCTAAATACTTGGAATTTCTGGGGTAATAAGAGTGTCTTTGTGGGACTTCCCTGGTGGTCCAGTGGTTAGGACTTGGCACTTCCACTGCAGGGGGCATGGGTTCCATCCCTGGTCGGGGAACTAAGATTCCACATCTTAGTGGAAGCGTGACCCAGGGGGAAAAAAAAAAATAGATTTGTTATTCCTGAACCCCTGGATCACACCTAAGTTTATGCTAACAAATGAGGTGACTCAGGATGGGGGCTTGTTACCAGAAAGACCAACCACGTGATTAGAAGGTGGGACTTTGTGCCACCCCCCGCTGACCCCAACCCCCTCCAAGCAGGGGAGACACCTGGAAATGGAATTCAATCACATGGCCAGTGATTCAGTCAAGCTCTCCTAGGTAATGGAACCTTAGTAGAAACTCTGGACACCAAAGCTCAGTGCAGCTACCTGGTTGGTAAACATATTGATGTGCTAGGAGGTGATGTGCCCGATTCCACGGGGAGCAGGCATGGAAGCTCTGAATTCTGAACCTTTTCAGACCTGAATTTGTAGCCAGTTGGTCCTAAGTGTCAGGACCCCTGAACTTGCAGCTGTCGTCTGCAGCGAGGGCAGTCTGGTTGGGGTCTGTGCCCCTTAACCTGCCGAGTCCAATGTTGACTGATGGTTAAGTCTGATGGTTAAGCATCAGAACTGGATTGAATGAAAGCACAGCAGCGGGGATCAGAATGCTATGTCACATGACTGGCTCACGGAACTCCTGAACCTTTGACAACTGGCTCTCGTCAGACGGGTATAAATGCTGAAAAAAATGCACAACGTGAGAGTGGTGAGTTAAGTTTTACTTGGTGCAAAATGAGGACTGTAGCCTGGGAGATAGCATCTCAGATAGCTCTGAAGAACTGCTCCGAAGAGGTGGTGGGGAAAGTTGGTATTATGTGTGATTTTAGTGAAAGGGGCACGTGCGTCAAGCACACGTTGGCAGAGGCTGGCTGCTTAGTCACGAGGAGCAGACATCACCATTAATAATTTTAGTGCTTTTTTAGATATGAGAAGATGCAAGAATTTGGGCTCATAAAACCTTCTCCTGAAAATATCTAACTATCTGAAGTGTTGTTCTGCCAGTTTTTCCCGGAGCACAGAGCGCCTCATTCCTGATCTCCGCCCTGAACTCCTCTCAGGGAGTGTTGACAGTCAGCGACAGCAGTGGCTCATGACTTTATCCTTGTAGAGGCAGATGGCGAGTGACAGTTTTTAGTTGGCGATGTCTAGTTCTGCTTTTGAGGCTTTGCATATGCCATCGCTTCTGCCGGAATATTGTCTTTACACTCACATTCATTCTTTCATTCATTCATTGATTCACCAAGTCTTTCTTGAGTGCGTGCTTTGTGCCAAGCGCTATGCTGGGTTCTTGGGATAGTGAAGAAAAAAGACCTCATCTGCAGTGGGTACAATCACATGCCACTTATCTCCTGGGGTCCCTTTGACCATTTCTATATGTCCCTCCACCAGCTTTTGTGTGCTTTTTTCCGTGTGTCCACATCTGTGACTCCTTCAAAGAACTATCTTCAGGCCACTGGAGCTACTTTGCAGGCATGTGCCCAGAGCCAGGGAGTTTATATACACCTTCATCCCCATGCTGGGGCAGTTCTTAGCCAATGGCTGACAGTGAGGGTGGAAGCCCAGCTTCCTTGCCTCAGGTCAGGATAACTGCAGTGTAACTTACACTCCCGAGCTCCCAGTCAGGATGAAGCCACCCTCCGTGGGGCTTTGCCTGGAATTGCACCCTTCTTGGCTTCCTCCCCTTCCCCATCCTGCTTTCCCCATGCTCTTACTCATCTCTCCTGAGATCAATTCCTTAATCCCTTGCGAACCAATCCTGGTCCCAGGGTCCAACCCAAGTTTCCATCTCTGCCCTGTGGAGCTCACAATCTAGTGGGGAGACAGGCATTGTTCAGAGGATCCTAGAAAAACAAATTTCTTTATAAATGGACATCAGTACTCTGAAGGAAAGCAATGGGGTCTCTGAAAGCTGTTAACAGTCAGAGCAATCAGGGAAGACTCCCTGGAGGAGGTAGTGCTTCCTGTAGGATGAACTCTGAAAGATGAGGGCGTTTAACCAGGCGACGGGGACAAGGAGGAGGGAGGAAGCTTTGCAGGCGGATAACATAGCAGGTGCAAAGGCCCTACGGTAGGGCAGAGATCAGTGTGGCTGGAGCACAGGGTGAGATGAAGCCAAGTGGAATTGGTAGGGGCAGGATGGTGCAGCTTGTCGGTGTGTGTGAAGATTTGGGTGCACTTTATGAAAAGGGTGGAAACACACCCAAATATCAAGAAGAGGGCGGACTTGAGAGATTTAAATTTTTTTGAAATTTTGAAAAATATTCTTCAACCCGCAAGAATATACCCTGTAAATAAGCCCAGTTGCAGTCACAAGAATGTTCACTGCACCTCTGTGTGTGATATTTTTAAAATGTAGAGCCAAGTGGGATGTCTGTCAAGAGAGGGCAGGTTAATAAATTTGGTCCATCCATTCAGTGAACTCCTGGACAGCCTTTAAAAAGCATGGAGGAGGTGTGAACTCACCCCATCTCTCCTTAGGCTGGGCTGTTGGGTGGGTGAAAACTGTGTAAAATAGACTACTGCATGTTCACAATTACCTAAAAACAAAGTGTATCTAGAAACTGTTTCTAGAGAATTACACGCAAACACACGATTGTTAAAAGTAGCTACAGCAGTGTGTAGCACATAGTAGGTAGTCAGTATTAGTTGAGTAAGTGAGTGAATGAAAGTCTGAATGCACACTTGGGTTGTTGCTTCTGGGGAGTCGAAATGAAAGTAGAGGGTTTTACTTCTTTCCTTTTTTTAAAAAAATTAATTAATTTGTTTGTTTGTATTTTTGGCTGCGTTGGGTCTTTGTTGCTGCACGTGGGCTTTCTCTAGTTGTGGTGAGCAGGGGCTACTCTTCGTTGTGATGCACGGGCTCTGGGTGCACGGGCTCAGTAGTTGTGGCTCACGGGCTTAGTTGCTCCGCGGCATGTGGGATCTTCCTGGGCCAGGGATCAAACCCGTGTCCTCTGCATTGGCAGGTGGATTCATAACCACTGCACCGCCAGGGAAGCCCCTACTTCTTTACTTTTTTTTTTTTCTTGCGGTACGCGGGCCTCTCACTGCACTGTTGTGGCCTCTCCCGTTGCGGAGCACAGGCTCCAGCCGTGCAGGCTCAGCGGCCATGGCTCACGGGCCCAGCCGTGTGGGATCTTCCCGGACCGGGGCACGAACCCATATCCCCTGCATCGGCAGGCAGACTCTCAACCACCGCGCCGCCAGGGAAGCCCCCACTTCTTTCCTTTTTTTTTTTTCTTGCGGTCCGCGGGCCTCTCACTGCACTGTTGTGGCCTCTCCCGTTGCGGAGCACAGGCTCCAGCCGTGCAGGCTCAGCGGCCATGGCTCACGGGCCCAGCCGTGTGGGATCTTCCCGGACCGGGGCACGAACCCATATCCCCTGCATCGGCAGGCAGACTCTCAACCACCGCGCCACCAGGGAAGCCCACTTCCTTACTTTTTAATCTTACATTCTTCCGTAAAGACGAATTGTCTTCTGCTTGCCTGTGGGATTTTTACTGTAATTTTTTTAGCCTTTGTCCAAGTGTAATTTACATACAACAGAATTCCCTGATGTTAAGTGTGCAGTTTGATGAGTATACAAGCATATACAAATGCATGCAATTAGTATACAAATATATACAATCATGTAAACCACACCAGATTCAGCTATAGGATGTCTCCATCACCCTCCGCATTTCCCTTCTGACCCCTTTGTGGTCAATCCCCACTCCCCACACTTTGGCCCCCCGATCATCACCAGTCTGCTCTCTGCCACTATAGTTCTACCTTTTCTAAAATTTCATACACTTGAAATCGTACGGTGTGTTGTCTTCTGAATTTGGCTCTGAAGGATGAGGGGGAGCTTAGCCAGATAAAGAGGTAGGGGAGGCGGCAAGGAGGGAGGAAGCTTTGCGGGCAGATGGCAAAGCAGGTGCAACTATATGGCTTTGTTGGGTTTTTTTTGAGATTCACATATGTTGTTGCTTGTATCAAGAGTTCGTTCCTTTCTATCGCTGAGTAGTACTCCATGGTATGAGCAGACCTGGTTTGTTTATTTGCTCACCATTTCACTCCCTGGCATACCTGTCCGAGTCCCAGGTCACATGGCCCCGACTCCACCCACCCGTTTTCCCACTGTCCTGGTCCCACCCCCTCACCCTCACACACCCAGCCCCCTGCCCTGCACACACCTCCTGCCACTTTATTGCCTTCCCCCATAAAGCCCTGTGAAGGGAAGAGCCGCATCCCTCCTCAGTGACCTTTAAAGGTGGGGGTAAAGGAGGTGGCCGTGACGCCAGCGCCGTGGATGATCAAGGCGGCCGCCTCCTCCACCAGCTGAGGCCAGGCCTTTCGTCTAGGAGAAAGCTGGGCAAAGGGCCAGGCAGGGGGCCTTGGCCGAGGCCTCCTCCCCCTGGGGCCCTAGCTTTGCCTCCTCTGAGCCTTAAGAAAGGAAGCCGAGTCTGGAGAAGGAGGCAGAAGAGACCATTGCTCCTTTGAGGGTCGCCGAGCATCCCATGTGCTCCCGGGAACGACCTCCTTTGATCCCCACACAGCCTTGCATGGTGTGAGGCTCCCTGTTTTCGAAATAGGGGAAGGGCAGCTCAGAGAAGACAAGGGCTTGCTTGAGATCACACAGCTCAGAGACCAGGCAAGCTGGGACTTCACCGCCTCACCTGCTATTGGCCACTGAGTTGCTTGGAGGTCCCGCAAGATCCAGAGAGTGAGAGAGAAAACCTCCTAGAAGCAGTCAGGCCCCTGTGAATGTTTGACAGGAGCCAAGCAAGGTCATCCTCTTCTTCCTTCTGGCCTCACTTCACTGCAGAACCAGGCGGGAGCAGGGAACACACTGTTTCTCTGGACTGTCTACTTGGGTCCCTCTCTCCACCACCCCCATGAACTGGCCTAAACCATTCCAGCTGTCACCTGACTGATAAAAAGTAAGAAACACATGAGGGAGTCCCTCCCTACCAGGTAGGGTGGAAGGTTAGACCCCAGGGCTAGGAGGAAAGGGATAGCCATCTGCCTCGCTAAGAGCTCTTTCTCCCCTACCTGCCTATTTACATTCCCTGTCCCACTCCCTCCCAATAATCCAGTAATAATAATCCATTTTTTAAAACCTCGCAGTCCCTACTGCTGGGCTCAAGGACGGGAGATAGCTGCCTCTGGCTGTCCATAAACATGAGAGACAGATGTTGCCAACATCTGGAGATCAGGGAGGCCCAGTCCTGCCTGGAACTGGGAAGAGTGCCCGGCTGGGCAGAGTGCTCCAAGGGGAGGGGACCCCTACCTGTCACTCATCTGGGCAGGGGCCACTTCCACCCCAAAGGAGGGCCCCTAGGGCCTGGCCAGGGCTCCCAGGCGTGGAGGCCCTTTGGAAGGGAAGCTGGGCGGATGCTGCCTGGAGGGAGGGGACTTCAAAGGCTCCCCTAATCCCCAGTGACATTTTCAGACACAGGAGTTTGCTTTTTTATGCTGTGGATCAAAGCCCGAAGCTTTATGAATAGCCCTCATAAAAACCAAGGGGCTTGTAAAGTTAACAATAAGTCACAGGGATTGTGAGCATCTGGGGGCAGGACAGAGGCTGGGAGAGTCCTGATCTGCCCCACCGGCTGGCCACCCACCCCCAACCCTGATGAGACCAAAGATGGAAGTCCCTGCTGGAGGTCAGGAGGCGGGCCTGGAGGGCGGGGTTGGACTTGGCATCTCTTCTCCAGCCCCCTGCCCGCCCCCTGTAGGCATCCTAGAGCAGAGCTGACCATTCATTCATTAAATCATTTCTTCTCTCATTCATTTTTTCAATTGGTCAATCAGCAAACATTTCCTGAGGTTATCCCTGGGCAAGGGCCCCAGCCAAGGAGCTTTGGTATTACTGGGGTTCAAATCACAGCATTTCTGCTTCCAAGCTGGGCAACTCCTAGAAAATCACCTCACTGCTCTGAGCCTCAGTTTCGTCATCTGTAGAACGGGGATACATTTCAATCATGTCCTAAAAGAGTCATTGGGAGTCCTAGGTGGCATGGCATTTGGTAAAGGCTCAACATGTGGGTTACTATTATTATTAATCAGGCAATTAATAATAATTATTATTATTAATGCAAAAAAGAAGGGGGCTTCTTTTCTTTGTCTGGTTCGCTCTCCTCTCAAAATAACTTCCCCATCTACCCTCATATCTGCGGGGCCTCGGTTGGGGGGTGGGTATTTTCTGTGTAGTTACAGGGGCCATGAGCCATCACCCAAGGAGAGGCTGTTTCTAGAGCCGGGGGCGGGGGAGATGTGAGTTCAAATCCTGTCTCCAGCACTTCCCAGCTGCATGCCCCTGGGCCCCTGTCCTCCCTCTCTGAGCCTCAATTTCCTTATCTGTAAAATGGGGGCAGAGGGGAGGATTCAGTGAGGGCAAAAGTATCCAGGCCCTGGAACATAGTAGGTGCTCAGTAAATGACAGTGGATCCTTTGGGCCCTTCTCACAGTGGAAATTTCTGGAGGGAGAGCTCAGCATCAGTAGAGAAGGGGAAGGAGAGACAGAATTGGCAGGTGATGAGGGTTCCTAAAACCCAGCACACTGGGAGCTGGAGCCCGGGCCCTCCCTTGGATGAGGAGGCCAGGATGTAGGACAGACTATGCTTGTGTGAAACCCCCTGCCCCATCAAAGGGCCTCCCCTAAGTGCACGTGGCAGCTTCAGGATGGTGGCAAGTCCATTTCATACATGAGAAAACTATGGCCCAGGGTGGAGGCATTTGCCTGTGGTCACCCAGCTAGATTGTGCCAGGACTGGAATTGGAACTCAGGCCTGGCTGATTCCAGATCAGCCTTTTCTGCTGCTCCTGTAGGCACCAAAGGTGGGCAGCCCAGAGCTGGTTTCTCCCGAGCAGCACCCACCTGATCCGGCTATTCCTGACAAAGCAAATGTGCTCCCAGAACTGAACCTGGTTTCACATCTGTGCAGCTCCTGTTATGGGAGATTCAAATTTAGCTGCTGCCACCCAAGCTGCCAGCTTCCGTGTTCTCTGAGAAGAGGGATTAGTGTTGGGGAGCCAGGAGTGGTGGGCACGTGTCTTAGTCTGTTTGGGCTGCTAGATACTAGAGACTGGATGGCTTATGACAACAGAAATCTATTTCTCACAGTTCTGGAAGCTGGAAGTCTGAGATCAGGGTGCCATGCATGGTCAGGTGAGGGTTCTCTTCCAGGTTGCAGATTTCTCAATGTGTCCTCACATGGCTGAAGAGGCGAGGGATCTCCTGAGGTCTCTTTTATAAGGGCACTGATCCCATTACCTGAGGGCTCCACCCTCATGACCTAATCACCTCCCAAAGCCCCCACCTCCAAATACCATCACTTTGGGCATTAGGGTTTCAACATATGAATTCGGGGAGGACACAAACATTCAAGCCATAGCAGTGTGCTGGTGAATTCCACTCACTGGTTCCATCACTCAGGGAGTGAGTCAGTCATTGAACAAACGTTTATTAGCCCCTGCCACATGCCAGGCCCCATGCTGGACACCAAGTCTGCCATGCACACCAGATAATCAGGGGCCCTGCCCTGCTAAGCTGACAGGGAGGAAGCAGGTACAGTCCAGAGTGATCAGGGAGCACAGAAGTGGAACTCAACCTATATGTGGAGGAGGGTCAGTGAGAGATTTCCGGTAGAAGTGACAATTGAACTGGGACACAAACAATGAGTAGAAGTCAGCCTGGGAAAGGGGGCCAGGAAGGACATCTCAGGCAGAGGGAACAGCCTGGGAAATGTGAGAAGGCACAGGATGTAGACACAGAAGGGCCCCTCCCACAAGCCTCCTTTGTTTCAGGATCAGAATCCTCTGAGCGGCAGGTGTGTCCAGCACCATGTGACCCTCACAGCCACCGTGCCCCTCACCCCTATCCCCAGCTAGATATTATTCCCATCATGGCACCTGAGGCAAGGGAGGCTCAGAGAGGTTGAGTAACTCGATTGAGGTCACACAACAAAGACACTTTGGATCTGGACCAGCTTGGTGATCCAAGGAGCTGTTTATCGGGGGCCCTCCCAGAGTCTCCAGGGTTTACAGCCTGCACCCTCAGCAAGTCACCTCTCCCTGATGAGTCTCAGTTTCCTTACCAGCAAAATGAGACCTAGGTGAAGTGCCCCCTCACACACCTGTTAAAGCCACATCTCTCACTGACTTCATTAGGGCAATTGGCCTAGAAGCAGTGGTCCCTGGGGGAGGCTCAGCTACAAACCCTGTCCCAACTAGGCCAGGGACAAGGGCATCCCCCTGTAGGCATCTGGCCTAATTGGCAGGAGAACCCCCGGGAGCTGTGCCCGCTTCGCTGTGATCATTTCATGACCCATGAAACATTGGTCTCAAGCGCCTCTGAGCCAACCCCAGGACCCAGATCCTCTGTGGCCGGAGAATGGGCTTCAAACACCAGACGGAGCCCTTCTCCCTGCCAGGCCCACACTGGATACCTCCCATAGATGCCATCACTTGATTCCCAAAGTACCCAGGGAGGTCAGTACCTGTGTCTCCACTTTCCAGAGGAAGATTCAGGGTTGGGGCACCACCCACAGAGCCCTAGCCATGCTGGGGGCAGCCCTTGAGGGCTCCCCGGCTTCCCAAGCCTCGGTTCTCTCATCTAGAAAATGATGATGAGGCCCCTCTTTGAGCAAGGGATGGCCTACGTTTCCTCATCTGTAAAATGGTGGGGACCTGACTTGCCAGGTTCCCGAAGGACTAATCACCAAATGATAACAATAGTGTACAACTATTGAGCATCTACTGTGTGTCGGGTACCTTTTAGGATCTCTGCAGGTATTAACTCTTTTAATTCTCATAGCCATCTCTGGAGGTAGCTCCTGGTATCGTTCCCATCCTACAGTTGAGCAAACAGAGGCACCGAGAGTTTAAAAAACTCACCCAGGACTTCCCTAATGGCGCAGTGGTTAAGAATCCACCTGCCAATGCAGGGGACACAGGTTCGATCCCAGGTCTGGGAAGATCCCACATGCAGCAGAGCAACTAAGCCCGTGCGCCACAACTACTGAGCCTGCACGCCTAGAGCCCGTGCTCAGCAACAAAAGAAGCCACTGCAATGAGAAGCCCGCGCACTGCAACTAAAGAAAGCCCGTGTGCAGAAACGAAGACCCGATGCAGCCAAAAAAAAAACCTTACCCAAACTCAGATAAAGGTCTTAACACAGGAGGCCTCAATAAAGGTTAGCTTTCCTTTTTCTGTTCCACTCCCTTCAGTATCCAAAGAACCGCTCCCCACACTCTCCACCCTTCCCATATCTTCCACCTCCTTCTAAACAGTGACAAAGTGTGTCATTTGTGGGATCACCTAGGGGACAGAGTTGCAAATGCTTTTACCTTGACTAAAGTGAGACAGCAGAAGGAACTTCCCAGCCACGGGAGCTGTGAACAAAAGAGTGTGTTCCCCAGAGTCAAGGCTGAGAGATGCTGAGATAAAAACTTTCACGAGACAGCAATAGGGGCAGGGGGCAGACAGCCCTTCCAAGTTCCTTCTGGCCTTAGGATTCTAGAAGCAGGACGGCAGCGGGCCCACATGATGCCATCTTGCTTGTATGTTTCTTCCTGGGGCTGGAGAATGCCAGGCTATTGTCTGGCACTGGGGGAGGGGGAGCTCCTCGGCAACAGGATCCTGGGATTGGTGACAACACCCCCTTCGCCACCCCATGCATGCCAGCCCCCCAGAGCAGCTGGGCAGCATTTCTGCTGTCTGTGGGCTCATTTATTATTCCAAGGTGGGCATCGCTGCCGTGAGGTCCCTGGGGACAGCTCTGCTGGGCCCCATCTGATTGAAATCCAGGCCCAGTGCACACACGGCCCAGGGAAGTGGCTGCCCAGAACCTGAAATAAATAATACCACAGGCAGGAGGCACAAATCTGCCTCTAATTATGGCATATCCTGATTAAATGGGGTTCGTAAATAAATATTTCAGCTTGAAAGATGAATCGGCCTGGAGGACCGCGGTGGCCAGCCCCGCTCTGAGCCTCTGTTGTCCTGCTTCTTCCCCGTAGGGGCAAAGGACAGAGCCTTGGCCTCTCTTGCTATGTGACTCAGGATCAGCCTCTCTCCCCACTCTTGGTCTCAGTTTCCTCATCCATCAAATGGGTATCAGTGATTACCCTTCAGCCAAGTTCAAAAGTCTGGAGTTAGAATCTGAAAGGTCATTTGGGGTGACCGGGTTTCACAGAGCCAAGGAGGAGTGATATTAATAGTAAAGAATAAATAATTGGGGGCCAGGTGGTCATGAGTTTGAATCTCAGCTCTGGGACCATCCCTGTGCCTCAGTTTCCCCTTTTGTATGTTGGGTAGATGCAAAGAGCCAGTGGGTACTCTGAGCTGCGCCTGGCACTTAGCACAAACGGTAGCCGCTTTGCGGATAAGCGACACCACACACGTTATTGTCACTGAAGTGGAGTTCCCCAGAAGACCCAGCCCCAGGCAAGGTCCACATTCTCCACACCTGCTCAGAGGCCCCCACCTAGAGACTTCTGTGCCTGGCCTAGCAGATGCCACCTACTGACTTCCTAGAGGAAGAGTAGTAATAGAATCGGGGGCCCAGGGGAGTGGAGGAGGAGGGAGAATCATCCCGGAAAAGTTTAAATCAATTAACTCCCTTCCAGAAAACAGGCTGGGAAATGTAATGGAGAAATAATGACTTTTCTCCACAGAATGAAATGACATAGACCAGGGCTCAGGAAGGAATCGGGGAGGCAGGAGCAAGAGCCCTGTCTGTGACTGCCTGTGTGGCCTTGAGTAAGTCTTGTTTCCCTCTCTGAGCCTTCATTTCCCATCTGTGCAAGGGGAGGGCTTGGGCCAGGAATGGCTAATAGATGGCATGCCTCCTGTCACTCTCCCCTCCCACGCCCATGGCAGGCATTGCTAATCAACTGCAGTACTGTTTTCACTGAACCAGGATGAGGTAGCAAAACTAATCCAAGCCAATGCTCGAGGCATTTCCCCTGGATGAGCCAGAGTTGGCATACAGGCACAAACTGGGTTTAGAGGGTCTGCAAGTCCTCCACTAGCACTAGGTCAATATTCACCAGTACCATTATCCCTGGTTTGATAGACTCAATCCATCACAGCACTAATAGCAAAGGTTAGCATTCCCTGAGTGTTAGCTCTGGACCAGGCACTGGTCTAAATGCTTTCATATATTAATCTAATCTAATAACCATTAGATCTAATAACCATTAGATAAACCATTCCTATTATTATTATGCTCATTTTAAGACCAAGGCTCAGAAAGGGGAAGTGATTAGCCCACGATCACACAGCTAATAAGTGGGATCAAGATTCAAACCCATGCACCTGTCTTGCCGGAAACAGGCCAGATGGGGTAAGGGAGACCTTCTCTTCTCTTTTAATTGAAAGCCTAGGGAAGAGAACCACCATTTCTCCCGGCCAAGCTCTGTGCCAAATGTGTCACACACATTCTCAGTTTGGAGCTACAATTATCCTTATATTCTGGATGGGGAAACTGAAGCTAAGAGGGGTGATGGGACCTGCCCAAAGTCATATGGCTGGTCATTTGCTATGGGTGGGGTGAGATGGCACTGTTCTCTATTTTCCACTGGCCCCCACCTGCAGGAATGATGCCCGTTTATCCTGGCACCTCCAGTGCCCTGCCCAGGAGCTGGCACCCTGGGGTCATGGAATGAATGAATGATACTAGTACTAGAGGAGTTCCAGGCTTAGGGTACACAGCACCCCTTCCATTACCAGCCCTTGGACCTCTAAGCCGACTCCTTGTCCCTGTCCCTCGCTGACCCACCTGCCCCAGCTGGGTGACCTCTCACCTCTGCTCATGACCCCAGATGACCCTGGAGGCTTCTGGTTGGGGACCAAATCCATCACTCCTGCGTGGTCTGTCCCAGCCCTGGCTCCCCCCATCCATCTTCCCACCACAGATAGAGGGAAGGGGAAGGTACTGCTCCAGGAAACACTGTCCAGTGTCCTCCCATCACCTCCCAGACAGCCTCTCCCCACCTGCAGAACCATTTGGTCAAATACCTTGGAACCCAATATATGACACTAAAGGCAGAGGGCTGTGGCTGGAGGGTACAGGGTATGAAGGCACCTGCCTAGTACCCAACCCTCCCTCTTTGCCTCCCAGCAGCCCCCAGGGTGGAGACCCCAGAAACCCTCCAGAAAGCCATGGAGAAAAACTCTGTCCTGGGGACCAGGAGACCTGAGTTTGAATTCCTGCTCAGCCACTGGCTCGCTGTGTAATCTGGAGCAAGTCCCTCCCCTTCTCTAGACCTCACTTTCCCCATCTGCAACATGAGAGGATTGAACTCAGTGGTTTTCAAACCTTTTATTGTTGGAACAGTGGAGAGCTTTTTTCAAATTAAATCACGTGCTGAGCTCCGAGAGGAAAAAGAGATGAAATTGAATGTTCTCTGGTTGAAGTTGGCAGGGTGAGGGGTGGAGTGTGGACCTCAGAGCTCTAACTTTTCCAGCTCCATTTGCCCACTCCCACCACTTACTTTCTAAAACTCTAAGGTTCCTAGAAAGACTTTGAAAATATAGGAATAGATATTTTTTCAATCATTTTATTATGAAACATTTCAAACCTACAGCAAAGTCGAAAGACATTTACAATGAACACTCAAATATCCACCATCTAGATTCTACCATCAATATTTTACTGTACTTCCCTTATCAAATAAGGGCACCCTCGAAGCTCTGCAAAATGCCATGACTCAGAGAGGACTGTGCTGGGGGCAGGGGTGGTTCTGAGTCCTTCCTGGGAAGCCCTGCGAATTCATGATGGCAACACCAGCTGCTGTAACAAATAGACCCAAGCATCTTAGTGGCATATCTCAGCAGAGGTTCATTTCTCACCTAACGGTTCAGAGCCTGTGTTGTTGGTCAACAGGTGGGCAACTTTCCTCAAGTGATTTAGGGACCCAGGCTTCATCCATCTTTGGTCCTGCCTTGACCTAGAAGGGTCGATCACCTGCCTGAGGGCAGAAGAGAAAGCTTCTAGAGAAAAGGCACATTCACTTCTCACATCATGCTCACATTTCGTTGGCCAAAGCTACTCATTCAGCCATGCCTGGGAGTGTCATCCCCAGCTACATATTCTCCCTGGGCTCTGTTTCTCGGCGTCATTTCACCCATGGAATGGGCTATGAATTTCAGCAGGGGGTTGGCTATCTTTGCCATACCCAGCATGGCTGGAAGCCCCACCGGCCACCCTAAGTCATCCTAACTATGCCCTGTCTCCATGCTATCCCATGCCCAGCCAGCTCTCCAGAGGAGTTTAACTTTGCTCAATAAACATGTATTGAGCTCTTATTGTATACCTGGGCTCTGCGCCAACCCTTGACCATACAAAGATGAACAAGACCAGCCCCCTGTTCTTCAGCACCTTTCAGTAAATGAAACAGACAACTCTTTCCCCTCGAACCTCCCTTTCCTGAGAGAAAGCCCGTGAGATTTTCCACTTAGGAGGGAGGGTATATGTGACGTTGGAACACTAGAGGAAGGATCGGATGTGATAGATCTTTACTAGGCACATTTTGTGTGCCCAGAACATTCACGTGGGTGAGCTCATTTTTCTTTCACTCTGGCAAAGGCACTTTCTCCATTTCATATAAGGGAATGGATGCCCAGGCTCAGAGTGGTGAAGGACTTGCCTAAGGTCACACAGCTAGCTAGCAGTGGAGAGGGGATTTGAACCCAAATATCACTTTCTAGTTCTCTGCCCTTTTCTGCTCCGCCAGGGTGTCTTCTGGAATCTGTGATAGAAGAGAGACACAGAGCATTAGCTTCCTGACACAGGCCCTAAGCTAGGGGCTTCACACATGTCCCCTGATTTCTAAATCCCTACACCCATGAAGTTGGGGCTGTTATTCTTGTCATTTTAGAAGGTAGAGAGCCGAGGCTCAGAGAGGTGAACTGACTTACCCAAGGCTGCACAGCCAGTTTAATTTCATATCCTGGTCTCTTTGACCCCATTAGGTCATGTCTTGATGTATGGGTGGCTTTTGTGGCTAAACATAGAGGCAGTGGGACTGTTCCTTGTTACCAGAATGGCTTAAAAGGCAAAGGGATGCTTTCTCCATTAACGATGGCTTGAACATATTTTAAGGAATGGAATGGTGTCTCTGAGCAACAATGGTTTACAAAACAGCTGCAGACAGCTTAGCAGATCCCCTCCCTGCTGGATCCCAGCCAGAAGGGGGCTCTGGGGCAAGGCAGGAGGCACCTTCCTGGAGCTCTCTGGGTCTGAGCCAGGGGCTGGGGCTGCGGGAGGGAGCCCAAGGCGACCGGGCAGGAAGCAGGGACCCAGCCCATCGACAACAAGGACCCAATCAATGCTATCTCCCCAGGCCATGCCTGGCCAGACATTGATTTCTGCCGCTGTTGTTAACTCCCTGTTTATGTAACGCCTGAACTTTGCACAACTGAACCGTTTCATGTTCAGAAGAGGGCCTGTTGCCATGAAAACCAGGCTGCACATGACAGCCGGGATGCGGCGGTATCCCTGTTTTATTGGCCTGCGCTGAGTGTATTTTAACCTTGATAAGTCAATAACTTTTTGTACAAAAGGAGATCTGCCAGGCGGGCTGGGGAGGGCCTGCTGGCCTTTCCAGCCCAGAGGGGAGGTGGGGCGGGCTGGGTTTAATCCCCTGGAAATCTCACTGTCACTCAGAGCCCAGGAGAACCAGGCCCAGCTGGCCAGAGAGCAGAGATGACCTGGTCTTGGTGGGGGGGGGGGGTCGCCTTTGAGGGGGGGTTGCCAGGACTACCCCCATCTCCAACCGTTTCTGGTTTGTTAAGGCCTCCAGCGAAGTCAGCAGGCCTTCGTGCAAAGACACCCACCAGGGCTCAGATCCTAGTTCCACCCACTCAAGAGCTCTGTGCCACCCTGATCAAGGCCACTGACCCCACCTCAGGGTCCACACCTGTAACACAGGCCAGTGGGTCCTCTTCACGGCTTGTTGCAAGGTTTACAGATCACGTATGAGAAGCACCTGGGGTAGTGCCTGGTCCATAGCAAGGCCTCAGAAGATGGATGTTATTACTATTATTGTTGCTATATTTTACAATAATAATCATTGATTATGCTTATAAAGAGCCCATTAGGCTTTTGGAAATGTTATACATATTTTCTCATCATAGTCCTCGAGTTAGGCAGGGCTAGTCCCAATTTTCAAATGAGGAAACTGAGGCCCAGGGAAGTTGGCTGGCTTGTCTAGGGGGTCATGTGATAAGACGGTGGTGCTGATTGAAGGAACAAAGCCTCCTGACTCCCAGTCCAGTGCTCTTTCAAACTCCATGCACAGGAATAGCCAACCCTGACTCTGGCAGACATCACTAATCAATGGTAGCACAGTGTTCTTTCCATTCTAATCCTGAGTGAGGCTTCAGAATCCTCCTCAACACAGAGCTGGTATTTGAGATGAGACTCATATGGAACTCTGTGCTCCCCAAACGGCTCCAGGTTCAAGTCCCACCTCTGGCCCAAACGTACTGTACAACTTTGGGTGAATGCCTTCCCCAGGGTTTCCTGATCCCCAGTAGTGAAACAAAGGATGGGGGGCATTTCATGGTTCCTGGATTTTCCGGGGGGTCTCCCAAGTGGAAGGGACCCCCACCACCTCCTGTTTCCCATCCCAACAACCCAGGCCGCTCGAACCCTCCCCAAACTCCATCTACAAATATTGACAGAGAAGCTGGTATGTGTCTGTGATTACACAAGGTGCTGGGGACACAGCAGTGAAGAAGGTGACATTGAGTCCCACCCCTACAGAGCTGACAGTCTAGACAGGGAGACAGGAAACAAACAAGTCAACCCACAGTGCTCAGAGAGTTGCCAACAGTGATAAGTTTGGGGAAGGGAAAAGCAAAAGGGAGGTGCTCTGGGGAGAAGAACTTCAGACGGGGGTAGTCAGGGAAGGCTTCTCCGAGGAGGTGACATTTAAGCTAATGAGCCAGCCGGGTGAAGAGCAGAGGAAGAGTGGTCTGGGCGGAGGGAACAGCTCATGCAAAGGCTTCGAGGTGGGAAGCAGTTTGGCGCCTTCAAGCAACCAAGAGGAGGCCAAAGTGGCTAGTGGGATGTGAGGGTGGGGTGTGGTCGGGGAGCTTGCGGGTGCCAGTCCCTGCGACTACCTGGGCCTCCTCAGCGCCCCTCCGTTGGCCTTCTTGCCCCATCCCCCCCAAAGCTTGGCCCAGAGAGAGGCTCCAGGTACTGGGGATGGGGGGCAGGGCCGGGTGAGTAACAAGGTTACACGTGCTTCTTCTTTCTCCTTTTCTCCAGAAGAAGCATAAAGAGCTCTTTCTTTTCTGCTTATTAATAGCTCTGATTAAATTATCTCTGAAAAACCTACATGGCGTGCACCAATGGGGGCTCGGCTCCCTCCAGGCTCTGGCCTAGATTACAGCAATGAGGGCAGGTGAGGCACCTGGGGGATGGGGAGGGAGGCTGGGCCAGGCCTGCTCCCCCTGCCAGGTTAAAGGCTCAGTCTCCACCTCCTTGCCTCCCTCCCCAGCCCCAGCTCAGCCTCTGAGCCACCACCACTCTGGGGATATTCACCTGGGACACTGGGCCTTTGCATTGACAATTCCCTTTGCCAGGAGCACTCTTCCCCCACCTCTCCCCTTGGCTACCTCCTACTCATTTTTCCCAGGACAGCTGATCATTCTTTCCACCATCACTAGCCCACCAGCTGGGTCAGGTGCCTGCTCTGTGCTTTTCCCTTCCCTGTTACCCTAGGTGATAACTGCTAGTCGCCTTGTCTGTCCCCCATGAAACTTGATTTCCACAAGGCCAGGGACTGTGTCTGGGTTACTGCTGAATCCTCAGTGGCTTGCACAGGGCAGGTCCTTAGGAAATGATGAATGAATGAGTAGGGTTAAAGGGGGAATGATCAGGCCTCAGTGAGAGAGGCATGACTAACCTTACATACGTGGGAGAGTGGAAGCAAAAATTCTAGGCTCCAGGCCTCTTGAGCAGTGCCGCTGTGTCAATTAACCCCATTTCACCGATGGGAAAGTGAGGCACAGAGCAGGTGAGTCACATGGCTAGTCACCTGAAGAGTTAGGATTCAAATCCAGCCTGTCTGATTGCCCTCCCTCTTCCTCTCCCTGCTCCCCCTCTACAAGAAAACAAAACAGAAACCTGGGCCACATTCATCTATTGATTCAGAGGTTAATTCAACAAACCTTTATTGAGCATTGACCGTATGTCAGGCCCATGCTGGGGATAAAGCAGTTTGAATGCAGCCCCTGACCTCACAGAGCCCTCAGGTTGGTGGGGAAGACTGACAAAAGAGTGGGCCATTATAACACAGACTGGGTGTATCTATGAAAGGGGAAGCATTCCAGCCTGGAGAGCAGTAGTCAGGGAAGGCTTCCTGGAGGAGGTGGCAGCCTAACTGAAATCTGAAGGCGGAGCCTACCTACCTGGAAAAGAGGACATTTTAGATGGAGTGGACAACCTGGGCAAAGGCCTGGAGACCAGAAAGACACCTGGGAGGATGTACAGGTATTTTAACAAGGCTGAAGTGTAAGGGGCATACAGGGCACATGAGGAATGAGGTGCTCTCAGTCCCCTTTCCCCCTTGGAGCCTCTTGGACCCCTGGCTGGAGCCAACACAATGTTCAGGGGCCGACCTGCCTGTTGGTTCTACGGACCGTGGCAAATCCATCTTGACATTGTCTCCATTCACATAATGCAGAGTTATTGGACATGACCAAAAGCAAGGAAAGGCTGGGTCAAGGCTGAGAGTTGGGGGGCCAGGGGGCAACGGTACAAGGGTCTGACCTCAGGGCTGTGGGCTGTGGGAAATGGTATGGGGCAGTAGCACTGAGCTTGTGTATGGGGCATAAGTGAAGGTCAAAGCCTGAGCATCTGTGGGGACATCCACCTGCCTAGAAGGGTATAGGGGCACCTGGAAGATGAGTTCCCTATGTAGCTACCTTCGAGCCTGGTGCTGCCCGAAATGCCACCATTTAGCACATCATGGACTCACATACCTTCAGAGATGGAGGGGCCTTTTGAGATCATCTAACCCCTTGGCTGCACTTTGGAATAATGTGGGGATCTTTGGAAACTACTGAGGCAGAGACAGGTTGCCAGCTCCAGAGTCTGATTGGCAGGGCTGTGTTATAAGCCCCAACCTCCATTTCATAGCAGAGGAAACTGAGGTCCAGAGAGGAGAAGAAACTTGCCCTCGAGGTCACACCCAGTCAATGAGAGGCTGGCACAGAGCACAGTAAATCAAGGTCAGGGGCTCTGGTTGGGACCCCAATCTGTCATCGTGTGACCTTGTGCAGGTCGCATGGCCTTCCTTGGCTGTAAGATGTGGATAATAATGGAATAGACCTCACAGAGTTGCTGTGAGGGTAAAAGGAGGTAGAAATATGTGATATAAATAGCACTGAGCATGCACTTTGGCACATAGTAGGTGTCAAGTCATGGTAACCTACGACGGAAGAAATCCCAAACTTTGCAAAGGCTCTGGTGTGGCCCCCTGCCGCCATCTTCCCTTCCTGCTCTCTCTTTCTTCCCAGGGTTTTGATTGTCGCTGTCCCTCGCCTTGCACCTGGCCTGGGTCCACCAAGCATTCTCCCCACCTGTTCACGCCCAGGTCCACACAGCAGGTCGCCTGGGCAACCCACCCAGACGTCACTGGCAGCTCTGGCGGCTGGCCGAGGAGCTGAAGCAGCTGGTGGCTGGATCACGTTTCCAGGTGAATCCCCTCCCCCACCACAGCCCCCGCTTCCGGGGGGTTTGGGTGGGGCAGCGGGGAGAAATAGAGTGGGGCACGGAGACAGGGAGATGCTGGGAACGGGGAGCGTGGCGGGCGGCCTGAAACAGGGCCAGCTTCTGTCCTAGATAAGGCAGTGCGTGGCCTACTTGGGCCGGCGCTGGAGCTTCCCTGCCGGTGCCTCTCCCAGCCTTTGGGTAGCTGTGGGTTGGCTCCTGGAAATAGGCTAGGGCCCAGCTATAAGCAGCTCCTCCCACTGGGTACATTCACCAGGGTCTCCAGAGCTCTCCACATCTGAATGACCACAGCTGGCATTTATTGAGCACTTACTGTGTTCTGAGTCCTTTCCAGGCAATAACTCACTCTGCCCTCACACCAACCTGTAAGGTAGGAATTACGATACACAGACAAGAAACTGAGGCACAGAGCCATGAAGATACATGTCAAGGCCACAAGGCCAGGGCTAGAATCCTGCCCAGGTTTTGTGGGACTGGGGGGTGTGGGGTGGGATGGGGGTGAGGGTCACACAGACATAGCCTGAGTGTGGTGGGAGGAGTTCTGACTGCTGCTTTGCATTTCTTTAGGGATCCTGAGATCTTTCCTGGAAAGCTGCCTCCCCAACTTGCTGTGTGATGCACACATGGCAACTGAGGGAAATGTCCCTCCCAGGGCTCAATTTCTCCAGCTGTAAAATGGGACTGCTAAATGGGCCAACCCGCGGGCTATCAGACAGAACAAATGAGAACCTATTAAGCTGCTTAGAAAGTAAAAGGCAAGGTGCGTATAGTTTGATGGAGTCAAAGTTTGGACCCCAAAGAAAAAAGCAGGGCAAATAAACTTCCAAAGAAGTATCAAACAAAACAAAATAAAACAACAAAAACAGAAACCCCAGGTGATACTGTGCCTCATTTTCTCCATCCGTTAAGTTGGGGCGGTGGGTACAAGTGCCTACCTCCCACACGTGTGGTGAGGATCCGGTGAGGTGAAACTTACAATGAGCATGGGGCCTGGTTTTATAGTTAGTGCTCCACAGATCTCTGCTGTGATGCCAAAATCAATCACTGCCAACAATATGAATTGAGGCAAAACACTCTGGAGTGTCACTTCACATCTCTTAGCCTCAATTTTCTCTATAAGTTGGGGGTATAATGATAGTACCTGCTATATCAGTTTTCTCATGTGTAAACTGAGGGTGATAACACCTATCTCACAGGGTTGTGTGTGAGGTTTAGGTAAAGTATCAATACTTGGTTACATGTGTTAGCTTCTTTTTTTTTCTTTTTTTATGTTGGGGGTAGGAGTTTATTAATTAATTTATTTATTTTTGCTGTGTTGGGTCTTCACTTCTGTGCGAGGGCTTTCTCTAGTTGTGGCAAGTGGGGGCCACTCTTCATTGCGGTGTGCGGGCCTCTCACCATCGTGGCCTCTCTCGTTGTGGAGCACAGGCTCCAGACGCGCAGGCTCAGTAGTTGTGGCTCACGGGCCTAGTTGCTCCGCGGCATGTGGGATCCTCCCAGACCAGGGCTCGAACCCGTGTCCCCTGCACCAGCAGGCAGACCCTCAACCACTGCGCCATCAGGGAAGCTCTGTTAGCTTCTTTTATTACTTTTATTATTTTTAACAAACTCCTCATTGGGGTGTTTCCAAAATTAAGTGAAACAATGCAGACAATGCACCTAGCTTGTGCTACCAAATACTTGCTCAATAAAATGATACCGATTTTTCCCCTCCTCGTTCCCGACAAAGGGACTACAAGTACCAGCATGCCCTGCGCCCCCAGTTGGGGCCCCTACGACCGGCGCTGGCGCGCTGCATGCCGGGAGTTGCAGTCCTCGCGAGGCAGGCTCCGCCTCGCCGCAGCTTGGGGTTGGAGGTTGGAGAGCCGCCCTGCCGGCCTTTGAATTTTGCCGCGAAAAGCGCGCGTGGCGGCCCTCGGCTCCGCCCCCCGCAGGACGCGGCGCCGCGTCACCCTGGTAACCGCCTCTCGGACGCCGCTGATTGGGCCAGACCGCAGGGGGCGGGCGGGGGGCGAGACGCGGCTGCGGCTGCGGGCGCTAGCGCCTGTCAGTCGGACCGGAGCGAAGCAGCGGGCAGGACTGCAGGGCTGACGGTTCCGTCGAGAGGCTGCGCGCGGCACCCGGGGGAGGCGAAGAGCCGGGCA
>NW_020172781.1:4343969-4348786 GCF_003031525.2 Neophocaena asiaeorientalis asiaeorientalis | reverse complement strand
AGCTCGAGAGCTCGAACGCCCAGTGCACCATCCTCCGGGCCGTCCTCACATCCGCCCAGCGCCACCCGGACCGGTTATTTCTCGGCGCCGAGGCCCCCGGGGCTGCACCCGAGCCTCCACCGCCCGCTGCCGCCGACGCGGCTGCCGCTGCTCTCAGGGTTCCCCTCCCCCCACACCCTGGGCTCCGAGCAGGAGGAGGAGGGGCCGGTGCATTCTCGCCGCCTCTCTTTGCAACCTGCGGGGGCCGGTGCATGCCCAGCGAGGAGCCGGGCCGCTGCAGGTGCTTGCAGCCTCGGAGGAGGCGACCCCCCCCCCACCCTCGGGCGAACCGGGGGGCTGCAAGCCACGGGCGGGCGGTCGAGCGAGAGGAAGCAACAAAGACAGGCTGCAGCTGGGGCCGGCGAGAGGAGCCGTGGTCCCCGGGCTCCTGGCGCGGGCAGAGAGGGCGCCCAGGGGAGCTGCAGCCCCGAGCGGGACCCCGAGGGGAGGCGCAGCGCCGCCCGCCGGACGCTGTGAGCACAGGCCTCCGGCGAGGATGCGCCGCCTGAGCGCCCGCGCGGCCCGGATCCCGGGCGGGCACGACCCCCGCTGAGCCGAGAGAACCCCAACCCCCGACTTCGGACGGCGTGGGCCGGCGCCTGGATAGACCACACCGACAGCGTCTCTTCCCACCCGGAGAGAGGCATCGGCCCCCAAAGGGGGCTTCCTCAGGCAGCTGCTGCCGCCTCTGCCACCTCTGCATGGCTGCGACCCGGCGAGCGGAGAGTCGTAGCCGCTGAGACCTGGTGCCCTTCGACGGCCTGGCTGATTAGGTGAGTTCCGTGGGGCGGGGTTCCGGGATGAAGCTGGGGGCACCCTCTGGCGTCGGGGCAGCCAGATTGGAAATAAAGAGGCCCTGGGGCTGTTGGGGATCCTGAAGCAGCAGTGACCCTTGTCTGCCCCTTTCCCCCCCGCGCACAACTTGTCTAGACCGGCCTGTCGGCCAGAGTGGACACGGGGCGCTCGTTGTGAGGACTCCGGCAGAGCCCTGGGTGGGGCGTCTGCCGGAGAGGAAAGGTCACCCCACCCCTAAAGCCAACAGACAAAGGTAGCAGCTCAATCATCCGAAAATTCCCCGGGAGTTCTCGCGTCTTAGAGTGGTTGGGGGAGCACCCCGGATGGGACACCTTGGGCTTCTCCCGAGTAGCCTCTGAAATCTTCAAGGGACATTAGCTCCGAGGGGGACGTGGTGTCCCGACCATGCAGGTGGCTGCGTTGAGGATTGTGCCCTCTGAGGCTGCACTGTAGCAGGGTTCACCTTACCGCCGCGTTCCTACAAAGAGCTCGCAGGGACGATGGTTTCCCCAGTGGGGTCATGGCGTGACGTCACTGCCAGACCTCTGACGTCGCTGCGGTTGCCGTGGCGACGCAACTTGTCCTGACCCAAGGCCGGAGGGGGCGGGGTCGTGGTAACCTGGAGCGAGGCTGGATGCCTTTGAGTAGTGGAGGGGTGAAAGCAGACTTCCCCCACCTCCAACTGCAGTCCTCTGACCTAAATCCCCAGCGCCCCAATGGGGTGGGGGAGGGAGGCAGTGCCAGCTGTCCCTGCTGATGCTCCTCCCCCCAAAGACAGGTGTTTAGCTTTGCCCATATAGCCTGGCAGTGCCTGGGGGCGCAGGACTCCCAAGCAGAGCAACTTTCTGCTTTCAAAAGGGGATGCTACAGAGGAGAGCTCCCTGAACCCCAACCAGCAGGCTGAAGTTCCCAGGGTCTTCAGAAGCCTTAAAGCAGGCTACTTCTGCTCAGGGAAACAGGGGTGACCCACCCCCAGCCCGGGAAGGTGCAGGGGAGCTGCTGCTTGCTGCCCCTCCAGTCCAGGGGTTCCCCCTGCTGCTCGACCCCAAGATGGCAGGGCCTTGGCCAAGCCTGAACTCCTGACTGCCCCACTCTCCTCTTGGTGTTTAAGATGATTTGACAAGCACAGTGTGGTGCTCATTAAGTGAATGGAGGATAAGTCAGGCCCATCAGTGCCAAGGTCTGAATAAGTGTGCCCCTGCCAGGGGCCAGCTTTGATGGGGGTCAGGCAGCAGCCCTCTCTTCCCCGCCACACCCCAGCCCTGGCCCTGTTCCTCGTGAAGGCCCAGAGCAGCATTCTGCTGCTGGCTCTTTGATTCCTCTTCTAAGTTCCTTCCAGCAGTTGCTGCCGGTGTCGGATGTTGGTGAAACTGCTGTGATCACATTTCTAGGAAAAGGGTAGAGAACTGTGTCATTGCTTAAGCGGTGCGGGGTGGAGTGACAGCGGAGGGGAGTGTGTGGGGGTCATTATGAGAAGCCAGGCCGCAGCCTCTACGCAGTGAGCTTTTTTTCCCCCCTGTTCTCCTACCAGGCTATCTAGCTAGATTTAACAGGTCGATAAGTATCAGTGGAGCTGCTTTGGGGGGCTTGGCAGGGAGATGATATTTCCAGCTGAAATGGTGTCGTTAAACACACAGGCTTCCAAGGACAGAGCAACGGCAGATGGGGGTAGAAGCGGGAGAGGTGGGCAGAAGGGCTGTTTGCGCTGCCTCTAGAAGCTTCCCAGTTTAGAAACAAACTCGGAGTGCGCGCCAGAGATCCACAAACACAGGCAGTCGGAGGTCCTCCGTGGAGTGTTTACACTTCCACAGCCAAGGCGGAGGGAGAGGCTGTCAGAATTGGGCAATTCCTTCTGTTCCCTTCCCTGGGCTTGGCAATAGCACCAGGCGACAAGCAGGAGGGAGTGCCAGCTTACCCGGCGTCTCCTACGTGCCTGGCATTTTACAGGATCTCAGTTACTCTTTGGAGTAGCTTATGTGCTGTGGCCCATTTTACAGATGAGGAAATTGAGGCTCCAACAGAGGAAGCAACAGGCTACAGGTGCTCAGCCAGGCAGCTGCAGAGATTCAGCTCTGAACTGCCTTGGCTCCTGAGTCCCCAGGTCTTCCCGCCCCTTCCATGGGTGGAGGGAGGCACCCCCACTTGTTGGACAAGGGTCCCTGTAAGACTCAGGGGCCATCTGCTATGGAGGCACTGTGATGCCTTCCCACACTGAAACCCGGGTTTGAATCCTGCTTCCCCATTACCTACAGGACAGTGCTGAGCAGGGTAGCAGCTTGTGTCCTGGCCCTGTGAACAGCCTGTTCCCCTCACCCCCAGCACCCCTTTCTCCAATACTGGGGTAAGAAAGGTATGGCATGAAACCTGCCTTCCAGGAAGGGTCAAGAGAGCCAGCCCTAGGCTCCTTGTCACCTACCCCTCTGGGCTTACCTCGGGGAGGGGTGTGAGTCTGCCCTCAGCCATTCTGGGCACACTCTTGGTTGGCCCTCAGCTGGTGGGGAAGTCAAGGATGTTGATGGGGCAGTGACAACTTCGGCTCCCAACCCAGCCTGAGGGTCAGGAAGGGCCCTATAACATGGTACCATGTGAGTCTCAGAAAGGACACGTAGAGACCTGCCAGGCAGGGGAGTGGAAAGGTGTTCTGGGCATTAGGAGTGGCCGTGTAGCAAGCCTGAGTGCTGGAGTGTGCTGCTGAGGGGAAGAGGTGGCCCTGGGGTGGGTGTGTCCTGGAGGCTGAGGTGATGGGAGAGATTTAAGCAGGGAGAGGATCCAGTGAGGGCTCCCTTGACAGTGACGGAGACCCTGGACATCCATCCCTTCCAGTCCGGGGCGGGTAGAGGCGGGGTGTGGAAACCTTCTCAACTCTCTGAGCAGTCTCCTCTCTCAAGGTTAGCTCCCTACCTTCCACCCACAGTAATCCTTATCACAGGTCTAATTCCATATAAGCTCACCCACCCCCTATCCCTTCTGAGCTTCACAGTTGCTCTGGACCGGGGCTGCACTGGGCTGGGTTTCTTAATGCCCAGTGGCTCGTGATTAAGAGGCAGGCTGTGGAGTGGGTCCACCTTGTTGGCTGTGTGACCTTGGGTGAGTAGCTTTGCCTCTCTGAGCCTCAGTTTCCTCATCTGTGAGAAGAAGCAGATAATAGCATCCACTGCCCAGCCTCGTGTTAGGGTTTCAGTGAGGGCTGAGCACAGACGATGGCATACCATAAGCACTCCATAAATGCACATTCTCATGGCCACTGGTAGCCTTATCCTCAGAACAGGGCCTTGAATGGCTCTCCCAGTCCCTCTTGGAGCCAAAGATCAAAGACCCTAGGGCAGGTCAGGGACCCCCACCCTTCCAGCTGCCTGTGCTGTGTCTCCCACCCACCTTCCCAGAGCACCCCACGTGGTGAGCACACGTGGCTCCCATGTGAGCCCTTGGGGGCCTGGGGCCTGGCCAGGGGCCCCCCCTGCCCAATCTCCCTTCTGCCCCCTCCGCCTTCCAGTCCCTCACAAACCGGAGGAAGCTAGCGGAGCAGCTCGTATTCAAGGACCGTAATTCAATCGGGCGGCGGAGATTCCTCTGGGCTCCGGGGCGGGGGTGAGAACGGGGAGGCGCACACAAAAGGGCCGCCTTATTACCTCCCGCGGGCCGGGGATTGCTGCTCTCCCCCAGCAGCGGCCGGAGCCGCCTTTATTGTGTTAACCCATTTGCGTGTCAAGAGCTATTGTGCGCTTTCTCTGCCTGTGCGGGGCGGGCTGCGGGAGGAGGGCTGCGCGCCGGCCGGTCACCTCTGCGGGCGCCGCCCACCGCCCTGATTGGTTGCTAAGTGATTTGCATCCAAGGTAATCACTTTTATCTCAGAAGGATGTCGACTATAATTATAAGCTACTGACATCTTTTGAAATCTGCCTAATGACTATTTTAGTCTGCACGGGCTGGGGGTGGGGAGGGGGATTCTGGAGGCTGAAGGGGTGGGGGGAGGGAGGGGGCTG